>NC_090817.1:112100763-112417152 GCF_000390325.3 Nicotiana tomentosiformis
ACCATGGTTCGCGGATCTAGCAAATTTTCTTGTAAGTGGCATCATTCCAGATGAGTTCTCTTCAAACCAAAGGAAGAAGCTCAAATGGGAATGTCAATACTATTATTGATATGAACCATACCTTTTCCGGATTTGTACGGATGGAGTGATTAGAAGATATGTACTGGAGGAGGAGCAATGTGAAGTCCTTGGAGCTTGTCATTCTTCATCGTATGGTGGCCACCATGGTGGAGCAAGAACGGTGCCAAAGTGCTAAGTTGCGGTTTCTATTGTCCCACTCTTTACAAAGATGCAAGTGATCTCGTCAAGAGTTGTGATGAATGTCAAAGGGCCGGTGGAATCTCAAAGAAAAATGAGATGCCCCTCACCGTCATTTTAGAGATTGATATTTTTGATGTGTGCGGTATTGACTTCATGGGACCTTTTGTGAGTTCTTGTAGAAACACCTATATCATGGTCGTGGTTGATTATGTGTCCAAATGGGTTCAGGCTGTTTTTTACCCAACAATGAAGCGAGAAGTGTGGTGGCATTTTTGAATAAGAATATTTTCACAAGGTTTGGTACTCCACGGGCTATCATAAGTAACGGGGGGTCACATTTTGCCAACAAAGCTTTCGACACCTTACTCACCATGTAAGGTGTCACTCATAAAGCCATGACTCCCTATCATCCACAAGCAAGTGGTCAAGTGAAAGTCTCCTACCAGGAGATAAAGAGTATTTTATCAAAAACACTGAATGCTAATCGGACGGATTGGTCCAAGAAACTTGATGATGCTTTATGGGCTTATAGGATGACTTACAAAACACCTATCAGAATGTCTCCATACCGGTTGGTGTTCAGAAAAGTTTGTCATCTTCCGGTGGAACTTGAGCACAAAGTCATGTGGGCTTTAAAGAAGATGAATTTTGAGTGGGATGTCGCCGCCAACTTAAGGGTGGCACATTTGAATGAGTTGGATGAGTTTCGGTACCATGCATACATACGTTCGTTCTTATACAAAGAGAAGATGAAATATCTTCATGACAAGTACATCTGGAACACAGAGTTTAAATAGGGTGATCTTGTGTTGTTCAATTCACGGTTACAGATGTTTCCCAGAAAATTAAAGTCTAAATGGAGTGGTTCGTTTGAGGTTGTGGGTGTGACACCCTTTGGTGCATTGGACTTGAAGAATAAAAATGATGAGGTGTTTAGAGTCAATGGTCACCGGTGAAGTATTATCTGGGAAAAGTTGGTGATGGCCACGTCGTGGCGGTAATTCGTTTCAAGTGATGGTAATATGCGGCGTGCCGTGACGTTTAATCAAGCGCCTCTTGGGAGGCAACCTATATTTCTTTTTCTTTTTATTTTCTTCTTCTTTAGATAGGTCTTATTTTGTGCTAACTGAATTTGAAGTGTGTTGCAGGAATGAGTGTGCTTTACATGAACTGTGCTCAGGAAAATTGGCTAAGTATGGAAAGAGTGCGGACCGCACAATTTTGAATGCTACAGCAGAAGGCAATTGCGGTCGCACAATTCTTGTGCAGACCGCACAAATTGAGATGGAAAAATGCAAAATCTCTGAAGTATGTTTGCCAGAGAAACATCAAAAGTGTGGCCGCACAGCAAATTCTGCTGTCCGCACCAAAATCTGCGGCTGCATAGCTAAATCTGCGGACCGCAAATCATTAAAGGAAATTGAACCTCCAGGTTACAAAGTGCATACCGCAGAAAGAATTTTGCGGCCGCACTCGTCTCGTTGTTCCTTAGCCAGATCTGTTGTGTATAAATAGTAATGCTAAGGCTACTGTACAAACTTTTCATTCTCTGAGCACTCAAAAAGAGGCTAAAACTTTGCACGCATCTATTCAATCATCTACCACCTAGATACGCATCTGTGATTATTCCTTAGCACTACTTTATCACTCGTATGTTCAAATAACTTCTAGGATTCTTCAATTTTCTTAGTTTAATTTACAATTTGATAGTTATTTTAGACCATTTGTCATTAGAAGTCAATTTTATATCCATGTGGGGTGTAAATTGTGTTGGGTCAACTCCTAATTGCTATTTGAGGATTGGGTATCTTGATTATCATGTTTAATTGCTATTACCATGTCCAATTTGTGCCTAAATCGAAACCCTTAAGGAAACTGCCCTATCTAATTTTGAAATCTGCGTCCGCACAAAAAATTGTATAGTCCACAGAAGTGTTGACTAGCGCTGTTGGTGAGGCAAAAATTGTACGGACCGCACTTAAAATTGTGAGGATCGCTAAAATCCCATCGCGGCCGCAGAAAAGTGTGTGCGGCCGCAGATCAGACCAATCTCTGTCTTCAGAGAGTTGGTATTTTGAGGTACTCATAGTGCAATCACACTGACAATTGTGCGGACCGCACGTCAGATGTACGGTCGCACTCAAAATTGTGCGGAGCGCAGTTTCATCTCTATGGACGCAAGTTCAAATTATGTGGTCCGCACAACCCAAGTTGCGGTCACACTTTCAATTGTGCGGAAAGAACTTCCCCACCCTGCAAACATGTTTTGTTCTATGAATGTCTGTTTATCTGTAGTTGAACTAGAACTAACTTTTGCCGCTGCTTGTTACAGAAAATGGTTAGATCACGAGGTCGTGGTGATACATCAAAGGGGAGGGGTGAGCCTTCCAGATGCAGAGGCAAAAGCAATTTACCCCTCGCACTCCGAAGGGTAATCAGTAAGAAAGCCATAGCAGGCTGAGGAAGACAGCCCGAGCCTTTTGAATCTAGTTCATATGCTCCATCTCGGGAAGCGTCGGAGGGTGACTTAGTGTAAGAGTATCCTGTTGTTCAATCACAGCCAAAGTAGCCACAGGGCCGATACCAACTTAGAGACGAGCCTTCCTCCTTACATAGCACTTCCGAGGGTTCAGAGAGTGCAAGTCAAGCTTTAAAGCCCTCTTGTACACCTATCCCTAAAGCACCAACAGCTATTGTGGATGATATTTCGAACGATGGTAGAGGAGGTGATACCATGTTTGCTGGCCGTGAGAGATCGAAGAAGAAAAAGATGTAGTAAGATAGGTTTCTTAGTCTGGCTTCTTTCACAAGTTTCCGAAATTGGTGGCCAGTGAGATCGATCACTCTTGAGCGTCAGTTCATGTTAAAAGACCTTGACAATTACAACCCGGCAGTGTTGAGACAGTTCCGGGAGCGGAAGTGGTGGATGTAGTTCACCCAAAGTGTGGTAAATGCCAAGGAATACCTGGTCCGGGAATTTGAGGCCAATGTGGCGCATATAAAGAAAGGGACCAAGGTAACAAAAGTGAGAAATCTAAAGGTGAGATTCGATCATAACACCCTGAACACATATATAGGGTTTGAGGATGTTGAGCCTGTGCAATACCTGGAAAAGTTAGCACTGGGAGATGCAGTTCGACCATGATGAGCTGAGATTCTTGCAGCTCCGGGGCCGCCTCCAGCATGGATCACAATAGGAGTTCCTATTCAGTGGAACACCCTAAATTTTGAAGCAAATGGATGGCAAACATTTTTGTGTTGCAGACTAGACCCGTGCCGAAATGAAACAAATCTTCCAATTCTGCGAGCAATGCTAGTCGCCTCTATCATGGCCGGGTACCCAATCAATGTGGGTGTCGTGATGTCGGCCAACATGTTTGTGGTCGCCAGGCAAGGTGACACCTCCTGCCCGTATCCCAACACTATCACTGAGTACCTTACGGATGAGGGGTGGAGCCGAGGGATTTTGATACCAAGGTGCGGGCGAAGAAGCCCTTCTCATGGTATTCTTTGATGGGTGGTGGAAACCCAAAGAAAAAGGATCAACCCTCTACTACTGCAGGCCATTCTGATGAGCCCGACATTGCTAAGGCGGTACACCTGATGTTCACCAACCCAGCTACTCCACAGTTGAGGATGATGAGATCTAGTTAGAGGAGATTGAGGGCGGTGATGCTGCTACGGACATAGAGATGTCCAGGGCCACATATGTAGTCTTTTTCACTCTTACCCTTCTTTATTCTTGTTTTGTTAAGCATTGGGGACAATGCTTATTTTTATTCGGAGGGTGGGGGTGGAGTTTATTTGCTAGTTGGATGACTTTTAGACATTTGGTTTGTAATAATTGACTATTTTCTTCTTTCTCATTATCCTATATATATATTCTCTCTTTTCCTCTCTCATTATGTATATTCATTATGCTTTCAGTAGTTTGCTTTTTAGCTTCTTTATTCTATTTTCTTTATTCTATTTTCTTATTAGTCTATGTTTAATCTAGTAGCATCGTTTTAATTTTATAGCTTCTTTTTATGGTTTAGTGCATAATAAGCCTTTGGTTTTCTTAATGCCACGGTTCTTTCCAAAGGTAATTTTTGTTTGAACCGGGTGACGCTTCCCAATGATGGATGGCGTGACAACCTTCTTAAGGGATTGAGTCCGTTTTTGGTGTTTAGGTAAGAATAGTAGTAATAATGAATAAAAAGACCTAATTGAGTCAGGTTCGAAGAGTCAAACATGCTTCACTTGGTACCAACACATTTAACTATGTGATTATGGTTAAAAATAAGCTTTTGAAAAGAAATAGCTCTAGTTAATGATCTTTTGACACTTGTATTGACTTAAGAAATTATCGAGTGGTTTAGTCGAACCATAGTGATTTTTAATTTTGAATATGGTCGTTGTGGGCCCTCCACTCTATCCTCTTTAAACATCCAGCTACGTGAGAGGTGAGATGTTTTTATTGCAAGTCCAAGTACCCATGCGAATGGTCTAGAACTTGCCCCTAATGTGTTTCAAGGAAAAAATTTAAGTTTTGCTTGGCTTGAGAAGTGATTGTAGGCTCTCCTTGACCCACTTAAAATTTTTCATGGCCCACCAATGTTGTTATCCGTAGTCAACCCATTTGATCCTAAAACCTTTCGCATTTGATAATCATGTTACAAGCCTTTACCCGTTTTGTCATGACCCTCTCTTGGCACTCGAGCTTTCCTTAACACTCTTGTGTAATAATTGGATAAAAGCATAAGTTTGGGGGAGAGACGAGGAGTTTGAAAAAGGTATAAAGACACAAAAAGAGAAAAGAAATGAAGCGAAGGAAAAGAAAGAAAGAACAAAAGGAAAAATGCAAAAAGAAAGTGAATAAGTTGAAGAGTTGAAGGGATTCAAAGAAAAGTAACGATGCAAAGCATGGAGAAAGCAAAGAAGGAGAAAATGAATATCATGACCGAGAAAGATTGATTTTAAGTCTCTCTAGTTTCCCCTAAGAAAAAAAGCGTTCCTCAAAGAGTTTGCAAAGCATGAGCCGACAAGAGAAAATGGAGTGCTTAAGGAAAGATAAACCCTTTCTATCATAGCATATCCAACCTTAGTCCAAATGCCTTTATTGCTTTTCGAAACATCCCTACGTGATTTCAAGTCGAGTGAATTGACATTAGTGGTGATTTACATGAGGGCCAAGCCTATGGTACTTAAAGTCGTACTTGCGACATTCTTTTTAGAGAGAAAAGCAAACCTATCACAATCTTTGAATTGACTGCTATATTCTTAAGTGAGATATGCAAACGGAGAGTAGAGGAGGAGGAGTTTGTTATACACAATGACCTATATGAGAGAACAAGCTTCCTTGATGAATAAAGTCAACTCTTGATGCTCAAGTGTCACATTAGAACTATTTGTGCTTAAAAGTTCAACCCATTGCCTTGTCACATTAGAACTATTTGGTCCCAATTGATGTGTGATTGATGCATCTTTGATTAGCTGGACTAGCTCTTAAATTGTGGAAGTAGACAAGCAAAAGCTTAAGTTTGGAGGAGTAGATAAGTGGGAATTTTAACTACTTATTAGCGCCTTTTTGCTTTCGTTTTAGTTCAAAATCGCTTAATTGTGTTCCCGTAGACTAATAAAATGTGCTTAATTGCAGGAATATTGAAAGATGAGCTCCCAAGATGAAATCCAACTTAAGAAGGAGTGATATGAACTCAAGGACAGAAACAGGTACAAAAGCTCAGAAGTAAGGACAACAAATTATCATCTGCGACCGCAGGATGTGAAGAAACGCCCGTCATGATATGTGCGTCCGCAGAAACTGGGTAAGAGCAAAAATTCAGAGAACCTGCATCTCAAGTTCAACAAAAGTGCGGACCACACAAATATTGTGTGGCCGCAGAAGAACAGCTACGCGGCCGCAGTCAGTGTGGACCACAGAAGAGCAAGGTGCGGGTGCAGACACATTTGTGTGGAGCGCAGAAAGAGAGAAGTGCAGCCGCAACTCAGAATTATGCGGCCGCAAGTTTTCCAATCCTGCCATACTGAAGCAAAGTGCGGACCGCACATGGAATTTTTCCGCCGTAGAACCTCCGAAAGGGCATTTTTGTCTGAAAATTCCAGCCTTGTATATATAGAAGAGTTTCACTTTTTTAGGTCAAGTTTTTGACATCAGCTGCTACAGTAGACACTTTCTTTTACTCTTTTTAGTAGTTTTGGCTATTTTGAGCTTTTTGAATATTGATTTCATCATTTTGATTATCAATATGGGTTTAATTATCATTTCTTCTTCTATTTCTTCTATCTTAAGCATGAGTAACTAGATTTTCATTAGGGTTGTGACCCAACCCTAGAGTGTAATCTTAATGGGTGTTTGATTTATTTCTTGTTTATGATCGGGTGTTTATTATTTAGCCTTGTACTTGCATTTAATTGTTTAATTAATGGTTTCAAACATTAGTTCATGCCTATTTGACTCGGTATCTACTTGAGAAAGAGAGACATAGTCTAGGAAAACTTGGCTAACAAGAAATTAGGTAAATCGAGAGATTGATTGTCCCAATTAAAGGGTTGAACCCAGAGATAATAAAACCTGACTTGAGTTTTGTATCAACCATTTTGTTCAATACCCATTTGGACTTGAGAAAGCTAAATTGGGCAAAATCACTCTCTGACCGAGAGGAATTGAGTGGGTACTCGAGTGTTGATAGCTATAATACACCCCGGCCAATAAAACAAGCTTTTAAGTTTATAACCTGTTAGGCAAACACCTAGGTGAAGTTCATAGCCTTAGGCCTTTTACATCATTTGAAAAACAACAACAAAAACACTTTCCTAGTTTCAATTCTTAGTTTGGAATTTTAGTTTAAATTAGACCTATAAATAAACCACATTTGTGGAAGTGCAATTTGAGATATTTCAAGCACATACACTATAATATATACCCCTAAGTCCCATTCATAGCTCCCTGTGGAAAATCGACCCCCCCCACTCATTGTTGAGTATTACTATTGCATCGACCATTTCATAACCTTAAATAGAGGTGTGACTTGGATGAGATCAGACCGCAGAAGCGGAGTCGCACCCGCGGAGGGTAGATCGCAGAAGCGACGTTGGCCAAGAAGGCATGGGGCCACAGGAGTAGTCTTTGTCACGCAGGTGCGTGAGCGCAGAAGCACTAGTCGTCCATGGAAGCGCTATTTGGGACGCAAAATTGGAGGCTGCTGGCTTGATCCATAGTCGCACCTACAATGGTTTTTCCGTAGGTGCGGTGCTTCAGAAGCGGCTATTTGATCGCAGATGCGAAAGGTCCTCTGGGAAGAGGTGTTCTTTTAAAAGTGGGATTTGGCCCATTTTCTCTCATTTTCACTTGGTTGGGGCGATTTTGGATAGATTTAAGGGGAGATTTTTATCAATCAACACAAGGTAAGTAATTCACACCTATTACAAGTTAAATACATGGTTTATATATTTATTTAATTATGGAAATTAGTAGAAATATGGGATTTTGGTAGAAAGCCTAGAATTTGATATTTTTGGATTTTGACCACGAAATTTGACATGGAATTAAGAATAAATTATATATTTGAGTTCGTGGTGTTATGGGTAAGTTTTATCTTTAAAACAATTTCAGAATCCGAGCACGTGGGCTTGAGTGTTGACTTTATCGACTTTTCGAGAGAAGTTGGGAATTGTTTAAATTGATTAATTATGTGTCTTAGAGTATATTTTGAATTGTTTTCAAATTGTTTAACTATTTTTGAAGGTACGGGCATCGGGTTGAGGTTTGAGTGGCGTTGGAGCCAGTTATGGAACTTTGGAGCGAGGTAAGTCTCATGTCCAACCTTGTGAGGGGGGAAACTATAATGACCCGACCGGTCATTTTGAGATATAGTGCATCGTTCGACGGTTTGAGTAGCTTCACTTAAGGTATTATGACTTGTACGTGTGGTCGAAACCGAATTTTGGGACGTTCGGGATTTATTTGGAAAGAAAATTATATTTTCGGACGCTTTAAGTTGGAAGAATTGACTAAGGTTTGATTTTTGAGTAAATGAACTCAGAATCAGGATTTGAAGGTTCCAATAGGTTTATATGATGACTTCAGACTTGGGCGTATGTTCGGGTTGAGTATCGGATCACCCAGGAGCGCTTCGGCGCTTATTATGGAAGGTTGGTATTTTAAACGTTTAAGAAATTCTTAAGTTTCACTTGAAGTGGATTTTAATGTTATCGATTTCTGTTTGGGATTCCTAGCCTTGGAATAGCTTTGTTATGTCATTGATGCCTTGTGTGCAAAATTTGGGGTCTATCAGACATGATTTGATAGGTTTCGGCATCAAATGCAGAAGTTTGAAGTTCTAAAGTTCATTAAGCTTGAATTGCGGTGCGATTCGTGGTTTTAGCATTGTTTGATGTGATTTCAAGGCTCAACTAAGTTTGTAATGTATTTTGGGATGTTTTGGTATATTTAGTTAAGGTCCCGAGGGCCTCGGGTGGGTTCCAGATGGTTGACAGATTTATTTTGGACTTAGGAGATGCTGAAGTTGGACAGCAACTGGTGTGACCTCTTCTACAGAAGTTTGGTTGCAGAAGCAACCTCATAGAAGTGAGGTGATGTTTGTAGAAGTGGCTTGGGCAGCTTGGGCATAAAGTCGCAGAAGCGGAGGCGGGCAGCGCACCTGCATGCGCCCAGAAGCGAGGTCAGGGCCTCAGGTGCGGGAATTTGCACAGATGCGCTGGGGTGTGTCGCACCTGCAATTTCGAAGGAGCAAAAGAATTCCCGCAGGTGCAATGGTCTGCTAACAGTTGTCTTCCACAACAGCGAGGTAGTTTCTGCAAAAGTGGAGCCGCAGGAGCGGCTGTTGTTCCGCAGATGCGAGAGGTCGTTTGCGTAGTGGGTTCTTTTAAAAAGCGGGATTTGGTCCATTTTCTCTCATTTTCACTTGGTTGGGGCAATTTTGGAGGGTTTCAAGGGAATATTTTCATAATCTATGTCAAGGTAAGTAATTCCCGCGTATTGTGAGATAAATACAAGGTATGTATATGGATTTAAACATGGAAATTAATCGAAATTTGGTATTTTTTGAATTTGACCACGAAATTGGACATGAAATTAGGAATAATTTATATAGTTGAGTTCATAGTGTTATGGGTGAGGTTTATCTTCGAACATTTTCAGAATACGGACGTGTGGGCCCGGGGGTTAATTTTATCGACTTTTCGGGCATTTCATAAGTGTGAGCATTACGGCTTGATATGTGTGTTTTCTTCATGATTGGTATGTGTGGATCGGGTGGTACGCTGCCACAGGTATGTTATATGGATCGGGTTGCACACCGTAACATTGTCATGTTTCGATCGGGTCGCATGCCACAATAGTGCCATGTTAGATCGGGTTGCATGTCGCAACAACGAGATGTTGAGCATAGTTTCTTACACTCATTTTGTGTGTCTTGTTTTTCATCCCTGAGGTTGGAATTTAGTCCTAAGGTTTATTCACTAAATAAAAGGGAGGATCTTCAGTCTGACTCGAGCTAATGCATCAAACTGGATTGTGGTGGCACGGGTAAGTAATTCCCACATATTGTGAGTTAAATACAAGGTTTATATATGGATTTAAACATTGAAATTAGTAGAAATTTGGTATTTTTGGAATTTGACCACGCAATTGGACATGAAATTAGGAATAAATTATATAGTTGAGTTTGTGGTGTTATGGTCCCGAGGGTTGATTTTATCGACTTTTCGAGCGAAGTTGGGAATTTGTTTAAAATTATTAATTATGGGTATTAGAGTATATTTTGATGGGTTTGCATATTTGTTGAATAGTTTTGGATCGACGGGCATTTGGTTTGAGGTGTTAAAGAGGCTTTGGAGCTAGTTATAAAACTTTGGAGTGAGGTAAGTCTCTTGCCTAATCTTTGGAGGGGGAAACTACCCCCCAGGTGATATTTATTGTTATGTGCTACTAGTTGTGGGCACTAAGTACGTGCGAGGTGACGAGAGTCTGTACGTAGCTAAAGCATGTTTATTTTCGGGTAGACTTAGGATCTCATCACGAAAAATTTGAATTACTTGAACTCATTTTGCTGGCTTAATTAATTGAAGTTATAACTGAAATTGCTTTCGACGTAAATATATGTACACTAGGCTAAGCCTTAACACTTAGAGTTGTGGGCGAGTTATTTGAGAAATGGTAAAAATTGTATTTAATTGATGCTCATGTGCTGTATTGTAAACGTGTGCCTTGTAATTCAGGAACTTCCTTCCTTTTCTTGTTGAGCGGGCCGAACTCCTTTACAGTATATAGATGCATCTATGGATCGTGACACACGTCCCTTGGCAGTATACACGTTATTCTAGATCGGATCGAACGGCCTCGTCATTATCGTACATTATATCGCTAGTAGCCCGAATATTTACAAGCTAATCTTTCCACTGATGCCCGGATTTTTATGGTATTTCTTATCTATTTGGTATTGACACTTGGCATGTTCTGAGATATTATGGAAGAATACAAGTTTGAGGAAATTTATACTTTAAAGAAAATAATTGGGAAAAATTATGAAAGTGCAGACTTACTCCACTATTATTGTGCACTTCACATCTGTTATGATTTATCATGTTATTTTTGGACCTCTGGTAAGTGTCGATGTCGGTCCCTCGTCACTACTTCTTCGGGTTTAGGCTAGATACTTACTGGGTACACGTTGATTTACGTACTCATGCTGCACTTCTGCACTAAACGTGTAGGATCTAACAGGTTCATTGACGATCACCTTGACGCATAGGTGCACCTATTGAGGAGACTTTATGTGAGCTGCATTCCTGGCTATGCATCGCAGTCCCCCGAGTCTCAATTATACTATTTATTTTATTTTGTCTTACTACATTTGGTACAGATATTGTGTTATTACTATATTCCTTAGAAAATGCATATGCACTTGTGACACCGGGTTTTGGGGGTTTCTCTAGGATATTCATCATTGTGGTTCGTGTAAATATATTCATTACTATATAAATTCTATTTGATGCTGTTCAATTAATGAAAATAATGATTTCAAAATACTAAAATGAGTAATCAAATTGGTAAATCATAGTTGGCTTGCCTGACGGCAGTGTTAGGCGCCATCACGGCCTTTAGCAGATTTTGGGTCGTGACAGCTTCGTATTAGAGAATTAGGTTCACTTAGGTCTCACGAGTCATGAGCAAGTCTAGTAGAGTCTTGCGAATCGGTACGAAGAGGTTTGTACTTATCTTCGACAGGCTACAGGGCTGTTAGGATTCCCTTTTTGATTTCCTCATCGTGCGGTTTGATTACATTGAGGCTTGTGCCTTTATTTCCTTCCTACTCAATCTTATGTGGCGTGAGGCTCTTGTTGTCAATTGGACGTCGAGCAGTGGTATTGGTCAATTGGACGTCGAGCAGTGGTATTAATACTGCAGACGTGGTGCAAGATATTTTCCCTGCGTGATCGAGCTGGCTATTTTCGTCGCCTTGCGGAAGGGCATTCTACTATTTCAGTTCAGTATCTGTACTTCCTATGGTTTTTAGGTTATACACAGATTGCTAGGTTGTTCATTAGTTGTTATCACACCGTGCGGCTGTAATGGTAGAGTGTTTATGTATAGATCGCGGTAGTGAATGGCTCGGAAGGAGGATTTCTCAGTACATGATTCAGAGGTTCAGCATTTAATTCCAGCAGGGGAAAAGTAATCGGAGGATGGATGTTCAAGTTTTGGTTTATGGAGTAATGAGACTAGGTATCTTCGAGCGTGGTGGAATTTTCGTTGTGATGCAGTGTCGTCTTCCTTGTTTGAACGCATTACGAATCGCCGGTGTTATGGCCTTCTTTGATTTTGCCTTAGGACAGTTCGTGGTGAAATGGTACCTGGGAAATGGTTGTCAGAGATAGCAGGGTGTATCGATTTTGGAATCGAAGGAGTGTTTCTAATGTTGATCGCTAGAGAGAGATGATCTTCGAAAAGGCTTATAGTCGGTAACAATTTATTAGTTCGGGTGCTACAGAGATGGATTTTTGATTTGATGCAACATTTGGCAACAACGTATGAGGGAGGACATGGCGGGAAGTGTTTTGCAGTGGTTGAAGTACTAGCAGGTCAAGTATGAAGCGCAGAGATTGAGAAGTTGCTTAAGAAGATAGTTTAACCGAAGTAAGAGTGGTAGATTAGCATATGGATTCCGTGGTAGGATATCCGCGTGCCTTGTGAAAATGTTGAACGGTTTGGGAATCGTAATGGAATTTAATTTGGCCTACGGATTTTATTTGGAATGGTGGTCACGGTACGAAGAAAGATTGAATATGGCCGAAAGGAGTTGCTTGAAATGAAGAGGGGTGTGGGGATTTGATTATCGTTTCGGATGAAGTATGACTTGAGTTCAGAAGGTATTGTTGAACTTTCAGTTGAAGTCAATGGGGAAGAAGCGGACTTATTCAGCTGGTGGGCGAGCATGAGTTCAGGAGGATTTACTGATTTTGTGGTAGTAGTACCTAGTGCAGCGTCATTCAAAGATGTCGGTAAGGAATTCCACAAGTAGGTTATCTTCTGTGAGAAGGTTAGCGGTTGCGTAATGTTGATGAAGCTTGTGCGAAGAATACTACTAGCTACCCGGTATGAGGTGGAGTTTGTGTCTGTGACTGATGATTCAGAATGTTCATAAAAAGTTTAACAAAATACTTCGAGAAATTTGGCGGGTTAACAGTACGGAATCATGGTAAATGAGACGAAGAAATCGTTGTGGGATATGCATTATGTGATGGTAGATTAAAGCTATGTGAGGGAGCCCCACTACCTACGATTAGATCGCGTGGTTGTCGGTTTGTGCAGCTTCTGGTTATCCATGTGTTGGTGGATTATTTGTGACTAAGAAAAGGAAAGATCAGGGGTAATTTGAGCAAGGAAATTGATAAATGTGTGTTATATTCCGCCTTATCGATTCATGTGCAGGTTTTGGGAAGACTCAGAGTTTATGTTTCTTGTAGATGTAATGTACAAGGAAAAACATCCAGCTGGTTGCTTCTTTGAGAGCGTGTTCATGTGCTAGCAGAGAGTTGAAGTTGGTGATGTTCGGGATTAGGTCAGAGTGGGTGACTCTCAACAACGGTCGTAGTGGGTTCAAGAATTTAAGTGTAGTGCCTAAGGATTTCGGGTATGTTGTGTGGTTAAGGATCTAGTTTTCACAGAGGATTACGGACGGGACTTGGAAGGTTCTATGTTATCATCGGGTATGCGGTGCAGTATTGGAGTATAGGAAAAAATACCTTCAGATTCGCGAAAGGTCTTGCAAAATAGGTGTACCAGTTGGAGATGCTATTGTGTGCTTGAAACAGGTATGAGATGATTCACGGGTATTGAGACGATGTGGTCTCGCGATTCGGGTCACTCGGGATGAGTGCGGATTGAGTTCGTTATGTTGTGAATGGAACTATTATATTTCTAAATCAGGTCAAGAGTACATTGAAAGAAGTTGGGTCATATAGTAATTGTTAAGTTGGCATGATTGTGGAAATGATCAGTTCCTTCGGCATGTGAAGACATACATGTGGTTTGTGGTTGTACGTGCAGGCTTAACAACAACCATGACCTGATTTATTTGAGAAGTAATTGATTTCGATGGCTTTGTTGTGTAAATGGATTCCAAAAGTGTTATGACGGTTTAGATCATGGCTTGAGGTTGTATTTTCTTCGGTTTGAGAATTCAGTTGCGTGTTGCAGTGGTTCTTCTGAAATAAGCTAAGTGAAAGGATTCTAGCCACTGAAGTGGTTAATCTACTAGTAGTTCAAAGGTTATGGTAAATGTGTGTATTATCGCGTAGCAGCATGATGGGTACAGTGAGCGGCATGGTAATTGGGAGCTCAGGATCAAGCTTGCGATTTGGTGTTGATAAGAATGTCACAAGCTCGGATGAGCAGGGAAGAATTCAAATATTTAGAATGAGTTGGCGTTATCTTAGTGTCGCCTAAGAATGCCATTCTGTGAAAGAGGCATTGTGTATACATTAACGGATTGTGATTTGCCTAGAAGAATTTGTACTGTTTGTGGTATGGATGTGAGGACTTTACCACCTGAGCGGAAGGTCGTGGGAGAGTATTCCACGGGGAAATTTGTATCAGTGTGACCTGTTAGTCACTTGATTGTTAAGGATTGAAACCGAGTATAAAGATTATGGTACCATCGTTAATGTGGAAGTTTATGACTGAGAGGCATTCCATGCCTTGGGTTGTGGACTCTATGAGTTCGTCTCGAATTGGGAGGTTGTCCTTATGTGTCATGAATAGGCTATTATGGATCTTTCGAAAGTTATTGGCCAGTATGGTATGATCAGAATCAGTGTGAGGTCCGTTGATGGGCCTAATGTAAGTGTGTGCTCTACATCAGGTCAGATGTGTTTAGTCGTCATAGCATTGCTTATGGAGGAATCGTCAAGCATTGGATGTTTGTTGTCAGTTATTCCATGTAAATCTCTATTGTGCTATGTGGGTTGTGAGGCGGCTTGATCATTCGCACACATGTTGAGGTCCTGTGTAGCTTGTGGTTTTATGTGAGCAGGATGGCCCTCGAGATACAGATCATTTATTGCACATTAGTTGTGCTTAGGGTTCGTAACGTATGGCGTTATCCGTTTCCCGAGGATTTGGTATTATGCACTTGGCGCGATTGTGATCGATATTCGGCCATTTCGTAAGTATAAGCATTACGGCTTAATATGTGTGTTTTCTTCTAGTTCTTATGGGTAGATCGAGTTGCACGCCGCAATAGTGTCATGTCGGATCGAGTTGCATACCGTAACAACGAGATGTTGAGAATAGCTCCTTACACTTAATTTGTGTGTCTTATTTTTCACCCCTGAGGTAGGTTCACTGCATCTATTCGGTCATTTTATTTGTTATGCGGACTAGGTAGTCCTTATACATAGATCGTTCTTCATTATGTCTCGCATTCGATGGTAGTTTATCGGTGCATTGATGGCATGATATGAGATTTGAGTCAGTGTTTAAGGTGGCTTATTGCCTGAGCAACTTGTACTGGGTAAGATGAGATTATTAGACCTGAAATATGTGCAACCAAATTTATATAAGGTACATAAAAGGGAAATATCATTATTCAATTCAGAATAATAATGGTTCTTGTCAGAAGGGGAGACTCCATGAATTATTGATTCAGCAGATAGTTACGAGTTCCTACACGTCTCTTTTGTCGTGGCAGTATTGCGAGAGTTGGAACATGATTAATATGCGTCATGAGATGTATTGTGGGCAGCGGATTCGCGAAATGACAACTATTGTAGTTGGAGGATGTTATTATGGGCAACCGACTTATGTGGTGCATGGGGTCATTTCAGCATAGATGCATGATCGTGTTTTGGTATAGTGTGTGGTGTTTGGTACGGTGTTCGTGTATTAGAATCATGCCTTGTAAAAAAATTCGGAAGTTGGAACTTGGTTCTAAAAGCTTGTTAGCTAAGGTTATAAGAAGGATTTTCAGTCTGGCTCGAGCTAATGTGTTCAACTAGAATGTGGTGGCACAGGTAGGTGCACGAGGTGTTAAACAGTGATTTTTGACTACTCCGGAGCGATTCTTAGCACGTTCGAGGACGAACGTATGTTTAAGTGGGGGAGAATGTAACGACCTGACCGGTCGTTCTGAGCTCTAGAGCGTTGTTCGGCGGTTTGAGGCCTGAGTAGATTCACTTCAGGTATTATGACTTGTACGTGTGATCGGAACCGAATTTTGGGAAGTTCGAGATTTATTTGGAAAGAAAATTATAATATTGGAAGCTTTAAGTTGGAAGAATTTACTAAGGTTTGACTTTTATGTAAACGACCTCGTAATCAGGATTTGAAGGTTCCAGTAGGTTTGTATGATGATTTCATACTTGGGTGTATGTTCGGGTTGTGTATCGGATCACCCGGGAGCGCTTCAGCGCTTATTATGGAAGGTTGGTATT
Organism: Nicotiana tomentosiformis; assembly: GCF_000390325.3. Classification (NCBI taxonomy): domain Eukaryota; kingdom Viridiplantae; phylum Streptophyta; class Magnoliopsida; order Solanales; family Solanaceae; genus Nicotiana; species Nicotiana tomentosiformis. The sequence goes on from NC_090817.1 coordinate 112,116,982, forward strand.
TTAAACGTTTAAGAAATTCTTGAGTTTGACTTGAAGTGAATTTTTATGTTATCGATTTCCGTTGGGGATTCCAAGCCTTGGAATAGCTTCGTTATGTCATTGATGACTTGTGTGCAAAATTTGGGGTCAATAAGACTTGATTTGATAGGTTGCAACATCGAATGTAGAAGTTTGAAGTTCTAAAGTTCATTAAGCTTGAATTGGGTGTGATTCATGGTTTTAGCATTGTTTGATGTGATTTAAAGGCTCGACTAAGTTCGTAATGTATTTTGGGACGTGTTGATATATTTGGTTAAGATCCTGAGGGCCTAGGGTGGGGTTCATATGGTTAACGGTTGGGCAGCAACTGGTGTGACTGCTTCTGCGAAAGTTTGGTCACAGAAACGAGGTATAGCCGGGGCCTTGTTACCGGCATTATCATAACACTCTTCTGTTCCTTTTAGAGGCTCCATACACATACTGTGGGTTGTATCTGTTTTGGTAAAATTAAACTAAAAATGTTGTAATTGTATCATATGTCCCACAGTAACTATAATTGTACAACGTACTATTTTGAAGACTTGTTAGTGACGTAACTAATGGAAATGAACCGGTGTTGTTCACACGAGTCTTATTGATTTATTAACGAAATGTATTCTTCTCTTTATGTGTGGGTGAATTGGGTAGATGGTATTGTGCAGGCTTGCTCGACCGAGGGAACTCTATTGAGCGTCGGTCGCACTCCCCGAGGTTGGGACATGACAAAAATAATACTAGAGCCTAAGGTTTTAACGTGTCCTAGGATGTCTCGGAGCCGTATCTAGTAGAGTCCTTCTTATCGGTGTGCTGTCGACCACATCTATAATTAGGAGGTTACTTGGGCATTTAGGAATAATATCCTTCTTTGATATTCTAGATCGTGCGATAAGGGTGATTGTAAGATTATTCCTCCTTTAACTCGTGCATTGCTCTAATTTTTAGTATATGGTACCTAAGAATAAAGCAAGAATTGGCCAAGGAGCCAATGCTACCCCATGAATGTGAAAAGCCCCGTAAATTTCTAGCTTAAAATTTTAATAATCTCGGAATTCATAATGTAATTAAAGTGCTCGAAGGGTATAAGGACTTGCACGGTTTAAGCGAAGTATTTGGTATAATATGTGTATAGGATATGAACTAATATGGTAGGATGGATACTTAAGAATAAACCAAGTTACCTAACTTTTAGTCAATAATTTAGCTATGCCCTACATGCCCACTAGTGAAAACTTTAAGAAAAATAAGTCCACTAAATCATTGCCAATTGTATGCCTCTTTCGCTGGCTACTTTCAAGAAAGAAAGAAAACAAAGTTTATGTTTTCTTAAGCTTGTTCACCGCAAGTCTGCAACTGCTTGGGTTATCTTGAGAGTTTGATTTCACGAGAATTTTGTAATCAAAAGTTCTAGATTGACTCTCATTTGGAGGTACCCATATACTCTTCTCTGGTAAAAGTTGTTTGTCTACTATCAATTGATATATGGGTAGGATTTTGAGATTTGGATTTTTTTTTTAAATAAAAGGATTTTAAATGCTTGGGCTTTATTCAATAATATTATTACAATATAGTAAGAGCCTTGGATGTATTTCTATGAATTTATTATTGGAATCATGATTACCCATTGTTGGGCAGTGATGAAGTTTGGAAGAAAACAAATAATAGAAAACATTGTAGTTATAGCTTGTTTTAATGAGTTGTGGGACTAAACGTTACAAATCAATTTATTGAGTTATTACGGACTAATTAGGGTTTTAGAACCTAAGTGGTATTTTCCTAGAACAAGAGAGCTGTGTATATAGTTGTATTCTTTGGACATGTATTAATTTAAGTTGAACCCAATTGTCCTGTAGTTAGAGAAATTGGTGACTTGGGATTGCCTAAAAGATATGTGGAGGCAAAGTTGGGCTTGTAATTGAGGTAAGGTGAGATTTACTTTCCTAGTAGGGAATTTCATTATAACCCTTGTGCTCCATATGTTAGCTAAAGCTAAGTCATCTCTTCTCATGATCCAATGCTCAGTTCACTTATTCTTATTCAGTACGACATTATATGTGACATGAATACATGCTTATGTGTATTACCAATTGTTATGTTCCTTTAATTGTGATATTCACATTCCGTAGGAAGAAGTGGCCAACTTCCCCCAGCGTGAGTGTCGTGATGTCAGGGTTAACTACCCCACGCTCGCAGGTGCCAACTATTTGTTGGGGAGAGAGGCCAACACTCCCCCGTACCTGTTCCCAGATGCTCACGTACGCAGGGCCATTATGCGTAACAATTTTATATATATATATATATATATATATATATATATATATATATATATATATATATATATAAACTCAGTTTCTACTTCAGATATCAGTTTTGGGCTCAATTTCTACGTTAAGTTTCAGTTTTAGCTTACAGTTTCAGTTTCCAGATTATTACTTGGTTGTAAAATTTTATATGATTTTCTATATATCACTTTTTTTCCTTATATTTTCCAGAAGGTTTCGCTCCGCCTATTTAGGAGGTAGCCTATGAGACTTACTGGGTATACTTTGGTGGTACTTAGCCCGTTTGGGCCTGCTACGTCGTGTGGCGGGTATTGAGGACGCAGGTAACGAGGCACGTGGCTAGAGGAGATATTCTAGATTCAGTTTACAGACTCCGTTGATTCATCCCAGTGGTAGCGGACCCTTTTCAGACTATTATTTATAACTTCTTTTTTTACGTTTATTTTATTTGCGAGGGATGCCCCCGTAGACTATGTATTTTAAACTTTGTTTTTAAGATTCTAGAGGCTCATGACTTGTTAGTGGGCTAGTATTAAAATATTTTGGAATTTATCCTTAATTTATTATATTTTATCAGTCAGCTTAAGAACTGCAATTTGATTAGAATTAATATTTAAGCATGTTAGTTTCTTTGCTATTGAACTTGAAGTTTGATACAAATAGTACAGGGTTCACTCAATGAGTGGTAAGGGTTGATTGCGAATCACGTCCCACCCCAGTTTGGAGGTGTGACAAGTTAGTATCAGAGCAGCCAGGTTTGAGGAGTTCTAGGGAGTCATCAGCTGTCTCTAATAGGGTCTCAAATATGCGTATGTTGTGCATCATACTTATATTTGGGAAGCTGCAGGACATGTTAGGAATTTTTTTTCTTTCTCTCTTTGATTCTTATATCGTGCGTTAGAGCTAAACGTTTCAGAATTTTTACACCAATTTATCTCTCATTTCAGTACAGACAAGATGGTTAGAAGAAGATCAACTTCATCCTCTACTGCTAACAATGTTGAGATACCAGCTGCTAATCATCAAGAAGCAGCACTAGAGGTGCAAGCCTCACTAATAGCACCAGCTGCAGTTAGAGGGCATGGCAGACGTATGAGGTATAGGTCAAAATGCTTGGGGTAGAGGTGGAAATGCCAGAGGTAATTAGGATCATGATAGGGCCACAAGACAAGCACAATCTCCACCTTCGCAGGTTGTTAATAATTGGGTACCAACACATCAGCAGGATAATCGAATTGAGAAAACTTTGGATTTTTTGGAGTCCCTATCCCCTCCGACTGGTGTTCGGACTGCATCTGTCCATGCTCCTCCTCAGGACCCTCATGATTCAGATGAAATGGTTATATGATATGATTTTCAAGCTCCACTCGAGGTACCACCACTAGTTTTCCCTGCAAATATTGCCCAGACAGTGCAGTTACCAATAAAAAACATTGATCCATATGCCTTTCTGATATTAAACCCTCCTACTTATAATGGTACCGATAAACCAAATGAACCAATGTTATTTTTGGAAGAGATAGAGGAAATGTTTGTTTCTTTGGGTTATCTTGAAACAAAAGCCACAGAGTTGATTGGATTTCAATTGGGGTGTAGCAGGACAATGGTGGAGATTCTACATTACCGCCACTTACTTGGCCCAAGTTCAAAGAAGGTTTCAGGGCCATGTTTTTGCCTAGTAGTCGGATGGATGAACTACGACGTCAGTTCAAACATCTTAAACAAGGTACCATGTCAGTGACTGAATATGAGATGGAATTTACAAAATTGGCAAAGTATGCACCTAATTTGATACTGACAGAGAGAGAAAAAGTGAGAAGGTTCATTGAAATCGGGGTGGTTGGCTTTGGTTTTGGTTTCGGGTGAGTTTCAGAGTGAAATCGGACACATAGTCCCTAAGTTGAAAGGTTAAGTCGTAGAAGTTGACCGTAGTTTGACTTGTGTGAAGATGACTTCGGAATGGAGTTTTGATGGTTCCAATAGCTCCGTAGGATGATTTTGGTCTTAGGAGCGTGTCTGGTTGTCGATTTGGAGGTTCGTAGGTCGTTTCAGCGTAAATTGGCGAAAGTTGGATGATTTTGAAGAGTTTGACCGGGAGTGGACTTTATTGATATTGGGTCTGAACTCCGATTCCGGAAGTTGGAATAGGTCTGTAATGTCATTTATGACTTGTGTGCAAAATTTGCTGTCAATCATAGTTGTTTTGGTATGAATCGATGTTGGTTTCGGAATTCGGAAGTTCATAATTGCTTAGGCTTGAATTTATGTTGCGACTCATAGAATTTGTGTGTTTGATGTGATTTTTTGTCCTTGAGTAGGTCCATTATGAGTTTTTGGACTCGTTGGTATATTCGGACGGGGTCCCCGGGTAGGGTGCGATTCGGATCAAATCCGGAACAATTTGGACTTGCTGAGTTTTTGCTGAAGGTTGGCATTTCTGCTGTCTTTGCACCTACTGAGGGATTGGCCGCAGGTGCGGGCTCGCAAAAGCGAGCACTTGGTCGCAGATACGGAACTGGTCATGCCCAGCTGGGGGCGCAGAAGCGGCTTTGCTTCTGTGATGGAGAGGGACACATGAGCGACAGTGGTCGCAGGTGCGCATGCACAGATGCAGACCTTATTCCGCAGAATCGGAATCCTTGGACTTAAGTAAAGTCCGCACTTGCAATGGTTTTTCTGCAGGTGCGGAGTCGCAGAAGAGACACAAAGGTCGCAGAAGCGATTTAACTGGGCAGAAAAGGGGAAAATTCGAGGGTTTGATCCATAAATCATTTTGGGACATAGAGAGATCGGTCTGAGCGGAAAATTTGAGGGAGTTTCAGAGAGAACCTTGGGGTAAGGAATTCTAACTCATTTTGGATTAATTCCCATGAATCTATTGATAATTTCATCATTTAATTAGTGTTTTGGAGTTTGAAATAGGAAAATATTGGTAGAAACTCCTTAGGCTAAAATTTTGGGTTTTGAAAGGCGAAATGAGGTCGGATTTGAATAATTCTTGTATGGTTGGACTAGATATCGATTGGGTGTTCGGTTTTTGTAATTTTTGTCGGGTTCCGAGATGCGGGCCCGAGGTGACGTTTTTGGTCGATTTCTCAATTCTTTGCAAAGATCATAATTTCATTGTTTGAATTAGTTTCCTATAGTTATATTTATAGTATGATATTATTTTGTCTAGACTCGAGCCGTTCAGAGTTGGAAAATCGAGGGAAAGGCCTTCTAGTCTATTGATTTAGTGTGATTTGAGGTAAGTGACTTGTCTAACCTTCTATGGGGGAAATTCCCCTTAGGATTTGGTATTATTGTGATAATTGTGATATGTGAAGGCCGTGTATGCAAGGTGACGAGTGTGTACACATGCTAGATGTTGAAAATCCAGTTTTTAGATGCTTAATTGAGTTGCTTTAACATGTATAGTTACCCTATTTAGTCTAATTTCACATGTCTACTTGTCTTATCTCTTATTTGCAACTTGTTCTAAATGTTTAGTTGAATTACTTGCTATTTTGTATTTCGTACTCATTATTTAATTGTGAATTCTTTATTTGAAATTGCTATTCTTGAAATATCTTGTTGTTGAGTTTGGTATTGAGTTGCAAAGGACGTAGTTTCTATTAAGGAAAAGTGTAAGTTTTGAAGTATCATTTTATTAAGTTACTCTCCGGTTTTTATTGTTGAGACTTTGTGTACATTGTGGTTGAGCCGTGGTCTCCTTATTATGAAATTCTGTTATTGCTGGATTTCTGGCAAGTTGTGCTATTAGGAACTTGAGGTGTGAATTATGATACATTGTGATGTTGATACGCATACGGCGGTATAAGGTCCGGGTGTTGAAATACATACGGTGAGATAAGGTAGGCTTGATACGCGTGGGTAGTAGGGAAATTACTAGAAACCATGCGGTGTGATAAGGTGGGCTAAAATGCGGGGGGCTATTTCGGGAAAAAAAATAATTTTCAAACTAAATGTAAAGGCTCCCGCGGTCATATAAGGAAAGATTGTGAGTTACTTTTATGATTTGCAACTACGAGACAGTACCTCGGTAGTGACCTTTGTTGATCTTCCTCTATTTGTTGTATTTGCCTTGGTTGTTTGTCTCCTTAACATGTAAATCCTTGTTTTCCCTTTTGTTTTGTATTAACTGTCTTGATTCCGTGTTGTTAACTTTCTGTTAATTTCTTATTGTTTCATTTCCATTGTCATTATCATTATATCATTATATCATTCGTCTTGCTTCATATTATCTCAAGGTACATCTGCCCGCGTCCGCAGGCCTCGGAGTGCCCTTATATCCTACTTTTTTTTCTTATTTCATTACACTATCTTAGACGGTGATGTATAAGATTGTTCAGAATTGTTACTAGAGCTTGTGACTTATACTTCACCAGGTTTTGGGAGTTGTACATTTTGAGTTACAGAATTTATTTATGCAGTTGTTGAAGTTTTGACATTTTAAGTTGTAATTTCAATTATTCAGCATGTTGATAGGCTTACCTAGTTTTAGATACTAGGTGATGTCATGACTTTCGACGGAGGGAATTTTGGGTCGTGATAAGTTGGAATCGGAGCTCGAGGTTCATAGGTGTTGTGAGTCACAAGCAGGTATAGTAAAGTCTCACGAATTGGTACGAAGATGTCTGTACTTATCTTAAGGAGTCTATGGAACTATTAGGAAGACCTTCACTTCTGTGATTCCTTATCGTGCGAATTTGTTGACTTCGGGATTCTAAATTTCTGTCATTCAATTCTCTCATAGATGGTGAGGACACATACAACTGAATCTGATAACCAGACACCCGTGTCCCCTACTAGAGCCCGAGAGGCCGGAGTCAGGGTAGAGGCCAAAAACGACCACATGGTGCAGCCAGAGCACCTACACAAGTTGCAATAGAGGAGCCATCAGTAGCTCTAGTTGGAGAGTAGTCACCTGAGGCCCCTGTTACTGCCTTGCACTTCAGGAGACCCTCGCCCAGATTCTGAGCATGTTCGGCACTTTAGCTCAAGCAGGGTTGACCCCACTTGCTCCTGCCATATCTCAGGCCGAGGGAGGAGCACAGACTCCCGCCGCCCGTACCCCAGTGCAGTGGGTTGAGGTTGAATAGGTCTTGTAGGTCATACCAGTGCAGCCAGTCACCCTAGTTCAGCCTGAGATTAGGGCAGCAGCTTCTGAGGGGGAGCAGCTCAGGCCCGAGAGGTATAAGAAGTACCACCCTCCTACTTTCAGTGGCTTGGATTCAGAGGATGCCCAGGGTTTTCTTGATGAGTGCCACCATATCCTCCGTACTATGAGTATTGTGGAGTCTAGTGGGGTTGCTTTCACTATCTTCTAGCCTTGGGGAGTGGCTTATCACTGGGTGCGAGCATATGAGTTGGGTAGTTCGGTCGAGGCACCTTCACTCACTTGGGCTTAGTTCTCATTTATGTTCATGAGGGAGTTTGTTCCCCACAGTCTCGGAGATGCATGGCGCGCAGAGTTTGAGCAGTTGTGCCAGGGTTCTATGACCGTATCGGAGTCTACAGTCCTATTCAATGATTTTTCTAGGCATGCACCAGCCTTGGTTGCTACTGTTAGAGAGCGAGTCCGTTGATTTATTGAGGGGCTCAACCCTGGTATCAGATTTAGTATGGCCTGAGAGTTGGAGATGGACATTGTATACCAGCAGGTAGTAGAGATCGCTAGGATATTGGAGGTATGTAGGCCTGGGAGAGAGAAGAGAGAGAGGCCAAGAGGACTCGAGATTCTAGCACATATAGTGGTGCTCGTGCCCCAGTTACTTTTCGTCATGGTAGGGGCTATGTGAGCCATCCTATTCATTCAGCACTTCCAGCTTCCAGTGGTATTCTGGTCACTCATAGGCCCTATGATCCCTATTATGCATCACCATTATCTAGTGCACCTCCTGCACGGGGTGCTATCAGCGGTCAGTCCAACCGATCATGCTCGAGCTAGCCACGTCCTCTGAGAGCTTGTTTTGAGTGTGGTGACACTCACCATATGTTGAGGGATTGCCCCAAATTCAGGAGGGGTACACCTCCATTGACTACTCAGGCTCTGAGTATTCCACCGGCTCCTCAAGCTTCTCAAGTTGTGGTTACCATACCATTTTCCACTCCACTTGCGCAGCGAGCTAGAGGTGGGGGTCGGGCAGGTAGAGGTCGCCCTAGAAGGGGGAGGCCAAGCCAGATACTATGCTCTTCCTGCTAGGACGGAGGTAATTGCATCCGACTCAGTCATCACAAGTATTGTTCCGGTCTGTCACAGAGATGCATCAGTCTTATTTGATCCAGGCTCCACTCATTCCTATGTGTCATCTTATTTTGCTCCATATTTGGGTGTATCCCATGATTCTTTGACTTCTTTTATCTTTGTGTCCATAACTGTGGGAGATTCCCTTGTTGTTGACCTTGTATCAATCGTGTTTAGTTATTCTTAGTGGTTTAGAGACTGATAAGTGGACATTTTTACTACTTATTAGCACCTTTTTGCTTTTGTTTTAGTCCGATAGTATTATTTTATGTTTCCAAAACTAATGAAAATATGCAAATTGAAGGAATGTTGGAAGTTTGGTATACCATGATGAAATCCTACTCAAAAAGGAGTGTTCTGAATCACAAGGCAATAAAGGGCGAAGAATCAAAGAAGTGCGGTCTGCAGAAGTGCAGACCGCAAAATTCCATTTTGCGGTCGCAAACCATGTGAAAGAACCCAACATGACTTTTGGCAATGTGCGGCTGCAGAACAGTCTGCACTGACAAGTGATTCCAAGTTCAGATAGTGCGCAAAAGACCAAGTCCTGAAGCCTTGCTAAAGTGCCGACCACATAAGAATTGTGCGGCCGCAGAAGATGCTTCACAGCTGTAATCCAGAAATGTGCGGCGCGGACCGCACATGGGATTGTGCGGCTGCAGAACCTCCCAAAGGGCCACTATAAATAGATGAGTTTCACATTTTTAGGTTAAGTTTCGAAGTTTGAGCTGCTATAGCCGTTATATTTTGCCATTTTAGGAAGTTTGTGTTTATTTTAGTGTTTAAACATTATATTTTATCATTTTCATCTTTGATTATGGGTTTAATTAGCATTTCTTCTTTATTTTCTTTAATTCCCACTATGCGTAGCTAGATTCTTACTAGGGTTGTGACCGAACCCTAGTGTGTAAACCTTATGGGTACTTAATTTAATGCTTGTTATGATTGGTTGTTGATTATTTAGCTTAGTTCATGCTTCAATTTTAGAATTAATGGTTGCAAATATTGATTCATGCTTTTTTGACTTAGTCTCTACTCTAGAAAGAGGGACCTAGTCTAGGTTAACTTGACTAACAAGAAATTGGATTAATTGAGAGTTTGATTAGCCTAATTAAATGGTTCAAACTAGAGATAGTAAGAACCCGACTTGAGCTCATATCAACAATTTTGTTTATACCCATTTGGACTTGAGAATGCCAAATTGGGCAAAATCACCCTCTGACCGAGAGGTATTGAGTGGGTAACGTAGAGTTGAGAGATATAATACACCCCAATCAACAAAAAAAGTATTAACGTATTTAACCCATTAGGAGAACACCTAGGTTATGGTCACATCCCTAGGCTTCTTAACTATTTGAAAAAAGACAAAAAACAATCATTCGCTTCTAGATTCTTGTCTTAGGTTACAATTGTTAGAGTAAAAGTAGAATTAGAAGTCAAAACCTTTTGTGAAAGTGCAAATTTAGTTAATCCATTCGTTCTTGTCAAGTGTATACTCCTAACACCCATTATGACTCCCTATGGAAATCGACCCCGACTCTTATTAGGTACTATTCTTGCAACGAACATTTCCACTCATTATTGAGTGCGGATTGGACGTGGATCAATTTTTGCAACCGTTGCCGGGGAGTTAAAACGGTGTTGGCTATATATTTTTTTTTTTGGAATATCTTCTTTTCCTTTCGTGTTACTAATTAGTGTGAAAAATATTAGGTACAAGAATGGCGAACAATGAGCTCGGAAATTTGCCCTTGGGGGATTTGGATGCGGAGGATGAGCAAGTAGAGGAGGTACCTCATGAGCCAAAAGACAATCGGAGAGGCCAGATACCTCGTGAAAATGTGCCCGTTCTACCCCAACTCCACCGCGAGCGGCTCTACACCGGATATTGCCCAATGAAGGTTATGCTAGTGCAATACTCCCTCCCCATATTAGGGCGGGTAACTTCCAAATCACCAATGTGATGCTCACTTTGCTTAAGCAACGATATTCTTCACCGATGCTCAAACACAAAATGCTTATAAACATTTAAAGGGGTTTGTGGACACTTGTTGGGGGAGAAAGCAAACAAATATCTCCGAGGATGCATTGAGGCTAAGGCTTTTTCCCTTCGCTCTATAGGGGAAACCTTTAGATTTGTTGGAATGATTACCGAACCATTCAATTCACACTTGGGATGAGTTGGCGGAAAATTTCATTGCTACTGGACACATGGCTACACTTTGAGATGTGATCCTAGCATTCAAGCAAGATCCAAATGAAGCACTACATGAGATATGGGAACGCTATAGAACTATGGTCAAGGAATGTTCCAACAACGATATGATGGAAAACATGATTCAACAAACCTTCTATCATGAGATTAACACAACGAACCAATGTGTAGTGAATCAACTAGCCAGTGGAAACTTTATGACTACGCCTTATGCGGATGCGTGCGAGATTGTGGATGAAATGGCGGAAACGTCACAAGATTGGCAATCCCGGGCTAATGTTCCACAAGGTGACCCGAATATGATCCACCTTCACAAAGAATTGCAAGACCATAGGCAAGCCATTGCCGAATTGATAACTATCATGAATCAACTAGCGAAGGCCAAACTAAATCAAGTACAAAATCCTAAGCAGGTCAATGCTATGAAAGGAGTAAATATTATGGTGAACAAAAGGAGGACCAAGGGTCCATAAGTGCAAAATCGAGTGGAGAACTATGTGCAAGTAGATGGTAGTTTTGAGCAAGATGATTCCTAAAATGAACAAGAAGAGGAGGTGCAATATGTAAATAATTTTCAAGGGCAAAGTAACAACTTCCAAGGCCCAAGCCAACCAATATTGCGACCTTAAAACAATCAAGGCAATTGGAATTCTAACAATCAAGTAAATTGGAGTGGGGGAAACAATCAAGGGAATTGGCATAACAACAACAATCAAGGAAATTAGAGTGGAAACAACCAAAGAAATTGGGGAGGTAACAATCAAGGTGGATGGAACAACAATCAAGGCAACCAGGGGTCAGGTTTCAAAGGCCCCCAATTTACCAACAACCAAGCAACCCACATCCTTTTCCTTCCTATGGTTTGAGTTCTTCAAACAATGATATGGGGCTTATTGAAAATATGTTCAAGCAAATGATGGAAAAGAATGCCGATTCGGATGCCCAACTTGCCTCACACAACACATCAATCCGCAACCTAGAAGTTCAAATGGGGCAAATCTCTCAAGCCTTAAATTTTTGTCCTAAAGGGGCACTACCAAGTAATATGGTGGTAAACCCAAAGGATGGTAACAACACGGGGCATGCCATGGCGGTTATCATAAGAAGTGGAAGAGGCGAGAATACACTCACCTCATGTGGAAGTCAACTTGTTGATGATGATCAAGTGATGCAAGAAAAAGAGATCACGGACAATGTGCTGCAACCTAATGATGAAGTTAGGATTGATGTTGATGATAATGTGGAAGAGACTCAAGAGGAGGTGAACCCATCTAGGGAACACATTATTGACATACCGGAGCCGGTAATGCAAAAGGCTAAGGCACCATTGCCTATGCCTCCACCTCCATACCCTCAAAGACTTTCCAAGCAAAATAGTGAGAATCAATTCAAGAAGTTCATTCAAATGATGAAGAGTCTCTCAATCAATGTTCCATTAGTTGAAGCTTTGAAATGAATTCCCCGTTATGCAAAGTTTATGAAGGATCTTATGACAAATAAGTGGTCAATGAACTTTGATACCATTAAGGTCACTCATCAAGGGAGTGCAATTGTGCATTAAATGGCTCTTAAGTTGGAGGATCCCGGTGCTTTCACATTTCTTTGTACAATTGGAAGTGCCAAGTTTGCTAAAGCTCTTTGTGATCTTGGGACAAGTATCAATTTGATGCCTTATTGGGTATTCAAGACTTTGGGAATTGGGTAACCAAGAAGCACCTCTTTGAAGTTGCAAATGGCCGACCGTACCATAAAGAGGCCCTTGGGAGTGATTGAAAATGTTTTGGTTCGTGCTGATAAATTCATTCTTCCAGCGGATTTTGTCATTATAGATTGTGAGGTTGATTATGAAGTACTAATTATTCTTGGGAGACCTTTCCTTTCTATGGGTAAGTATCATTGTGATGTTGAAGCCGAAGAAGTCACTTTCCGGGTGGGTGATGAAAAAGTGGTATTCCATGTGTGTAGGTCCATGCGGCAACCAAATAGCAATGAGGTGTGTTCTTTTGTGGACTTGGTAACTGATGTTATTGTTGATGAAACAAGTGATACAATCAATGTTGGTGATATGTTGGAGGCCGTCTTGATCAACATTGATGATGACGAGATGGATGGCTTCATGAAATGTGTGAATTCTTTGCAAGGAATGGGGTCGTTTAACTATGTACCCCAGAAATTGTCTTTGGATCTTGAAAATAGAATAACTCCTCCGACAAAGCCTTTTATTGAAGATCCTCCTACCTTGGAGTTGAAGCTATTGCCTCCACATATTCGGTATGAATTTCTTGGTCCTTGTTCTACTTTACCGGTTATTATTTCCTCTTGTTTGACTAACGTGCAGGTAGATTCCACATTGGCGGTGCTACAAAAAATGAAGAAGGCTATTGAGTGGACCTTGGAGGATATTTGGGGTATAAGCCCAACTTTTTGCATTCATATGATCAAATTGGAGGATGTCTCCAAACCATCTATTGAACATCAAAAGAGACTCAATGAGGCTATGCAAGAAGTTGTCAAGAAGGAGATTATCAAGTGGTTGGATGTCGGGGTTGTCTACCCCATCTCTGATAGTTCGTGGATTTCTCCGGTTCAATGTTGTCCCAAAGAAGGGGGTATGATGGTGGTCACCAATGACAAGAATGAGTTGATTCCTACAAAAATGGTGACTGGTTGGAGGATGTGTATGGACTATCGCAAGCTCAACAAAGTCACAAGGAAGGATCGCTTTCCACTTACTTTATTAGATCAAATGCTCGATAGATTGGATGTTCGTGCTTTCTATAGCTTTACTGATGGGTACCTGGGCTACAACCAAATTCTCATTGCTCCGAACGATCAAGTGAAAACAACCTTTACATGTCCTTATAGTACTTTTTCTTCCAAGCGGATGCCATTTGGTTTGTGTAATGCACCGACGACATTTCAAACGTGTATGATGGCTATTTTTACGGACATGGTGGAGGACTACCTTGAAGTTTTCATGGATGACTTCTGGGTGGTTGGAGATTCTTTTGGTGACTGGCTTGCAAATTTGGACAAAGTTTTGGCTCGATGTAAAGAAACAAATTTGGTGCTCAATTGGGAGAAATTCCATTTAATGGTCGAGGAAGGTATTTTCCTTGGCTACAAAATCTCAAGGAGTGGAACTGAAGTTGACAAGGCAAAGATTTAGGTGATTTCTAAGCGTCCACTTCCAACTTCGGTGAAGGGTGTGTAGAGTTTCTTAGGCCACGCGAACTTTTACCGGCGTTTCATCAAAGACTTCTCTAAAGTGGTGAACCCGTTGTGCAAGCTTCTTGAGAAGGATGCTAAGTTTAACTTCAATGATTATTGTATGATAGCTTTTGAATTGTTGAAGCTCAAGTTGACAGCTACTCCCATCATCACCGCTCCAAATTGGAGTGTCCCTTTTGAACTCATATGTGATGCAAGTGTCGTAGCGGTTAGGGTTGTTTTAGGGAAACGCATCAATGAAATCTTTCATCCGGTCTACTATGCTAGTAAGACCATGAATAGTGCCCAAGTCAACTATACCGTTACAGTAAAAGAGCTCCTTGCTATTGTGTTTGCAATTGAGAAGTTCTGCCCGTACTTGATGGGTGCGAAAATCATTATCCACGCGGATCATGCGACGCTTCTTTACGTTATGAGAAAAAGGACTCCAAAGCTCGGTTGATGAGATGGGTGATCTTGTTGCAAGAATTAGATATTTACATCCAAGATAGGAAAGGTGGTGAAAACCAAGTGGCGTACCACTTGTCTCGTTTGGAGGAGGAGGGGATGCTACATGATGGCCTTGAAATCAATGACTCCTTCCCCGATGAGCAACTCTTGGCAATTTAAATGAAAGAGGTGCCATGATTCGCGTATCTAGCAAATTGTCTTATGTGTGGAATCATTCCAAATGAGTATCTTCAAGTTAAATGAAGAAGCTAAAATGGGATTGTCAAGATTATTAATGGGATGAACCATACCTTTTCCGAATCTGTACAGATGTGGTGATTAGAAGATGTGTAGCAGAAGAAGAGCAAGGTGAAATTCTTGGGGCTTGCCATTCATCGCCATATGGTGGAGCAAGAATGGCGGCCAAAGTGCTTAGTTGCGGGTTCTATTGGCTTACTCTTTACAAAGATGCTAGTGAGTTAGTGAAAAGATGTGATGAATGTCAACGGGCCGGTGGAATCTCAAACAAAAATGAAATGCCTCTGACAACCATTTTGGAAATTGATATTTTCGATGTGTGAGGTACTAACTTCATGGGCCCTTTTGTGAGTTCTTGTGGAAACTCCTACATCTTGGTCGCGGTGTATTATGTGTCCAAATGGGTTGAGGCCGTTGCTTTACCCAACAATGAGGCGAGAAATGTGGTGGCTTCTTGAAGAAGAATATCTATAAAAGGTTTGGTACTCCATGTGCAATTATAAGCGATGGGGGGTAACATTTTTGCAACAAGACTTTAGACAGTTTACTTAGCAAGTATGGTGTTACTCACAACATCACCACTCCCTATCACACACAAGCTAGTGGACAAGTGGAAGTCTCCAACCCGGAGATAAGGAGTATCTTGTACAAAACGGTGAATGCTAATCGGACGGATTTGTCCAAGAAGCTTGATGATGCATTATGCTCTTATCGGACGGATTACAAAACACCTATCGGAATGTAGCCATATCAGTTGGTGTTCGGGAAAGCTTGTCATCTTCCAGTGGAACTAGATCACAAGGCCATGTGGGCTCTAAATAAGTTGAATACTTATTGGGATGTAGCCCCTAACTTGAGGGTTGCACATTTGAATGAATTTGATAAGTTTTGGTACCATGCTTATACGAGTTCATCCTTGTACAAAGAAAGATGAAATATCTTCCTGACAAATACATTTGGAATAAAGAGTTCAAGGTGGGCGATCTTCTATTGTTGTTTAACTCAAGGTTGAGGATGTTTTCTGGGAAGCTAAAATCCAAATGGAGTGGTCTTTTTGAAATTGTGGGTGTGACACCTTTTGATGCATTAGACTTGAAGAACAAAAGCAATGAATTATTCAAGTCAATGGTCACCGGGTGAAGCACTACTTGGGAAAGGCTGGAGATGGCCATGTGGTGGCAGTCATTCGTCTCACTTGAGGGTATTTTGCGTCATGCTGCAAAGCTAAATAAGGCGCTTCTTGGGAGACAACCAATTTTTCTTTTCCTTTTTCTTTTGTAGTTAGGTGCAATTTTAATTCTAACTTGATTTGAAGTGTGCTACAAGAGTGAGTGTGACTTACAGGAATTGTGGACGAAAATATGGCTAAATGATCAAAAGTGTGCGGACCACACATTTTTATATGCCATAGCAGATGAGCATTACGGTCGCACATTTATCTTGCGAATCGCAAAATTGAAATGTCAAAACACCAACTCTCTGAAGTTTGATCTTATCAGTGCGGAGGTCGATCTGCGACCGCACGAGAAATCTGCAGCTGTCCCCAAAAATATGTGGACCGCAGATTGGTTTCCAAAAGTGATTTCCCATGTTAAAAAGTGTGGTCCGCACATGAAAAGGTGTGGCCGCACTTGTATCTGATCCCTTATCTTTTTGAACGGTATAAATAGAACAGTAGGGCTCACTTTACTTTTTTCCCATTTTGAACAAACATTGTTGTTCCTAAATTTTCTTGGAGATTTCAACTGTCCACACACACAGTCACCTATATCACTCACTCGCTGCATTCACTCTATCTGGTATGGTTCAATTTCATAATAATGTTTTTAATTAGCTGAATTTTAGATTTTTAGTTCTTTTTAAGCCATCTGTTATTAAAGTTCCATTATGTGTCCATATTGTGTAGATCTAGACTGGGTAACCATGATACATGCTCTATTGGGGTTAGGTTTGTAAAATTTCATGTTTTTACAATATTTTCATGTCTACTAGTGCGAGAAATTGAAAAACCTAAGTAGAAAAAATTATTTTGTATGTAACTTTTGAAATCCGCGCCTACACTTGAATTTGTGTGGTCTACAGATGTTGAATTTGGGAAACTGAGTGAAGAAGGAATCTACAACCGCAAGTTAAAATGTGCAGACCGCACTCCCATTCTGCGGCCACACACAAAATATTTGCGGACCCAACACCCATCTATGGCCGCTCAAGTTAAAATGTGTGGACCGCAAATCCCTTATCCTGCAAGCATGTTTTAACTTAATAACCCTTACCTATATGAATCTTGTATGTGTTTGAACATCAAATTGAAACAATCTCATCCGTTTGATATAGACAATGGTTCGATCAAGAGGACGAGGCGACACTTCAAAAGGGAGAGGTGAATCTTCTCGGGGTCGAGGCAAAAGTTCCTTGCCCCTTGGCCATCCAAAGACAATAAGAAAGAAAGCACCAGCAAGCAGAGGGAGAGGTGCAAACCTCTCCAAGTCTAGCTCATATGTCCCTTATAGGGAAGTGTCAGAGGGAAACTCAGCCTCTGTTTAAGAGGAGCAGCCGTCCACATAGTCGAGGCAGGGGAGATACCAGCTCAGGGACGAGCCGTATTCATCTCACAACACTTCCAACTGATCGGAGAGTGCTAGTTAGGCTTCTGAGCCATCGGCTACACTAGTCCCTGAGGCACAGGTTACACATGATATCCCGGATGATAGCAGAGGGGGAGATGCTACATCTTCAAACCTTGAAAGATAAAAGAAGAAAGAGGTTTTGGAGGATCGCTTTGTCAGCTTAGCCACCTTCACCGGCTTCCGTATGTGGTCACCAATGAGGTCTCTAACTCTTGAGCGATAGTTTCTCTTGAAGGATTTGGAGAAGTACAACCCAGCTATATTGAGACAGTTCAGGGCACGAAAGGGGTGGATGTGGTTCACCCAGAGGTAATGGATGCCAAAGAATACCTCGTCCGTGAATTCTATGTCAATATGGCTCATATAAAGAAAGGGACGAAGGTGACCAAAGTACACAACCTCAAGGTGAGGTTTGATCAGCATAGATTAAACATGTACTTGGGCTTCGAGGATGTTGAGCCAACGAAGTATTTGGAGATGTTTCCACTGAAGGAGGAAGTCCGTCCTTGGCTAGCTGAGATTCTACCACTACCAGGGCCACCACCACCATGGATGACTGCTAGGGTTCTCATCCACCGGAACACTTTGAGCTTTGAGGCAAAAGGGTGGCAGACCTTTATTTGTAGCAGGTTGGATCCATGCCAGAATGAGACTCACCTTCCTCTTGCTCGGGCAGTTTTTGTGGCTTCCATCATGGCCGGTTACCCAATCAATGTGGGTGCCATGATGTCGGCCAACATTTCAGTGATTGAATGGCAGGACAACACGGCCTACTCTTATCCTAACACTATTACAGAATATCTTACTGATGCAAAGGAAGAGCCAAGGGACTTTGACACTAAGGTGAAGGCAACAAAACCCTTTGATTGGTATTCTCTTATGGATACGAGCCACCCAAAGAAGAAAGTTCACCCTTCTACCACCACAGGCCAGTCTGATACGCCAACAGTGGTAGCTTATCAGGAAACTGCTCTTCCATCCACTTCTGATGAGCCTTCCACCAGTGCCACTGCTATGCCTCCGCCATCATCCAAATCTCTTGCCACAGCTTTGAGGCCAGTGCCCATGCCCACTGCCCCACTTTCTGTGTTGCGAGTCTCCCAGACATTGGCGAGTCATAGCAACTAGATGCAGACAGCTACTGCAAAGTTGTCTGACTTGTCCAGTACTGTTGCAGCATAGTCCACTTCACAGGCATCATAGGTTCCTTCTGACATTAAGGAGACACTAAAGAAGTTTCTGGAGAACTAGAAGACTATCATGGACACCTTGGTACAACACGGGTCAGTGATTGAGGAGCTAGGAAAGGAAGTAAAAAAGTTTAGGAAGTCCCAAGTGAGCAAGAAATTAGTGGACAAGCTCCGGAGGGAGGTCATTAGATTTGCTACAATTGGCGACCATCCCTTTAACATGCTGCTTGACCCCCACCAGTCCGCCCCAGATCCTTCAGCACCATCTGCACCAGTAGCACTAGTTGGTCAGTCTGACGAGCTAGACTTTGCTACTGATAATGCTGAGGCAGCACATGAGATGTTCGCCAACCCAGTCACACCTAGATTTGATGATGATGAGATTCAGTTAGCTAATCCTGAGGGAGATGAAATTTATGGGGACATTGAGATGTCCAATGATCCATAGGTAGTTTTCTTCACCCTCTCCTCTTTTACTCTTATTTTGCTAAGCATTGGAGTCAATGCTTGCTTTTATTCGGGGGGGGGGGGTGGAGTTTTGTTTGACACATTGGTAAACTTTGATACATTTGATGTACAATAACTTGATGATATGCATTCTTTTCTTATTTGTATTTATCTATCTTCTCTCTCTCTCTTATTATGTATATTCATTCTATCGTTAGTAGTTTTTGCTCATTAGCTTCTTTATCTTTGTTTTTTCTTGTTAGCTTCTTTATATTTTCCATATTAGTTCTTGTTTTGTTAAGTAGCTTCTTTTTATGCTTTAGGGGAAAATAAGCCTTTGGTTTTCTTAACGCCACGGTTCTTTCCAATGGTAGTTGTTATGTGAACCGAGCGAATCATCCCAACGATGGATGGCATGACAATCTTCTTAAGGGAATGAGTCCGCTTTTGTGTTTACGTAATAATAGTAGTAGTAATGAATAAAAAGACCTAATCAAGTCATGCTTGAAAAGTCAACCATGCTTCAACTGGTACCAACACACTTAACTACATTTTTATGGTTAGAGACAAGTTTGTTGAAAGAAATAGCTCTAGTCAATGACTTTGTGATTCTTGAGTTGACTTTGGCAATCATCGCATGGTTTAATTGCAACATAATGATCTTTAAACTTGAATGTGGTTGTTGTAGGCCCTCGACTCTATCCTCTTTTACAATCTAGTTGCGCGAGGGGTGAGATGAATTGTTGCTAGTCCAAGTATCCGTGTGAAGGGTCTAGAACTTGCTACGAATGTGTTTCAAGGTGAAATCCTAAGTTTTGCATGATTTGAGAAGTGATTGTAGGCTTTCCTTGGCCCGTTTGAGCCTTCTATTGCCAACCAATGTTGTTATTCCTAGTCAAACCCTTTGAGCTTCTAGCCTTTCTCATTTGATAACCATATTAGAATCCTTTACCCATTTTGTTGTGATCCTCTCTTGGCACCCGGAATTTCCTTAACACTCTTGTGAAACAAGTGGCTTAAAACATAAGTTTGGGGGAGAGATGAGAAATTTGAAAAAGGTATCAAGGCACAAAATAAAAAAGAAAGGATCTCTATGAAAAGAGAAGGCAAGAAAAGAAAAGAACAAAAAGGAAAATGCAAAACGTGAATAAGGGGAAGGGTTGACGGTCTCAAACAGAGGTAATGATCCACAGCATGAGCAATCAAAAAAGGGAGAAAAAATGAAATGAGTAATAAAGAGTGATTTTAAGTCTCTCTAATCCCCAATGAAAAGAAAATGTGTTTAAGAATTTGCAATTGTGAGCCGAAAAATGAAAGTCCGGAGTGCTTAAGGAAAGGTGTAACCACTTACCCATATGATATCCTACCCTAATCGAAAAGCCTTCATTGCAACCCAAAATAATTCCTACTTGATTTCAAACCGAGTGAGCTTACATTAGTGGCAATCTACATGAGGGGAAAACCTATGGTACTTGAAGTCGTACTTGTGACATTCTCTTGTGAGAGACGAGTGAACCTTTCATGAATCCTAAGATTGGGTGCTAATATCTTAAGTGAGCATGGCAAATGGAAAGTATAAGAGGAAGAGTTTGTAGTCCACCATGACCTACATGATAGAATAAGAGTCCTTGATGAGTAAAGTCATTTCTTGAAGCTCAAAGAACTATATGTGCATTAATATTTGACTTGTCACCTTGCTGATAATGCATGAGTAGTATGAGTAATTGTTTGTCCCAACTAATGTATGAATGGCTAGCATTTGACTAGCTGAAATAACCTTTAAATCTAGGAGGTGGGAACTAATTATTTGCTTGAGGACAAGCAAAGACTCAAGTTTGGGGGAGTTGATAAGTGGGGATTTTGATTACTTATTAGCACCTTTTAACTTTTGTTTTAGTCCGATAGTATTGCTTTATGTTCCCAAAACTAATGAAAATATGCAAACTACAGGAATGTTGGAAGTTTGGTCTCCCGTAATGAAATACAACTCAAAAAGGAATGTTCTGAATCACATGGTAATAAAGGGCGAAGAATCAAAGATGTTTGGTCTGCAGAAAGATTTCTGTGTCCGCAGAAGAAAGTGTGGACCGTAGAATTTCATTGGTGGCCACAAACCAAGTGAAATAACTCAATAGGACTTTGGCCAATGAGCGAACCGCACATGATTCCATGTTCAGAGAGTGTGTAAAAGACCAAGTCATGAAGCCTTTCTGATGTACGGACCACACATGAATTGTGTGGCCGCTGAAGATGCTTCGCAGCCGCAATCCAGAAATGTGCAGCTGCAGAATCCAAGCTCCTGCCAACTGAAGAAATCTGCGGACCTCACATGGAATTGTGCGGCCGTAGAACCTCCCGATGGGTATTTTTGTCAGCGAATTTTGGGCCACTACAAATAGACGAGTTTCATATTTTTAGGTTAAGTTTCGAAGTTTGATCTGTTGTAGCCATTACATTTTGCCATTTTAGGAAGTTTGTGATTATTTTAGTGTTTGAACATTATATTTTATCATTTGAATCTTTGATTATGGGTTTAATTAGCATTTCTTTTTTATTTTCTTCAATTCCCACGATGAGTAACCTAATTAAAGGTGTTAAAGTAGAGATAGTAAGAACCCGACTTGAGCTCATATCACTATTTTGTTTGATACCCATTTGGACTTCAGAAAGCCAAATTGGGAAAAATCACTCTGACCAAGAGATATTGAGTGGATAACGTAGAGTTAAGAGCTATAATACACCCCAATCAAAAAAATATGTATTTACGTATTTAACCCATTAGGCGAATACCTAGGTTATGTTCATATCCCTAGGCTTTTTAACTATTTGAAAAAAGACCAAAAACAATCATTCGCTTCTAGATTCTTATCTTAGCTTACAATTTTAGAGTAAAAGTAGAAATAGAAATCAAAACCTTTTGTAGAAGTGTAAATTTAATTAATCCATTCGCTCTCATCAAGTGTATACTCCTAACACCCATTGTAACTCCCTGTGAAAATCGACCCCGACTCTTGTTGGGTACTATTATTCCAACGAACGTTTTCACTCATTATTGAGTGTGGATTAGACATGGATCAGAAAAACGAGCCGATCTATTATTGCTCAGTATGGTAGATTTTGATGTTATGTTGGGTATGGATTGGTTGTTGCCCTATCATACTATACTTGACTGTCACACCACGACAGTGACGCTGGCTATGCTAAGTGTACCACGGTTAGAGTGGAGAGGCACTTTATTATGTTCCTAGCAAGGTTATCTACCATTGAGTTAGTTCTGGTAGTAAGGGATTATCTAGAAATATTCCCGGTGGATCTTCCGGGCATACCGCCCGACAGGGATATTGATTTGGATATTGATTTGTTATCGGGCACTTAGCCCATTTCTATTCCTCCATATCGTATGGCCTCACCAGAGTTGAAATAGTTAAAGTAGCAGTTGCAGGAGTTGCTTGATCTAGCCACCACGACCTTTAATGGATTTTGGTCATGACATACATTGGATCGTTACTTGAGTGTAATTCCCAATGCATCCACGCTTGAAGCCATTGGTCATTTTACTTGCTTTCTAGGTTAGTTTATATTTTTGCAATTAGTTATAAATATTTTCTCAAAACCTTTTTAAGTGTTTGGCTTAGCATAATAAGTGATAATTCTCTTACATGCCTAATCGCCTATATATTGTTCTCTGTGAGATTCGACCCCGAGTCATAGTTGGGTAAATTATATTGCATGAGACCATGTCCATTTACGTTTTAGTAGTGGATTTGGACGTTATCAAAATTGGCGTTGTTGCCGGGAAATAATTTGGAATATTTAGGCTGTTTGAGAAATAAGCGTAACTGCTTTGGTCCAAACTTATGAATATTTGTATAATTATTTTTTTTATCTTTATTTATTTTTCTTGTTTGTTTCTTGTTTATTTTCTTAATTTTTAAAAAATGGCATCATATAATGAAAATTGGTCGGATGGTAGTTGTTCATACTTTGATGACCCTTGTCCTTATTGTGGAGGACCACACTCATTGCAAAATTGTTTAAATTCTCCGGGGGCGGATTGTGCGTATAATCTCAAACCCATGAGTGGAGTATTTGTGATAAGTATGGTCGTCAAAATGGTCATTGGGATAATTGTGTTTATTTGTCCTTCCCTTCCATGAACCCCCGCTATGATGATTCTACTTTTTGTTATGACAAGTATAGGGATATGGAAATGGAAGAAATTGAGCGTGGTGAAAATGGAGAGTTCAAGCTCATGGTGGAATGCCTACTTGAAGGAGGAAACAAAGAGCAAAGTACCTTGGAGGAGATGTTGGAAAATAGTCTCCAAAATGATTTGGCACTTGAACGGTTGAACTGCAAATGGAAGAAATGCTTGAAGCTTTAGAGGTCCAAAAAGCCTCGAAAGTGAATGATAGCCAAAAACCTTCCTTAAAGGTTAAAGCCGAAAATCCTTCTTTGGAACTTGATCAAAATCAAGATGAACTCTCAAATGCTCAAAATGAGAGGATGATGCTCATGTTGGAGGCCATTCTTGAAAATGAGAAGAAGCACAACTTGGCACTTGAGGACTTCAAATAAGTACTAACTCACAATGATGATAATATCCGCACCTTGGAAAATTAAATGAAATTATTGGTTGAGGCTCACTATGCCCACCAACTTGAAAGTCTGGAAAGAGGTCAAGAAGAGCTTTTTTTTTTTGAGGAATCAAGAATTGAATATCCGCCAACCGACTCCGTGCTTGTTAATGATGCCAAGAAAAATATCGAATTAGAGTTAACTAAAAAATTTGAAGATGTGGTTGAGGATGACTCTAGTTCGGGGGACCAAGAGGATGTCAAAATCTGGAAAGAATTACAATTTGGAGGCTTGATGTCACATTCCAAACATTTCTCAACATTGGAATTGTGTGGTGATATGGGAATTGAACTACACGAATCAGTGAAGGATTGCGAAGAGGAAAGGCAGAGGCCATACATTTTACAATTTGAAAGTTCAAGAAGGCAAAATAACATTCCTCACATGAAAGCTAAGAAATGCAAAATGAATCAAATGACATGTGGCTTGACCATTTACTTACCCCCCCCCACCCCCTTGGTTGTTCGTGGTCACAAACTTGATTCCAAGTTAGGTGCCAAATTCATATCAACCAAGTGGCAAGAAAAGTGGTAAATTTGATTCGCGTCGTGCCACGGCGGTAAATGCGGCGCTTTGTGGGAGGCAACCCATCATTTTCAAAATTGTTATTCCTTTTTGAAATTTTCTTTTTAGAATAGCTTAGTATATTATTTTTGACTAATCTGCTAAGTTTTAGATTTTTTGGAATTTAAATAAGGAGTTTGAAGTGTAAGAGTGAGCAAATACAGTGGCTGCCCAGTTCTGGCATTGAGGAGTCTAGTGAATGCATCTGCAGATATGTTAACGCAGATGCAGCCTAGCAGAAGCGCCCAAATAATCGCATATGCGGCCATATTGCAAAAGCGATCCAATCTCCGTAAAAGCTCTCACGCAGAAGCGTGATTGGAGATGCATATGCGATAAATGTGCAGAAGCGGTTTAACAAATCGCTAAAGCGGGTACGCAGAAACGGTATAATGCCCGCAGAAGCGACGCGTCGGGTTAGATTAAAGCAAAAATCCATATTGGGTATCTCCTACAGGTAACACTCTAAGTGTTTCCCAAAACTCAAAACTCCCTCTCATCTCTCACATTTATCTCAACTGCTCGTGCAATCTACTGCCCTCACATCTCTCACAGGTATCATTTTTCAGTTCTCTCTACTACTCCTTTCTTCCACTGTTATTTTCTTCTTCTTTATCTCTTCTCAATGGTCGTGTCCCCTAATCCCCATGTTCTTCTGATTAATGTTAATATTAGGTGTGAAAATTGGTTGAGTGTAGTTGTGTGTGCTGTTATTGTTGAAAAGAATTTGGGAAGTCTAAGTACCAAATTGTTTAAAAGAATCGAAAACCACTCAGTGATTGTTATGTGTTCGATAGAATTTTGGTAGCGAAATGCCTTAAAATCAGGTTAATCAAGTCGTGTAATCATATAGTGCACTAATTTAGAAGACTTGAGTATAAATTTATGCCAAAATAATGTTTGGAATAAAACATTTACGCAGTTTCTGGGGTTATTGGAAACCCCTGATGAACATCGCAGAAGCAAACATATCGCCGCAGAAGCAGGCTCGCACGTGCGATGCCCATTCCGCAGGTGTGATTTATGGTCAGCTGTGCAAATGCACAGAAGCGAGAAATTTGCCGCAGATGCAGCTTCGCATCTGCAATGACTTGTCCCCAGGTGCGAGATTTGGCAAACAGTCCCTTTGCACAGGTGCGACAGAATCTCCACAGAAGCGGAGACGCACCTGCGAGTCATTTTCCGTAGGTGCGGTGACAGTGATGTTTGTGCAAAAATAGTAGTTTTACAACTCGAGGCCTAATTGAATTGTCTTGAATTGCTTAACATGATTATAATTCCCGACTAACTGGCTTTTTATTTTTCTTAGGTACTTTAAGCTTAAAATGGACCCAAATATGAACAAAATGCAGAGTTTCATCATGAAATTGAGGAAGAAACTGAGGCGAAATAATTCGACACTAACCGATTCATGTCTACTGATTGTCATCGCCGATATTATGACAACCTTCTTACAAAGAAGGTCGCACTTGAAAAAGGAATCTCCGATGATAAATTGGCCGAATTGCTTTCAGAATTTTTTGGCCGTCTACAAACCTCTGGCTGGTCGTGTTTCATTCCTACTCCGTGTAAGGCCAATGAGGAGTGGGTTCGTGAGTTTTATGCAAACCTAAAGCGTACAAACTTCAACAACCCACAACTCACCATCAGGGGCAAAATAGCAAGGTTTGGAACTGAACAAATCAATGACATTCTAGGGCTGCCTGACCATTCACTTGAGCCGGTGCGAGAAAAAGATCATTGCTCAATTGGATATTGGCTAGTTTCCAAACTTTATTCAGCAGACAAGAGAGCAAAATGGGCAACCAAGAGAAAGGGTTTGAAGTCTATCGACTTCACACCTGAACCCAAGATGTCGCTCTACATCATCTGCAACAAAGTATCACCATGTGGAAATGTTTCGGATGTCTCATATACCAGAGCCTTGATGATTGCATGCATACTAGACGACATTTATGTGAATGTCGGCCATTATATCCTACAGGATTTGAAAGAGTATTTTCTAGACAACAACTTAGGCTTGATGTTCCCTTCACTGATTACAGAGTTGTGCCGGAAGGCAGAGGTTGATATGCGTAGCACAGATCATTTTCTACCGGCCGACAAACCCTGTAATCCGTTGAGAGTAACGGGTAATGGTAGTGCAGTAAAGAGTAAGAAGAGGAAAGTCACTACTAATGCTGGACCAGTCTTCCTCATAGGTAGCCATGCCTGAGGGACCATTTGGGATGTTGAACTCACATCTTGTCTCCATCCGTGACTTAGTGTCACATCTCCCTAGTGGGCCCTCACACTCCCATCCCACACCATAGTATTTTACCAGGGAGGAAATGAAGACCTACAAGGAGAACAGAAGAAGCAAGCAGAGTCACAGGAGAAGTTGGCAGCTTCCATTAGCAGGCTCGAGGAATCCTATGGCAACATGCCCAAGGCACATGTATATCTTCGGGCTGATTTCCACAAGGAGAACGAGAAAAATAAGAAGAGAAAGCTCATGATCAAGATATTGAGAGCAATCAAGGCCGTCTTCAAAGGGGGGCAGCCGAACAGGAAGCTACAAGTCGAGGAAAAAGATGATAGTGAAGAGTATTCCTTCTTGTCGAGTGCTGTTGAGGCTACCGATGATGATGAGGCCGAAATCTCCACACGGCAGTGAATAGTTTTTTCCTGCAGTCTGCTAGTCTTATGCAGACTTCAGGGAGACCCTCAAACTACTCTTGTTTTATCTTAATATTGTGCAGTGAGGACACTGCAGTGTTTTTAGTTGGGGTGGCTTTAGGGAATATACTCTATTTGTACATTGGTGCTCAACTTGTGCCCTTGCCAGGCTTATGCTTTTATATGGATATTGTGTGCCCTTGTCGGGCTTTTATATTGATATTTTGTGCCCTTACTGGTCTTGTTCTACTACTGTTTATCATGTGCCTTTGCAGGGCGTAGTTTGTGATTGATAATATAATTGAAGATTAGTTGGTTTCTTTATTCTAGTTTATTTTTTTTATTATTCTTTTTACTTATTGATTTTCTTTAGTAATTTTTAGTTATTTTATTTTTATTCCTTTAGTTTTTATTCTATTTTATAGAGTAGTTTTTAGTTATTTTATTTTTATTAAATTTAGTTTTTATTCTATTTTCTTTAATAAATTTTAGTTTATATTATTTTTATCTCTTTAATAGTTATATACTTTGAAATAAGTTTTCTTGGGTTTTCTTTATGCTACGGTTCTTTTCTGTGTTGAACCGGGTGACTTTTCTTTATAATGGATGACGTGAAAACTTTCTTAAGGGAATCGTCTTGTTCTGTTATGTGGAGGCTTTTGAATTATTTGGTACTAATAAAATTAGTCTCTTGTATGTGATGTTGGTTATAAATTTTAAAGAATAAGTTGCATGGGGAAGAATAATTTTTGTGATAATATTTTAGCTCATTTTGTGACTCTTTGCACACTAGTTGGCATGATATTGCTCTAATTGTTCTTAATAAGAAGTGAAATTGATCCGTCTTGATTAGTTCATGTGACATGTGTGTTAGTTTTTGTCAAAGATAATTCTTGTGTTTACTTTTATCATCTAGAACTTGCCTGATTGGTCTTTCAATGCCAATGTTAATTACGTTTGGTTGGAGGGATGACCTTAGGAATTCTTTGTGATCTTTGAAAAACTCTCTTTAGCCTTTCGAGCCTACCATTGCTTAAAGATTATTAATAGTTAACCCTATTTGAGCCTTTAACCTTTTCTTTGGCTAACACATTACAAACCTTTACCCTTTTGTGAAATAATTCCCTCTTTTGAACCTGTTCCTCCTTGAATGTTGAGAATGAGGCTAAAAGCCTGATTTGGGGGTATTTGTATTAATTGGTAAATGGTGAAGATGTACATTGTGTGTAGAAGCAAATACCTCAAAGTTGTGTTAGATGAAGATACTCAAGCTCCAATAGAAAAGCAAAAGAAAATATGTGTATATATATTGGAGTCTTGAGAAAATTAGTGAGGTACTTTAAGGTGGTTGTATATTGGTAACTAGATGTCAATAAGGACTATGTGGTTTAAAAAGAAGCAAAATGCAAAAAGAAAGACAAATGTGAGTAGTGTTCAAAGATGGTGTAGTCATTGGTATCCCAAATGTTTATCCTACCCTTCCCTAAGCCTACATTACAAGCTTAAAAAGTCCTTATAGGATCTCCAACCGAATATTCTTGAATAGGCGGTGAATTAAAATAAGGGCAAGTTTATGGTATGATATTTTGTAACACTTGAAACTCTTTGTTGAGAGTGAGTGTCTTCGTGCATTTGTCCCTTGTGTCGTTATCGTAAATATGGTAATTTTGGAATTTTCTTTCTTATGAGGGCACATGGATTATGATAGATTGATGACATTAATATATTCCGAATTGAGTAAATTGAGCATATATAGTAGACTAATGCTTTCGAGTCACTTCTTGAGGCTTGGTTGTTGTCACTTGATTATTTTGAAACTCCATTGCATTCTTGAAATTGTTTGTAAATGAGGCAGTTATTTGATTGAGATTTACATGCTTGAGCCTAGTTATTAGTACCACCCAAATTCATAAGTGTTATGATTAATTGGAAAATGTGATTTGGAAATGATAGCGATGCTAATTGTGCATTGAATAGTAAAGCCTCATTGAATTTTTTGTTTTGATTTGTTTGGGGACAAGCAAAAGCTCCAAGTTGGGGGTGTTGATGAGTGGTGATTTTACCACTCATCTTAATCTCTTTTCCTTAGTTTTTGTGTCCTTTAATTATAAAATGAGGTGATTTTGGTGTGCATTTCTAGATTTTTAGGTACAATGAACCTTGAAGAGAGTTGAAATCAAATGAAGTGAAATTGTGCAAAAAAGAGTAAAAGAAGTGAAAATATTTCCAGTGATCTCGCATCTGCGCAGGTAGGTCCGCATTTACGGTCTCGCATCTGCAAGAAAAAGGGTCGTATTTGCGGAATGAGGCTTGCAAGTTTGGAACCGCATATGAGCTAGACAAAAGGCTTATGCGGTGCGCTTCTACGGGTTAAAGACCGCTTCTGCGGTTGCGCTTTTGTGCTCATTTTTCCGCTTCTGCGGAATAGCCATCTCCACCAGTTTGCGCTTCTGCGAGAAGGAATCTGCATATGCGAAACCGCACCTGCGAGGATACTTCTGTAGGAGCGGTCAACGAGCTTCAGACCTAGACACTTATGTCATTTCACATTTTCTTCATTCTAAACTCACAAATACACGACCTAGCAGATTGGAAACACATCTTTGGTATCTTTTGGCATCTAGGAGCAGCCTTGGCAGCTTTTGTCAGTTTTGGGAGCAAGGTTCTTGCACACACACACGGGTCTTGAAGATTTGGAGCTTTTGGTTGAGAATTTCTTACCCATTTATGTTCAACTCTTCATTTCCTTGCTTTGTATTGAATATCTAAGTATGTAGTATTTTTTTTCTAGCACTTAAATCTTATTTATGGGAATATTCATATTTAAAGTGTGGATTAAATACCTTGTTGTGCTTATGTATTGAATGATTTTTATTTATTATGAAATGATTTATTATTTTTTTAATTAATCTTATTATTAAATGTTTCCAAAGGGATTAGCTAACCCTAGGACTCGCCCATTCAATTTGAATTAACTTTGGAAAAAATAATTCGGGGTTGGGAAAGATTAATTAACAAGAACTTGAGGCGTTAACCCTCACTTTATAGCTTCTACCTAGGGATAGGATTGAACTACTTGTAGCCATATTCAGGTGTGCTTAATCTCTTAATTGTTTTAGGGATAATTCAATTAGAAAGTCTTGTTAGTGTTCAGAAGAATCTTATACAAAATTATTACCCGAGGCTAATTAATAATAAACTCGCTCATATTTATAAAATCGTGAAATATAGTGGATCCTTACTTGAGTGTAATTCCCAATGCATCCATGCTTGAAGCCATTGATCATTTTACTTGCTTTCTAGGTTAGTTTATATCCTTTCAATTAGTTATAAATATTTTCTCAAAACCTTTTTAAGTGTTTGGCTTAGCATAATAAGTAATAATTCTCTTACACGCCTAATCTCTTACAAATTGTTCTCTGTGGCATTCGATCCCGACTCATAATTGGGTAAATTATATTGCATGCAACCGTGTTTATTTACTTTTTAGTAGTGGATTTGGACATCATTAGTGTGTCACCTCAATACCAATCATATAATACATAATTCGGGGTTTCGAACCCTTAGAGCCAAGTTTAGAAGTATTACTTACCTCAATCCGAGAAAATCTCTACTCCAATACACCCTTGCCTCACGAAATAGCCTCTGAATGCCTCGAATCTAGCTATAACAATTCCATATAATCAACACAGGCTAAAGGAATCAATTCTAGAAGAAAAATACTAATCCCTCTGTTCTAATTTATGTGAACATGTTTCACTTGCACGAAGTTTAAGAAAAAATGAAGACTTTTGGAATTTGTGGTCCTAAACATGTGTCCATAGTATTTATGTGGTTATAAAAGTTTCTCATCAAGGGCAGAATTGAAAGTTTAATCAAAAGTCAAAAATCGACTCAAAAGTCGGACCCCGGGCCCACGTCTCGAAATTTGATAAAAGTCACAAAACCCGAAAGCCCATTCAACCACGAGTTCAACCATACCAATTTTACAAAAATCCGGCACCAAATCATCACCCAAATCCCCAAATCAAATTCTCCAAATACCTAGCCTCAAACTCCCAAATTCCACCTTAAATACACACAAACTAGATGGGAAAATCAATGGGAAAACAAGATTGTTAATCAAAAATGAGCACAAGGGACTTACCTCATGAAACCCCTCGAAAATCCTCTCAAGAATTGCCCAAATCTGTGCTTGAAATGTTTGAAATGAAGCGGAAATCGCGAACCCTTGTTTTTAATAATTTGGCCAAGCCACCCGCTTCTGCGGTGAACCACTGGAGATGGTCCTTCGCTTCTGCAGTCCTATCCCTCGCATTTGCGCAATCACAGGTGCGGAAATCTCCATTGGACGTGCGCACCATCCGGTTTCGTGCCCTTCACGCCGCACTTGCGGCCACGCAGGTGCGGAAAACTCTATGCAGGAAAACTCTATGCACCTGCGACCATAGTCCTCCCCAATCATGGCTTCATCTGCGCATCCTCAGCTCACACCTGCGATCAAAGATCCGCAAAAGGGATTACACCAGCAGAACCCCTACTTCATCCATGCACCAAGTTCCATTTTCGATCCATTAACCATCGAAAATTAATCCGGGGCCCCCGGGACCTCAACTAAACATACCAACAAGTCCTAAAACCTCATACGAACTTAGTTGAGACCTTAAATCACCTCAAACCACTTCAAAAACACGCATCGCACCCCAATTCAAGCCTATTGAAGTTAAGGAATTCCAACTTCTACAAAAGACGCCGAAACCTATCAAATCACATCCGATTGACCCCACATTTTGCACACAAGTCACATTTGACATTACAGACCTATTCCAATTTGCGGAATCGTAATCCAACCCCGATATCAAAAAGTACACTCCCGGTCAAACTTTTCAAAAATCCAACTTTCGCCATTTCAGGTCTAATTCCACTACGGGCCTCCAAATCACAATCCGGACACGCTCCTAAGTCCAAAATCACCCAATGGAGCTAACAGAACCGTCAGAACTCCATTCAGGAGTTGTTTACTCATAGGTCAACATCCAGTCAACCAGTTCAACTTAAGCTTTCAACCATGAGACTAAATGTCTCATTTCCTTCCAAAACCCCACCGGACCCAAACCGACTACCTCGGCAAGTCACATAACAGCTATAAAGTACAAAAGGAGTAGTAAATGGGTGGGACAGGACTAGAACTAATAAAATAACCGGCCGGGTCGTTACATCCTCCCCCTGTTAAACAAATGTTCATCCACGAACAGGTCTAGAAACGTACCTAGAGTCTCAAATAAGTGTGGATAACTACTCCGCATCTCCCGCTTGGTCTCCCAAGTAGCCTCCTCAACTGGCTGACCTCTCCACTACACCTTCACTGAAGCTATGTTCTTTAACCTCAACTTTTAAACCTGCCGATCCAAAATAGCCACCGGCTCCACATCATAAGCCAAATCACCATCCAACTGAACCATGTTGAAATCCAAAACATGAGACGGATCGCAGACATACTTCCGGAGCATAGAAACATGAAACACTGGATGCACACTAGACAAACTAGGTGGCAAGGCAAGCTTGTAAGCTACCTCCCCAATCCTCTAAAGCACCTCAACCGGCCCAATATACCGAGGGATCAACTTACCCTTCTTCTCGAACCTCATAACACCCTTCATGGGTGAAACCTTGAGCAGAACCTTCTCCCCAACCATGTAAGCAACATCACAGACCTTCCTGTCGGCATAACTCTTCTGTCTAGACTGCACCATGCGAAGCCGCTCCTAAATCAATTTAACCTTGTCCAAAGCATCTTGAACCAAGTCAGTACCCAATAGCCTAACCTCACCCGGCTCAACCAAACCCACCAGACATCTACGCTATCTCTCTGAAGAATAAGTAGTCCCAACTGGAATGAAGTGTGCAGACTTGGTTAGCCGATTCATAATCACCCAAATAGCATTGAACTTCCTCGAAGTGTGTGGGAGCCCAACTACAAAGTCCATGGTGATCCGCTCTCATTTCCACTCTGGGATCTCTAGCCTTTGAAGCAATCCACCCAGTCTCTGATGTGCATACTTTATCGGCTGATAGTTGAGGCACCGAGTTACAAATCTCACTATATCCTTCTTCATTCTCCTCTACCAATAATGATGCCTCAAGTCTGGATACATCTTCGCAACACCCGGATGAATGGAATACCACGAACTGTGGGCCTCCTCAATAATCAACTCTCGTAGACCATCCACAATAGGCAAACAAATCCGACCATGCATCCTCAATACCCCATCATCCCCAATAGTAACATCTCTGGCATCACCGTGCTGAACCATGTCCTTAAGGACAAACAAATGGGGATCATCATATTAGCGCACTCTGATGCGATTATACAAGGAAGACCAAGAAACCACACAAGCAAATAGGTTCCGAGACATCTAATCTCACGAACTGGTTGGCCAAATCCTGAACATTAACTGCAAAAGGTCTCTCACCAACGGGAATGAACTCAAGGCTACCCATACTCACCGCCTTTCTACTCAAGGCATCGGCTACCATATTAGCCATTCCGGGATAATACAGCATAGTGATATCATAGTCCTTTAGCAGCTCCAACCATCTCCGTTGCCTCAAATTTAGATCCTTCTGTTTGAACAAGTGTTGGAGACTCCGATGATCTGTAAACACCTTAGAAGACACACCGTAGAGATAACGCCTCCAAATCTTTAATGCATGAACGATGGAAGCTAACTCCAAATCATGGACAGGATAGGTCTTCTTCTCATGAGGCTTTAACTGGCGCGAAGCATAAGCAATCACTCTATCCTCCTGTATCAAGACACACCCAATACCAATCCGAGAAGTATCACAATACACTGTATAAGAACCAGAAGCTAAAGGTAGAACTAGAACTGGAGTTGTGGTCAAGGCAGTCTTGAGATTATGAAAGCTCTTCTCACACTCATCCGACCACCTGAAAATAGCATCCTTCTGGGTCAATTTGGTCAAAAGCGATGCAATAGACGAGAAACCTTCCACTAAGTGACGATAATAACCAGCCAAGCCGAGAAAGCTACTAATCTCCATAGCTGAAAATGGTTTGGACCAACTCTGAACCGCCTCTATCTTCTTCGGAACTACCAGAATCCCCTTAGTGGACACCACGTGCCCCAAGAATGCCACTGAAGTAAGCCAAAACTCACATTTGGAGAACTTAGCATAAAGTTTCTCCTCTCTCAACTACTGCAACACAATCATCAAATGTTGGGCATGCTCCTCCTGGGTATGAGAGTACACCAGGATGTCATCAACGAACACTCTGACAAACGAGTCAAGATAAGGCTAAAATGCATTGTTCATCAGATGTATGAATATTGTTGGGACATATCACAAGGAACTCATAATGACCGTAACGGGTCCTGAATGCTGTCTTTAGAATATCCGAGTCCCAAATCTTCAACTGGTGATACTCAGACCTCAAGTAAATCTTAGAGAACATCCTCGCTCCCCGAAGCTAGTCAAATAGATCATCAATGCGCAGCAAAAGGATACTTTTTCTCTATTTTAACTTTGTTCAACTTCCTATAATCGATGCACATCTGCACAGTACCCCAAGACGACATATTAGGCCTAATAAACCCCTTATCAAGAAGCTGCTGAAATTGCTCCTTCAATTCCTTCAACTCAGCTGGCGCCATACGATACATAGGAATATAAATGGGCTGAGTGCCCGACACCAAGTCAACACCAAAGTCAATATCCCTGTCGGGTAGCATGCCTGGCAGGTCTACAGGAAACACATCCGGAAAATCTCGCTCCACGGGAACAAAATCAATAGAAGGAGTATCAACACTAACATCCCTCATAAAGGCAAAATAAGATAAACAACCCTTCCCAACCATCTACTGGGCCTTCAAATACGAAATCACTTTGTTGGGAACATAATCTAGAGAACCTCTCCACTCGATCCTTGGCAACCCCGGCATCGCCAACGTCACGGTCTTAGGGTGAAAATCTTGAATAGCATGACATGGAGACAACTAATCCATACCCAAGATCACGTCGAAATCCACCATACTAAGCAATAAAAGATCAACTCTAGTGTCCAATCCCCCAATAGTCACTACACATTATTGATACACACGGTCCACAATAATAGTATAGCCCACCGGTGTAGATACATGAACAGATGAAACTAAGGACTCACGGGGCATATCCAGATAATGGGAAAAATACAATGATACATATGAATAAGTGGAACCATGGTCAAATAATATAGAGGCATCCATGTGGCATACTGAGACACTACTTGTGATCACTGCATTGGAAGCAAAAACATCAGGCCTAGAAGGAATGGCATAGAATTGGGCTTGGCCTGCACCTGATCGGCCTCCCCCTCTTGGGCGACCCCTAGCTGACTAAGCCCCACCCCGAGCTGGTTGGGTAGGTGGTGAAGAAACTAGTGCTAAAGTCGTAGTCTGAAGTCGGGGACAATATATCTTTATGTGACCCAAATCTCCACACTCAAAACAACCCCTCTCTGAATATGGTTGCAAGTACTAAGGCAGACCTCGAGAACCAGAATATCCGCTAGAAGTAACCGGTACAGAAAAACCCTGAATTGAAGGAGCATGGGACGAACTCTGAGCGGGAAGGTTAGTGAGAGATGACTGAACCTGATGAGTACTGTGTGAACCATGGCTGGATAATGTACCACAATGAGCTGGACGAGCCATCTTAGCGTGCCTATAAGGATGACCCCTGCCATGGTAGAACTGACCCCCAGAAGGGACCATTAAAACCACCCTAGCTACGATGCCTCTTGGCCTCCCTTTCTTCACGCTCCTGGATATGGACCATCTCTATCTGCCGAGCAATATCAACCATCGCATCGAAAGTAGCACCAGACACCCTCTCCTGAGGCATAAGCAATCGCAGTTTATATGTGAGGCCATCAATGAACCTCCAAATCATCTCCCTATCAGTGGGAACCAACAAAACTACGTGATGAGCCAACTCAGAAAACCTCATTTCATACTATGTCACAAATATGCCCTCCTAACGTAACTACTCAAACTGTCTGTGCAGCTCCTCCCTGTGACACTTCGGCATGAACTTCTCTAAGAAACGAATGTAGAACTACGGCACGAACATCTCATAAGCCTCCCACCATCTAAAAGCAGCCCCAGTGAATTGAAAAGTAGTGAACGAGACCCCACTGGTCTCCAGAATGCCAGCCGTGCGAAGAATCTGCTAGCACTTATCCAAGAAGCCCTGAGCATCCTCTAACTCAGCACCGCTGAATGATGGAGGTTGAAGCCTCCCAAATCTCTCAAGTCTCCTCTGCTCATCATTAGCCATAATAGGTACTCATACCCCTGTCGTACTCCAGAGTAGGTGATGCAGGGACTTTAGACACCAGGGTACTACCAGCCCATCCGGTTGTAAGTACCTCCCCGTCCTGAGATGAAACCATCTGAGCAAGGCCAATGCAAACAGTCAATATCTAGGCCAATGCCTCCTGAAGGCTTGGAATCATGATGGGAACAACTAGTGCCTGAGTTGGCCCCACTAGCTCAACCACAACTGGAACCTACTCCTGAGCTGGAGCAACTGGTGGATCTGCAGGTACTGCTCTAGCTGCTGTATGAGCTATACCTCTGCCCCTACCACGGCCCCTACCGTGACCCCGAACTCTCGCGGCCCTAGCTGGTGGTACTGGTGGCAGTTTGACCTGCCCGATAGCACGTGTCTTCACTATCTATGAGAGAATAAAACAATAGAAATTTAGTGACCGTAATCAACAAATTCGTACCACAAGAACAAGAATGTGAAGTTTCCTAAGGGTTTGGAAACCTCTCGAAGATAAGTACAGACATCTCTATACCGATTCGCAAGACTTTATTAAACTTGCGCATGACTTGTGAGACCTGTGTTACCTAGGCTCTGATACCAACTTGTAACAACCCAAAATCCTAACCTGTCGTAATGGTTCCTATCGTGGTACTAGGCAAGCTGACATTTAAAAATATTTCCAACACTTTTAACAGAAAATGATTTAAAGTGTTTTAAACAATAAAACTTCTCATAAAATGGGATAGAAACCCAAAACACAATGCAGATGTTCCCAACTATCGGGGTGTCACGGAATACATGAGCATCTATACATCACAAGTCTGGAAAATACTTTCTATTATAATCTGAAACTAAATACAATAAGTGTAAAGATAGGGAATGAGAGACAAGGTCTTCGAAACGCCAAGCAACTACCTTGATAGTCTCCGAGAATCCAAACTCCACAACTTAGCACTCGCCGTGACCGGAAGCACCTGGATCTGCACACAAGGTGTAGGGTGTAGTGTGAGTACAACCAACTTAAATAGTAACAAATCTAACCTTTGGACTGAAAGGTAGTGATGAACTCAGCATGTACAGTTCAACATAGAAATAACAGTACAGGAATGTAAGCATGCTTCCAAACTCAACAGTTAAACTCAATTCAAGTAAAATGGATCAAATTCTGAAAGATATAAGGAGTATAACCTCTCTACATCTACATGCCAATGCACATGCTGTATACGATGGACCATACTGAAAGTCTCATGTACTCGCACTCTCAGAATACTCACTCGCTCAGTACTATATATGGTCAATCCAACCCATGAAAGATCAATCCCATATATATATATATATATATATATATATATACCTCGACTGACAGTCAGTCACTCAGCACTGTACAAGACTAATCCAGCCCAAGGGAAGATCCATCCCTGAATATAAATGATTCGGACAAGATCCATATCCAGGGAAGATCCATCCCTCAATATAATAAACTGCGCTCACTGGGGGTGTGTACAGGCTCCGGAGGGGCTCATTCATCCCAAGCACTATAATAAGCCAGATCCAGGCATAAATCAATAAACATGCTGCGGCGTGCAGCCCACTCCAATAACTAACACTCTCAATCAGGCCCTCGACCCCACTCAGTCATCAATCTCTCCAGTCCCTCTCTCTCGGGCTCACAGTATCGTGAAACTATCCCAAAATGATAATATGACATAGCAATAAATAGCAACAGAGATTGAGAAATGATATACAATAAATAAATATGACTCAGTATGAAATGTCAATGTAATCAATAAGTCAACAGGAAAGAAATGGCCACTATGAGTCTCAACAGTACCAGTAATAGCCTAAACATGATTTCTAGCATGATTGACAGCTCAATTACTTATCACATGATGAAAACATGGATATCAACAAGATAAATCCACTATACAGTTCCATGGAATCGACTAGGTCATGGTTCTTA
The DNA here is from genome assembly GCF_000390325.3 of Nicotiana tomentosiformis. Taxonomy (NCBI): domain Eukaryota; kingdom Viridiplantae; phylum Streptophyta; class Magnoliopsida; order Solanales; family Solanaceae; genus Nicotiana; species Nicotiana tomentosiformis. The sequence continues at coordinate 112,155,076 of NC_090817.1, forward strand.
CAGTGAACGTCCACACACCCGTCACTTGGCATGTGTGCCACCTCAACACACAATCATATTACACATAATTCGGGGTTTCGAACCCTCAGAGCCAAGTTTAGCAGTGTTACTTACCTAAATTCGAGCAAATCTCTACTCCAACACACCCTTGCCTCGTGAAACAGCCTCCGAATGCCTCGAATCTAGCCATAAACAATTCGATATAATCAACACAGGCTAAATGAATCAATTCCAGAGGTAAAATACTAAGTTATTAATCAAAAGTCAAAAAATGTCTCAAAAGCCGGCCCTCGGGCCCATGTATCAAAATTCAATAGAAGTCACAAAACTTGAAAGCCCATTCAACCACAAGTTCAACCATACTAAATTTACCAAAATCCGGCACCAAATCGTCACCCAAATTAAACTCTGTAACCCTAGCCTGAAACTCCCAAATTCCACCTTAAATACACACAAACTAGGTGGTAAATTCAATGGGAAAACAAGATTGTTGATCAAAAATGAGCACAAGGGACTTACCTCAAGAAACCCCTTGAAAATCCTCTCAAGAATCGCCCAAATTCGTGCTTGAAATATTTGAAATGAATCCAAAATCGCGAACCCTTGTTTTTAATAATCTTCCTAGGCTTTCCGCTTCTGCGGACACTTAACCGCATTTGCAGCATAGCAGAAGTGACAATCCACCCACTTCTGCAGTGAACCATTAGAGCTGGGCCTCCACAGCTGATATGTGAGTCCATGAATGAACCTCCTAATCATCTCCTTATCAGTGGGAACCAACCAAACTGTGTGACCAGCCAACCCAAAAACCCTTATCTCGTACTGCATCACAGACATGCCCTCCTAACGTAACTGCTCAAACTGCCTTCGCAGCTCATCTCTACGAGACTGTGGCACGAACTTCTCGAAGAAAAGAACAGAGAACTCCTGCCAGGTAAATGGTTCTGCACCGACCGGCCTGCGCCTCTCATAAGCCTCCCACCATTTGAAGGCAGCCCCAGTGAATTGAAAAGTAGTGAACGAGACCCCACTGGTCTCCAGAATACTAGTCGTGCGAAGCATCCACTAGCACTTATCCAATAAGCCCTGAGCATCTTCTGACTCAGCACCGCTAAATTATGGAGGTTGAAGCCTCCCAAATCTCCCAAGTCTTCTCTGCTCATCATTAGCCATAACGTGGACCACTTTGGCCAAAGCAACTACAACCGGTTGGGCTGGTAGTATCCCCGGTGTCTGAAATCCCTACATCACCTGTACGGACGTCGGAGGTATGAGTACCTCCCGCGACCTGAGAAGTGGCTGGTACGGCCTGAGCTAAAACCACCTGAGCAAGGCCAGTGCAAACAATATCTAGGCCAATGCCTCCTGAAGGCCTGGAATCACGATGGGCACAGCTAGTGCCTAAGCTAGCCCCACTGGCTCAACCATAACTGGAACCTGCTCCTGAGCTGGAGCAACTGGTTGATCTGTAGGTGTTGCTCTAGCTGTTGTACAAGCTGTACCTCTGCCCCTACTGTGGCCCCTACCTCGACCCCGACCTCCCGTGGCCCTAGCTGGTGGTACTAGTGGCTATTCATCCTGCCCGGTAGCACGTGTCCTCACCATCTATGAGAGAATAGAACAATAGAAATTTAGTTACCGTAATCATCAAATCTGTATGACAAAGAACAAGAATTTGAAGTTTCCTAAGGGTTCGGCAGCCTCTCGAAGATAAGTACAGATGTCTCCGTACCGATCCGCAAGACTCTATTAAACGTACTCATGATTCGTGAGACTTATGTTACCTAGACTCTGATACCAACTTATCACGACCCAAAATCTTAACCTATCATGATGGTGCCTATCGTGGTACAAAAAAAGTTGACATTTAAAAAAATATCCAACACTTTTAATAGAAAACGCTTTAAAGCAGTTTAAACAATAAAAGTTCTCATAAAACGGGATAGAAACCCAAAACACAACACGGAAGTTCCCAACTATTGGGGTGTCACAGAGTACATGATCATCTATACATCAGAAGTCTGTAAAATACTGTCTATGATAATCTGAAACTAAATACAATAAGTGGAAAGATAGGGAATGAGATACAAGGTCTGTGAAACACCAAGCAGCTACCTCGATAGTCTCCGAGAATTCGAGCTCCACAACTCAGCAATCGCCGTGATCGGAAGCACCTAGATCTGCACACAAGGTGCAGGGTGTAGCATAAGTACAATCAACTCAATAAATAACAAATCTAACCTTTAGACTGATAGGTAGTGACAAACTCAGCAGGTACAGTTCAATATAGAAATAACAGTACAGAAATGTAAGCATGCTTCCAATTTCAATAGTTAAACTCAATTAAAGTAAAATAGATCAAATTCTGAATGATATGAGGAGTATGACCTCTCTACATCTACATGCCAATGCACATGTTGTATGCGATGCACCATACTTAAAGTATCGTGTAATCGCACTCTCAGAATACTCACTCGCTTAGTACTATATATGGCCAACCCAACCAAGGGAAGATCCATCCCATATATATATATACCTCTACTAACAGTAATTCACTCAGCACTGTATAAGACCAATCTAGCCCAGGGGAAGATCCATCCCTAAATATAAATGATTTGGACAAGATTCATGTCCAGGGAAGATCCATCCCTCAATATAATCAACTGCGCTCACTGGGGGTGTGTACAGGCTCCGGAGGGGCTCCTTCAGCCCAAGCGCTCTAATAAGCCAGATCCATGCATAAATCAATAAACATGTTGCGGTGTGCAGTGTGATCCCATAACTAATGCACTCAATCAGGCTCTCGACCCCACTCAATCATTAATCTCTCTAATCCTCCTCTCTCTCAGGATTACAGTATCGTGAAACTAGCCCAAAATGATAATATGACATAGTAATAAATAGCAACAGAGACTGAGAAATGATATGCAATCAATAAATATGACTGAGTATGAGATGTCAATGTAATGAATAAGTCAACAGCAAGGAAGCGACCATTATGGGTCTCAACAGCACCATCAATAGCCTAAATATGATTCCTAGCATGATTGACACCTCAATTACTTATCACATGATGAAAACACGGATATCAACAAGATAAATCCACTATACAGTTCCATTGAATCGACTAGGTCACAGGTTTTATGATGCACGCCCACACACTCGTCACTTCGCATGTGCGCCACCTCAACACCCAATCATATAACACATAATTCGGGGTTTCGAACCCTCAGAGCCAAGTTTAGAAGTGTTACTTACGTCAATTCGAGCTAATCTCTACTCCAACACACCCTTACCTTGCAAAACATCCTCTGAATGCCTCGAATCTAGCCATAAACAATTCGATATAATCAACACAGGCTAAAGGAATCAATTCGAGAAGAAAATACTAAGTTATTAATCAAAAGTCAAAAATTGACTCAAAAGCCATCCCCTGGGCCCACGTCTCGAAATTCAATAAAAGTCACAAAACCTAAAAGCCCATTCAACCATGAGTTCAACCATGCCAAATTTACCAAAATCTGGCACCAAATCGTCACCCAAATCCCCAAATTAAACTCTCTAACCCTAGTCTCAAACTCCCAAATTTCACCTTAAATACATACAAAATCCCAAATTCCACCTTAAATACACACAAACTATGTGGGAAAATCAACGGGGAAACAAGATTGTTGATAAAAAATGAGCACAAGGGACTTACCTCAAGAAACCCCTCAAAAATCCTCCCAAGAATCGCCCAAATTCGTGCTTGAAATATTTGAAATGAAGCCAAAATCTCGAACCCTTGTTTTTAATAATCTACCTAGGCTTTCCGCTTCTGCGGACACTTAACTGCATCCACGGCATCGCAAAAGCGACAATCCACCCGCTTCTGCAGTGAACCACTAGAGCTAGACCTCCGCTTCTGCGGTCCTATCCCCCGCATCTGCGCAATCACAGGTTCGGAAATCCCCATTGCACCTGCGCACCATCCGCTTCCGCACCCTTCACGCCACACATATGGCCATCCAGATGTGGAAAAATCCTCGCACCTGCGACCATAGTCCTCCCCAATCTTGTCTGCATCTACACATCCTCAGCTCGCACCTGCGAGTTCACACCTACGATCAATGCTCCACAGGTGCGATTACACCAGCAAAGCCTGTAACGACCCAACCAGTCATTTTGCTTTCTAGATCCCCATTCCCCTAAATAAGACTCGTCGTATGTGCTTTTACCATTTTATGACCTGCAAGGATGGTTAGTTCGGGATTTGGAAGGGTTCGAGTTAAAATCGGAACACTTGGTTCCTTGGTTTGGCTTTAAAAGGCTAAGTTTGACTTTTGGTACGACCTTGGAACTAGGATTTGACGGTTCCAATAGGTTTGCATGATGATTTTGGACCTGGGCGTACGTTCGGATCGGGTTTTGGGTTACCCGGGAGTATTTCAGTGCTTAACATTGGAAATTGGCGGATTGAAGATTTTAAAGTTCTTGAAATTTGCTTTGGAGTCGATTTTGGTGTTATCAAGGTCCATTTAGGATTCCGAGCATGAAATAGTTCTGTATGGTGGTTTAACACTTTCACGCAAAATTTGGTGTCATTCTGAGTAGTTTAAGTATGAATCAGCGCGTTCAGAGTAAATTGGAAGAATTTGAAGTTCAAAGTTTGATCCTATTGGTTTTGGGTTGTGATTCTTAGTTTTAATGTTGTTTTCTGTGTTTCGAGTGTGCGAGCGATTATGTTTTAGGTTTACAAACTTGTTGGTATGTATGGACGGTGCCTCGGGGGCCCTAGATGCCTTTCAGACGAGGTATGAAAGACGTTTGGCCTTGATTGAGCACCTAAAGCATCTAGTTTCTAGTGCAATCGCACCTGCGGAGGGCCAGCCGTAGGTGCAAGATCGAAGAAGCGAGCCAGCAGCCGCAGAAGTGGTCCATTATAGACAGCCCAAAAACTGCAGATGTGGGTGAGGGAATTTACCACATAGGTGATTTAATTCCTATTTGTTGCTAATTGTGGGGGGCTACGTACGCACGAGATGACAAGAGTTCGTGCATAGCGACTATTTATGCTTATGTCCGGGTAGTTTAGGACTCGAATCATGAAATACTTGTAATGGTGGAACCCTACTTATTAAATTAAAGTGCTTAACTTATATTAGAAATTGATAAAGGAATTGTAAAAGGTCAAATTTTACTTACTTGAGTTTTTGGCAGGTCACTTGACCGTTAATAGGAATTTGTGCTTGTTTGCGTATTAGCCTTGTAATAACTCTTTAAATCGAATGTTCATAAAGTATCCTCTCCTTTTTCGGAGCGGGCCGAATGCCTCGACATTATATAGATGCATCTATGGTTCGTGCCGCACGACTCCTGCACTTCAATAGACTCTTACCCAGTTTTTGAGCATGTTTGGCACTCTAGCTCAGGCAGGGTTATTTCCACTTGCTCCTGCCACATCTCAGGCTGGGGGAGGAGCACATACTCTAGCCGCCCGTACCCCAGATCCACGGGCCTAGGTTGACCATGCCCCAGAGGTTATACCAGTGCAACCAGTTGTCCCAGTTCGGCCCGAGGTTAGGGAAGCAGTTTCAGAGAGGGAGCAACTCAAGCTCTAGAGGTACAAAAATTATCACCCTCCCACATTCAGCGGTTTAGCTACAGAGGATGCTCAGAGTTTTCTTGGGGAATGTCATTGCATCCTTCGTAGTATGGCTATTGTGGATTTCAGTGGGGTTTCTTTCACAACATTCCAGCTTAGAGGACCAGCCTACCAGTGGTGGCAGGCATATGAGTTGGATAGTCCGGTTGAGGCAGCTTTACTCACTTGGACTCAATTTTCAGATATGTTCTTAAGGGAGTATGTTCCTCAGAGTCATAGAGATGCATGGCACGCAGAGTTTGAGCAGTTGCGCCAGGGTTCTATGACGGTGTTGGAATATGCGGTCTGAATCAGTGATTTGTCTAGGCATGCACCAGCCTTAGTTGCTACTGTTCGAGAGCGGGTCCGCAGATTTATTGAGGGTCTCCACCTAGTATCAGATTCAGTATGGCCCGAGAGCTAGAGATGGACATCACATACCAATATGTGATGTCAATTTCTAGGAGATTGGAAGGTATACGGATCCGGGAGAGGGAAGAGAGAGAAGCTAAGAGACCCCAAGATTCTGGCACATATAATAATTCTCGTGCCCCAGCTGCAGCCCGTCATGGTAGAGGCTATATGAGCCGCCCTATTCATTCAGCACTTCCAGCTTCCAGTGGTGTTCCGGCTACTCCTAGACCTCATATTCTATATTATGCACCGCCAGTGTCTATTATACCTCCTATACGGGGTGCTTTCAGCAGGCAGTCTAGTCGATCAGGCCCGAACCAGTCCCAACAGCCATGTCCTCCGAGGGCTTGCTTTGAGTGTGGTGACACTTGTCATATAGTGAGGGATTGCCCCAGATTTATGAAGGGTGCACCTCTAGAGATTTTTCAGGCCCCGCCCATTCCACAGGGCCCTCAGGCTTCTCAAGCAATGATCACTGCACCAGTTGCTACTCCACCTGCACAGCCAGCTAGAGGTGGAGGTCGGGCAGGTAGAGGTCGCCTTAGATGGGGAGGCCAGGCCAGGCAAGATATTATGCCCTTCTTGCTAGGACAGAGGCTGTTGCATCCGATTCTGTTATCATAGGTATTATTCCGATCTGTCATAGAGATGCATCAGTCTTATTTGATCCAGGCTCCACTTATTCTTATGTGTCATCTTATTTTGCCCCGTAGTTAGGCATATCCCGTGATTCTTTGAGTTTATCTGTTTATGTATCTACACCCGTGGGTGAATCTTTTATTGTGGACCGCGTGTATCGGTCGTGTTTAACTGTTATCAGTGGTTTTGAGACCAGGGCTGATTTATTCTTGCTCAATATGGTGGATTTCGATATTATTTTTGGCATGTACTGGTTGTCGCCCTATCACGCTATTCTTGATTGTTACGCCAAGATGATGATATTGGCTATGCCAGGTCTACCGCGGTAAGAGTGGAGAGGTACATTGGATCATGTCCCTAGCAGAGTTGTTTCATTTCTTTAACGCTCAACAAATGGTTGAGAAGGGGTGTGATGCGTATCTGGCCTATGTGAGAGATATTAGTGTTGACACTTCTACCGTGGAGTCAGTTCCTATAGTAAGGGATTTTCTTGATTTATTTCCAGCAGATCTTCCGGTATGCCACCCGATAGGGATATTGACTTTGGCATTGATTTATTACCGGGCACTCAGCCCATTTCTATTCCACCATATCGTATGGCCCCAGCAGAGTTAAAAGAATTAAAAGAACAGTTACAGGAGTTGCTTGATAAGGGCTTCATTCGGCCTAGTGTATCGCCTTGGGGTGCTCCTGTCTTATTCGTGAAGAAGAAGGATGGATCTATACGGATGTGTATTGAATACCGCCAGTTGAACAACGTTACAGTGAAGAACAGGTATCCATTACCATGTATTGATGACCTATTTGATCAGCTTCAGGGTGCCAAAGGGTTCTATAAGATCGACTTGTGTTCAGGCTATCATCAGTTGAAGATTCGGGAGCCAGATATCCCGAAGACTGCTTTTAGGAATCGGTATGGTCATTATGAGTTTCTTGTAATGTCATTTGGGCTGACAAATGCCCCAGCAGTATTTATGCATTTGACGAACAGTGTATTTTAGCCCTATCTTGACTCCTTCATCATTGTATTTATTGACGACATTCTAGTGTATTCCCGGAGTCAGGAGGATCATGAGCAGCACTTGAGAACTGTGCCTCAGACTTTAAGAGAAAAGAAGTTATATGCAAAATTTTCAAAGTGTGAATTCTGGCATGATTCAGTGGGATTTTTGGGTCATATAGTTTCGTGTGAGGGGATCAAGGTAGATCCGAAGAAGATTGAGGTAGTGCAGGGTTGGTCTAGACCGTCCTCATCTACGGAGATCTGGAGTTTCCTTGGTTTGGCAGGGTATTATCGTCGATTTGTAGAGGGATTCTCTTCTATTGCTGCACCTATGACCAAATTGACCCAGAATGATGCTCCATTCGGGTGGACCGAGGAATATGAGGAGAGCTTCCGAAAGCTCAAGACAACTTTGATTACAACCCCGGTGTTGGTATTACCTATGGGTTCAGGGTCTTATACTGTGTATTGTGATGCGTCGCATATTGGTCTCGGTGCAGTTTTGATGCAAGACGGTAGGATGATTGCCTACGCATCCAGACAGTTAAAGGTACATGAGATGAATTATCCGGTCCACGACCTTTAGTTATCAGCTATTGTTCATGCCTTGAATATTTGGTGACATTATTTGTACGGCGTCCATTATGAGGTCTACACCTATCACCGGAGTCTACAGCATCTGTTTAAATAGAAGGATCTTAATTTGCGGCAGCGGAGATGGTTCGATTTTCTTAAGGATTATTATATCACCATTCTCTATCATCTCGGAAAGGCCAATGTAGTGGCCGATGCCTTGAGTCATAAGGCGGAGAGTTTGGGCAGCTTAGCATATCTACTAGTAGCAGAGAGGCCTTTAGCCTTAGATGTTCAGGCCTTGGCCAACCAGTTTGTCAGATTGGATATTTTCGAGCCGAGCTGAGTTTTGGCTTGTGTGGTTTCTCAGTCTTCTCTTTATGGTCGTATCAGAAAGTGTCAATACGATGACCCCCATCTACTTGTCCTTAAGGACACAGTTCAGCATAGTGATGCTAAGGAAGTCACTATTGGAGATGACGGAGTATTATGGATGCAGGGCAGGCTATGTGTGCCTAATATAGATTGTTTGTGTGTGTTGATTCTCTAGGAGGCTCAAAGTACACAGTACTCCATTCATCCGGGTGCTACAAAGATGTATCAGGACTTGAGACAACACTATTGGTGGAGGCGAATGAAGAAAGATATAGTGGAATATGTAGCTCGGTGCCTAAATTGCCAGCAGATGAAGTATGAGCATCAGCGGCCAGGTGGATTGCTTCAGAAGTTAGAAATTATGGAGTGGAAATGGGAGCGGATCATTATGGATTTCGTTGTTGGGCTTCCACGGACTCAGCGAAAGTTTGATGCAGTTTGGGTGATTGTGGATAGGCTGACCAAGTCAACTCATTTCATTCTTGTGATGACTACCTATGCTTCATAGCAGTTGGCTCGAATCTATATTTGCGAGATTGTCAGACTTCAAGGCGTACTGATATCTATCATTTCTGACCGGGGTACGCAGTTTACATCACAGATTTGGAGGGCTGTACAGTGAGAGTTGGGTACTCGTGTGGAGTTGAGTACAACATTTCACCCTCAGACAGACGGACAATCCGAGTGCACTATTGAGATATTAGAGGATATGTTTCGTGTGTGTGTGATAGATTTTGGGGGTGCTTGGATTAGTTCTTACCACTTGCGGAGTTTGCTTACAACAGCATCTACCAGTTGAGAATTCAGATGGCTCCGTATGAGGCCTTGTATGATAGGCTGTGCCGGTCTCCAGTGGGTTGGTTTGAACCGATCGAGGCCAGGCTATTGGGTACAGACTTGCTTCAGGATGGCTTGGAAAAGGTTAAATTGATTCAAGATCGACTTCGTACAGCCCAATCTAGGAAAAATAGTTATGCGGATCAGAAGGTTCGTGATGTTGCATTCATGGTTAGTGAGAGGGTCTTGCTCCGGGTTTCACCTATGAAGGGTGTGATAAGGCTCGGGAAGAAGGGAAAGTTGAGCCCTAAGTATATTGGGCCTTTTGAGATTCTAGAGAGAGTTGGAGAGGTGGCTTACAGACTTGCACTACCACCTAGTCTCTCTGCAGTTCATCCAGTGTTCCATGATTTCATGCTCTGGAAGTATCACGACGATCCGTCTCATGTGTTACTTCACTTCAGTTCAGTTGGACAAGAATCTATCTTATGTTGAGGAACCAGTGGCTATTTTGGACCGACAGGTTCGAAAGCTGAGGTCAAAGAATATTGCTTCCATGAAGGTTCAGTGGAGGGGTCATTCGGTCGAGGAGGGTACTTGGGAGACCGAGCAGGATATGCGCAGCCGTTATCCTCATCTTTTCACCACTTCAGGTATGTCTCTATGCTCGTTCGAGGACGAATGATTGTTTTAAGAGGGGGAGGATGTAACGACCCGGCCAGTCGTTTTAAAAGTTGTAGCCACATTCCCCTATTTACTACTCATTCTGTGCTTTATAACTGTTATGTGACTTGTCGGGGTAGTCGGTTCAGGTCCGAAGAGATTTTAGAATGAATTGTAACACTTAGTTCCAAAGTTTAAAAGTTAAGTTGAAAAGGTTGGATGGATGTCGACCTATGTGTAAACGACCCCGGAATAGAATTTTGATGATTCCAACAGCTCCGTATGGTGATTTTGGACTTAGGAGCTTGATCGGAATTTTATTTGGAAGTCCGTAGTGAAATTAGGCTTGAAATGGCTACAATAGGAATTTAAGTTTGGAAGTTTGATCGGGGAGTTGACTTTTTGATATCGGGGTCGGAATCCAGTTCCAAATATTTTCATAGCTCTGTTATGTCATTTGTGACTTGTGTGCAAAATTTGAGGTCAATCGAACATGATTTGATAGGTTTCGACATCGAATATAGAAGTTGGAAGTTCTTAAGTTTCATTAAGCTTGAATTGGGGTGTGATTTGTGATTTTAGCGTTGTTTGATGTGATTTGAGGTTTCAAATAAGTTCGTATAATATTTTAGGACTTGTTGGTGAATTTGGTTGAGGTCCTGGGGGCTTAAACAGCTGCTGCAATTTTCTTCTGCTAGAAATTCGGGGGGCAGAAATCGAGCACATGATCGAAGCCCAGAAATTAAAGCCCGGAAATCGAGCCCAGGATCGAGGGCCAGGATCGAAGCCATGGTCGAGGGCCATGGCCGAGTGCCAGGATCGAAGCCATGATCGAGGGCCAGGATCGAGGCCCATGATCGAGGGCCAGGATCGAAGCCAGGACTCAAGGCTGCCTGGACAGAATTATAAAGCAGGGGACTTCGTCCCATTTGCCATTTTTGACAAATTGGAGCTTGAGGAGAGGCGATTTTGATAGATATTCAAGGAAAAATATTGGGGTAAGTGATTCTAACTCGGATTTGGTCAATATACACGAATATATTATTGTTTTCACCATTTAATTAGTGTTTTGAGATTGATATTTGGGAAAATTTTAGAAAACTCATAGAAACAAATTTTTGAGATTTCGGTGTCGATTCAGAGTCGGATTTGAGTGAAGCTGGTATGGTTGGACTCGTAATTGAATGGATTATCGGATTTTAGTGAGTTTCGCCGGATTTCGAGATGTGGGCCCCACGGACGATTTTTGAGTTAATTTCGGATTTTATTGAAAAATATAGTATTTTTTTATGAAATTGATTCCTATAATTGTTGTTGACTGTATCAAATTATTTTGGCTAGATTCGAGCCATTCAGAGTCGAATAATCGAGGAAAAGGCCTACTAGTGGATTAAATTGGAGCAAGTCGAGGTAAGTGACTTGCCTAACCTTGTGTTGGGGAAATTTCTCCTAGGATTGGTATTGATATGATAATTGTAATGTATTGAAAGTCATGTACACGAGGTGACAAGTGTGTACACGGGCTAAATGTGGAAGATTATGTTTTTAAATTGAGAAGATCATTGTTGCATATTAATTAAATTATTTTATCTTGTTATATTCTTCATCATTGATTTGATTTATATACTTTAAATTTGCTTGACCTTCTCCTGCTAATTGTTTTTACCTGTTTAGCTGAAACTTAATTTTTTTTATTCTGTACATTATTTGAAGGTGAAATTTCTTTAATTTAAATATTATTAATATGAAGTATTTGATATTTTAAATTTGGAACTAAGGCAACGTATTAAAAAAATTTAAATATTATTTTTGCTGAATTATTTATTCCCGAATATTTTGGGAGATTTTATACTCATTGTGATTGAGCCGTGAGCTCCCTGTTGTGGAAAATATTGTTGATGTTGTTTATTTTGACAAATTAAATTATTTGGGCACTTGAGGTGCAGATTGTGATATATTGTGATATTGACACGCATGCGGTGGTATAAGGTCTGGGTGTTGAAATGTATACGGTGAGATAAAGGTGGCTTGATATGCGTGGCTAGTAGTGAAACTACTAGAAGTCATGCGGTGTGATAAGGGTGGCTAAAACGCGGGATGCTATTTCAGAAAAAATATTTTCTTTAAAATAACGTGTGAAGGCTCCCGCGGTGATATAAGAAAATGAGATATTGTGAATTTATTTATGATTTGGGACTACGAGGCGGTACCTCGGGAGTGCTCTTGTTGATATTGATTTATGGCCGTAGTTGCCTTTGATTATTGTTGTGATTTTTTCTTAAAGTTGAAAAGAATTCTGTTTTGTTTCCACGAGGTATTATTTGCCATTTTTTTGCGTAGTAAATTGGTGATATACTACTTACTTGATTAATTTCCATTGTCATTTCATTTTTATTATATTGTTAAACATTTCACCTTGTCTTTTATTATTCTACTAGGGTCCGACCTGACCTCGTCACTACTCTACCGAGGTTAGGCTTGGCACTTACTGGGTACCGCTGTGGTATACTCATACTACGCTTCTGCACATCTTTTTGTGCAGATACAGGTACATCCTACCAGTCCAGACATCAGTGAGCTACCCGTGTACGGAGACTTCGAGGTATATCTACCAGCATTCGCAGACTCCGGAATCCCCTTCTATCATTATTATGTAGCTTCCTTATTTTTCTTAGACCCTGATATATAGACACATTGAGAATAAATTCTTAGAAGCTTGTGACTTATTTCTAACGGAATTTTGGGAGTTGTAATTATGTGAATTGCGGATTTATTTTTTTCATATTCCAATTGTTATTCCGCATTGATAGACTTACCTAATCTTAGAGACTAGGTGCCATCACGACATCCTATAGAGGAAATTTGGGGTCGTGACACTTTGAGACAAGGTAAGTCTCTTGCCTAACCTTGTAAAAGGAAATTTACCCCATAGGTGATTTAAATTGTTATTTGTTGCTAATTAGTTGTTATTTACCCCATAGATAACAACTTTCTTCGAATATTTTCAGAATCCGGGCATGTGGGCCCAGGGGCGAATTTTAAGAATCTTCCAATTTGGTTGGGTAACTACTCTAATAGCTAAATCATTAACTTTTGAGCGTATATTGATTAATTTATATAACATTTGACTAGTTTCGAGTCATTGGGCACCAAGTTGAGGCTTTAGAGCGAATTTGAGACCGAAAAGCGAGCTTTGAGACAAGGTAAGTCTCTTGCCTAACCTTGTAAGAGGGAATTTACCCCATAGATGATTTAAATTGTTATTTATTGCTAATTATGGGGGACTACGTACGCATGAGGTGACGAGAGTCCGTGCGTAGTGACTATTTATGCTTATATGAGAACTTGATAAAGGAATTGTAAAATGCCAAATTTCACTTACTTGAGTTTTTGGCGGGTCACTTGACTGTTAGTAGGAATTTGTGCTCCTTTGCATATTAGCCTTGTAATAACTCTTTAAATAGGATGTTCATAAAGTATCCTCTCTTCTATGGAGCAGTCCGAACACCTCGGTAGTAGATAAATGCATCTATGATTCGTGCCGCACGATCCTCGACAGTGTACACGTTATTCTGGATCGGGCCGTACGACCTCGGCATAATCGTGTGTGTTAATACTTAGAGTTTGATTATATTTGGTATTTCTTTTATGGCTTGAGAGGTTAAAAATTATATAAGACAGAAATTGATCTGGGATGTATCATTTGTGAAAGGATTCTTATTTTTCTTTTTGTTATTAAGTTATTATTATTATTTACATAACTCATGCTTATCTAGAACTTTTGTATTTCTTCATTGTTAGCCTATAGTAAGTGTCGATGTCGACCCCTCGTTACTACTTCTTTGAAGTTAGACCTGATACTTAATGGATACATATTGTTTATGTACTCACGCTACACTTCTTCACTAACCGTGCAGGATCTGAAACAGGCGCATCTGACGGTCACACCGGCGTGCATCCCTGATAACCTGAGGCCTAGTGGTGAGCTGCTTCCTGGGCCGTTCTGTAGTACCTAGAGCCTTTACTTTGTACTTATTTTATGTCTGTGTTATTTCAGACGGTAGTTAGAGTTTTTTATGTTCTACTAGTGCTCATACACTTGTGACACCAGATCTTGGCATAAACTCTAGTAGACTTTAAGGTATTGGAGTATTTATATATCTATCATTACACTAAATGGTTTTCGTTTTATTTATTAAACTTCCTACCCCATAAATCTCTTAATAAATAGAATTTAATTACTTGAAAACCTATTAAAAGAAGTAATCACATAGTTATTTCATCGTTGTCTTGCCTAGCGGCAATGTTGGGCGCTATCACGGTTTATAGGAGAAATTGGGTCGTGACAGAAACCCTGCTTCTGCCATGCACCAAATTCCATTTCGATCCGTTAACCATCCGAAATCAACCCGAGGCCCCCGGGACCTAAACCAAACATACCAACAAGTCCTAAAACCTCATACGAACTTAGTTGAGCCCTCAAATCACCTTAAACTACGTCAAAAACACGCATCACACCCCAATTCAAAGCCTATTGAAGCTAAGGAATTCCAATTTCCACAAACGACGCCGAAACCTATCAAATCAAGTTCGATTGACCCCAAATTTTGTACACAAGTCACATTTGACATTACAGACCTATTCCACCTTCCGGAATCGGAATCCGACCCCGATATCAAAAAGTCCACTCCCGGTCAAACTTTCAGAAATCCAACTTTCGCCATTTCAAGCCTAATTCCATTACGGACCTCCAAATCACAATCCGGATACGCTACTAAGTCCAAAATCACCCAACAGAGCTAACGGAACCGTCGAATCTCCATTCCGGAGTCGTTTACTCATAGGTCAACATCCAGTCAACCATTTTAACTTAAGATTTCAACAATGAGACTAAGTGTCTCATTTTGTTCCAAAACCCCACCGGACCCGAACCGACTACCCCGGCAAGTCACATAACAGCTATAAAGTACAAAATAAGCAGTAAATGAGAGGACATGGCTGCAACTCTCAAAACGACCGGCCGGGTCCTTACAGTATTACATTTAGGATTTATAATGTTAAGGACATAATAGGCTTTTCAAGTAAAAATATTATAAAATCTGGCCAAGGTTACCTTCGTGAGAAATAAAGCAAAGTAAAATAATTTTTGTGTAACAAAAGAAAGAAAAGTGACTTTTGGGTAATGAACACAAAGTAATGATTTTTATGTAACAAAAATAAGAAAAGTGACTTTTGCGCAATAAATACAAAGTTGAATGATCGCCCATGAAATTTAGTCAATAATCAAACATGGTATTTATATCACTTGTTACACCAAAATATAGAAAAAATAAACTTCTTGACTTAAGGTATATTTTCTTTTCCCATAAATTTTTATGAGGTGTCTTTTCAAATTGGCCACCAGATAAATGCATGGATTAAAATAACTTGATTTTCAGCTTCACGTCAACTTCATTTATACTCGAATATTTTTTTTCCCTTAATTTGTCTTTCAGAGTATCATTATGTATTTATTCAAGAGATAATTTTTTTCACTTTCTTTTCTATCCAAAACATAAGGTTGTGCATCAATTAGTCAAACACATAAAAAGTCTCTCCACTCTTGCCCTCCAGTCTCCAGAAAAGCTTTAGTTTGTATAATGAAGAAACTTCACAAAAGAAGCAGATGAGAGAAAATTAAAAGGTAGTTTTACATCCATATATATGTTTTTCATATTTAGACTATCCTCAAATTCTATGTCAACCCAATTTTGATCAATATATTTATTTGTCGCGAGCCTTATCCAATATACCAGATGAATGGCAACCTGATCAAATCAATGGCATTCTGATCAAACTAAAGAATAATTTTTTTTTTCTGTCTTTGCAATGATTTTTCTAACATTTTTAGGATAGACTATCTTCTATTTATTTGTGGCGCGCCTGATCCAATAAATCAGACCAATGGCAGCCTTATTTAACTAAAGAATATTTTTCTTTGCGTCTTTGTAATGGTTCAAAAAATAGAAGTACGATCATAAATTAGAAATTAAAAAATTTCACCCTAAATATTGAAAAAAACACGATTAAAGAGCAAGAAAGACCAACATGTAAAGAATTAGAAGCATACACTTGAGGAATAAGACTGAAAAAAATACTTGAGGAAATAGCTAAACGTATATATAGTAAACATAATTAGTTCCAGTAAAAAGACGCCTATTTATAATATGTGATCAAAACATAAAATTAAATTTGTTGTACCCTGAAGTACGATAAATGATTGCCCAGGATATAAAACCTCATTGCTCCTTCAATGTATTTCGTATTTTGCAATTTTTCTGCTTTCATCGTGAAGTAAATTAAGTGCTTACAAAACGGAACAAACAAATTTGAAAAACCTCCACGTCAAGAACAAAGGGAAAAAAAAAAACTAAATTTGAAATAAAAAGTTTAGAAGAAAGAGAAGACAAAACTTGAAAAAAGAAGAAGAATAAAACGGGTATAACGAATCATGGCATCTCTTTGCAGACGTTTTTCTCTCTCTTTTGTAAGCGTCGTTTCTTTGAAGTCGTTGTTTTCTTTTTGGCATCTTTATGTAGCTTTCTCTTTGATTTTTTTTTAATTTAATAGTATATTATAATAAGAAGGCTAAAAAAGAAATTTAACTTCTCAATTAAGAGGTTCCTATTTTTAATATAGTATATACACATAGAGAGATAGATATAGATCTTAAGTGTATATTGAGCTCCCTTTAATTTTGCTTTTTTGGAGCAATAGCACAAACAAAGTAACTTATTATATGGAAATCTAATAAAACTGGAGTTGTAGAGTCTGAAGAGCAGGAGAGCACACCTTAGCAATTTGAGATTATTTACATTTGCCGTTGAATGGTAGTGTAATTTGAAACATATTATTGATTAAATTTCTCTTTTTTCGTTTGTGTAATTAATTTATTTTGATAATATAAATCTTGATCTTTTTCATATCAATTAAACTTGTAAAATGAGTTGTTCGACTGTACGAAACGCGGGCAAATTAACTAGTATTTAAAATAATTAATTGGTATCTTTTGCACTTCAAAAATAATTTCCAAGCTTTTGCTAGATTGATTGAGTCACGAAAGAGTTTCTTTCCCCAATCACAACGCAAAAGGTTATTGTCTAACTGTTACTTGAAAATGAATTCAGGCTTGAAAATGAAGCTGAAGATCTAGTGAACTGTTACTTGATTCGTGGGCATCATTAGGCAAAAAAAAGGTAATTTTTTTAATCAATTGTGAGAATAATTATGTTTGTTCCCTTGATTGTCATATCTGAATTGTTCTCCGTGATTCGAGGACTTAAATGATATATTTCTCGAACGTAGGATGATGCGGACCTCCTTATAATATATTTGATCTCAAAGAAAATCGTGCAATACTCCGAGTCGATATCACGAGGAACGTACGACTTCTCTTGATATCTCCTACTTGTTTCCTTAATCGAGGGAAACAATCGAGGGCTAAATGCTAATTTTCTTGAATTATTTGATTGTTGAAAATGTCTAACCGCATTTTGAGTTGATCTTGATGAAGAACGTCTCTTGATTACGTACGGCAATATTTGAAGTCTTGATCTATTTGTGAATATCCCAACAGTTTATGGGATTTTTCGAGGTAAGCATACTCTATTCATGTGCCTAAATTACAGTATAACTACTTTCAATATATAGCAAATTGATTTTGTTTAAATCATCTCTCATTGTTTTTTTTATTTGAAGCAAGTTATTTTATACTGCAAAAGTTAAGTACAAAAACAATAGAAACATAACTCACATGACTATCTTAGGAATGATCTAGCATCAGTCCAACAAATATTTTTAATATTTCACCGCTACCTTAGATACTGAAAAGCAATATCACGGGTATTGATAGCCAGATATTTGCAAACACTAAAACGTGAATAAGCAGCAGTATTATTTATGAGCAAATGGAGCCTACTCGAATTATTTGGTCACCAATAATATATGTGTCAAAAAACCTAATTGGGGCCTCCTATTTGTTTATGATTATTGTACACTCTCATCAGTCCAACAAGAGTGTCTGAATCATGTTTAAGCTTGACAATATGATTTTATAATAGCTTAACCTTTCTATATAAGCTCATAATATGCTTCAAGCAAAGCTCAATAACAATAGATTCTGAGTCATACATATTCCTAGTGAAGTGACCATGAAATCGCATGTTGCTCTAATCCTGCTCTTTTCACTTGCCCTGGTAAGTTTTCGCAGATGATTAATTCTAGGCCTCCTTTTTGGTGGTTTATTATTAATTACTTTTTTGGTGCACTATCTTGCACTTCTTTCTCATTTGCCTTGCCTTTCGAATTACAATGTCTTTTCAAATCCGATTTTAACAATTGAATTATTTAAGTTATACTCTATCTCTTTTAATTTATGTAAACCTATTTGATTGAGTATAGAGGTTTTCAAAAACTATTTAAACAAACCATTCATTTGTCTTGGCGTATCCCCATCGAACATGTGTAATTAAGAATAGATATTTTCTGCAAATTCCTCTTCAAAATGCACTAGAATTTTACATAGAACTCTATCTGTCAATACTAAATATTTACATACTCGGTACTTACAAAGGTAGATCTAATATTAGAATTATGTGGGTTCTTTATTTTAGGACGATCTCAACTTTTAATAACTGAGTTCTGAATTTAATTTATGTATACACTTAGTGAATTTCTTGATACGTACATAGAATTTTGGCAAACATTACTGGGTTCTGCCAAACCCATATATTAAAGCCTACATTTGCCTCTGCATGTACCAAATATTTGCGCATATCAGTATATATAGATTATGTACTCGAACGTAAAGAAGTTCATATAGCATATATTCAAAAAATTTTTTATGGTCTCTTTTTCTCGGGCAGTACACAAGCAGCATTGATGCAAGAAAAGACCCTGGAGAATACTGGAGAGATGTGATGAAAGATGAGCCAATGCTTGAAGCAATCAAACATCTTATGCCTCGGCATTCAGTTCCTCTCTCCAAAGAGAAAACTGATTGTTACACATTATCTTCCGTTGGAGGTGAAGCCTTTGAACCAAGGCCTAATTTATCTGTCTACCACGACGACGCCAAGCTGAACGAAGCTGAGAAATCATTATTTACGAAAGATTTCGAGCCAAGGCCTAGTGCAACTGGTTATCATGATGATGACGTCGGTCTTAAATAAGAAAACTCATTTGCCAAAGATTTTGAGCCTAGGCCAAACAATTCTGTGTACCATGATTGATATTGGTTATAATGAGTACTATTTGTCTTCCTGCATTTGGGAATTTAGAATTTATATTTTGTATGCCTCCCAGTGTTAAGTGATTTATGAAATAAAGATTTGTAACCATACTTTGATGGTTGTATTGAAGTATTTCTTAACTTTATTATGTGTTCTAAGCAATGATCGATATGCTCGACTTCCTTTTAGTTGGTTTGTTTACAACATTTTGTGGGGCTAATATGAATGGTTACTCAATTTTTACTTTATTACTCAAAGTTATTATTTTTTATACTAAAAAATCACTCAACTTTACTTAAATATGACGAATATAAATGAACTATTTTCTGTAACCAAAAAGCAACTCAACTCTTCCGAGGTATCACATAAAGTCACTAGGAGAAAATAAATGTGACATCATCTATGATTTCCTTTTGGTTAAAAAAATATTTTTTTTGTGATTTTCTATGATGCTTAGGTAGAGTGAGTGATTGTTTTTGTTACAACAAATGGTTTAGTGACTTTCTATGATACTTAGATAAAATTGAGTAATTTGTTTTTACCTTCTTATACTGTATATGAAACTTTATTACCCTACCTAATTAAGTTTTAACCTAATTACAAGATCATATACAATTTATCAATTATATACAAATAAGTTTTAAATGAATATCTCTTTATATTAAAAATTAAATAAGGAATATCAGTTATTTTTCCATCCCTTTATATCCGCCCTCTCTCTCTCTTCGTTTGTCATGACCCCAATTTACTTATGTAGGATGTCATGATGGCACCTAGTCTCTAAGACTAGGTAAGCCTAACATGTTGCACAAATTTAAATCAAGGGAAGCAGGTAATTCAACTAAGCATGTTGCACAAATTTGCAAGTAAGGGTTAAGGCACGTAGACATGCGATACTAGGATAAATATGATTACTACATATGCTAAGGTAACTGAATTAAGGAATTTAAAAGAAGACAACTCAGCAAGAACCAAAATTTTCACAATTATCCCGTGTTTGCACTCGTCACCTCACGTATACAGCGCTCACATATCACAAAGTATTACAAAAGTACCAAATCTTAAGGGGATTCCCCCCTCCCCCAAAGTTAGACAAGTCACTTACATAAAATCTCATTCAATCAATCAGTAAGAATGCCTTTCCCTCGATTTTCCGACTCCGAATGGCCCAAATCTAGCCACAATAATTATATATCATGAATACAACTATAAGAAACTAATTTAAATAATGTTACGACTTTAGCAAAGAATCGAAAATTCGGCCCAGAATATCGACCTGTGCCCACGTCTCAGATTCGGATAAAAGTCATAAATTACGAACACTCATTCGATATCGAGTTCACCCATATCAAAATCACCAAATTCCAACACCATGTCGCCACTCAAATCTCCAAATTTAACTCTCTAAATCCCTAGCCTCAAACTCCTACATTCCACCTTAAACACACACAATCTAGGTGGAAAAATTAATGGGGAAACAAGATTATTGATCAAAAATAAGTACAAGAGACTTACCTCCAGAAATCTCTCAAAAATTCTCTCAAAAAATGCCAAGACCCGAGCTCAAAATGTTTAAAATGACCAAAATCGCGAACCCTTGCATTTAAGTGTTCTGTCCAGCATTTCTGTTCTGCGGACACTTAGCCGCATCTGCGGCATCGTAGAAGCGACAACTTACCCGCATCTGCTGTTTACTCGCTCCTGCGGTCTCCCTTTATCACCTGCGGAACTTCCGCTCCTACGGTCCTAAATCCGTTTCTGCGTACTAGCTTTTGTGAGACGAAGGCCGATTCTATTGAGCCCCTCATGTCAGATCCCTTCCGCTTCTGCGCTGCCTCCTTCGCATCTGCGATCTTGCAGATGCGGAACTTCCCTCGCATCTGCGACCTCTCCCCACACTGTTCCGGACTGCTTCTGTGCCCAAATTCCCACTTCTGCGGGCTCGCACCTACGGTCAATCTTGCGCAGGTGCGATTACACCAGAGCTGGTGCCTTCAGCCATCTTCCAAGTCCAAATTCGATCTGTTAACTATCTGGAATCCACCCGAGGCCCCCGGGACCTCAACCAAACATACCAACCAGTCCTAAAATATTATAAGGACTTAGTCAAGCCTTTAAATCACATCAAACAATGATAAAAACACGAATTGCGCATCGATTCAAGCTTATTGAACTTTAAAACTTCAAACTTCTACATCTGACGCCGAAACCTATCAAATCAAGTCCAATTGACCTCAAATTTTGCACACAAGTCATAATTGACATTACAGACCTATTCTAACTTACAAAATCGGAATCCAACCCCGATATCAAAATGTTCACTCCCGGTCAAACTTCCCAAAAATTATCCCATTTTCCAATTTTTGCCAATTGACGCTAAAATGACCTACGGACCTCCAATTCAACATCTGAACATGCTCCTAAGACCAATATCACCCTACGGAACTATTGGAACCGTCGAAACTCTATTTCGGAGTTGTCTTCACACAATTCGAAATACGGTCAAATCATACGACTTAAACTCCCTTTTAAGGACTATGTGTCCCATTTCACTCTGAAAACAAAGACAAATCCTCCCGGCAGGTTATGTAACCACAAAATGAAATAGAGGGATAAATAAATAGGGGTTCAGGGATAATTCTCTCAAAATGACCGGACGGGTCGTTACATCCTCCCTCTCTTAAAATAAATGTACGTCCTCGAAAGAGTATAGAGACATGCCTGAAGTGGTGAACATATGAGGATAAGGGCTACACATATCACACTCATTCTCCTAAGTAGCCTCCTCGGCCAGATGACTCGTCCACTGAACTTTCACTGAAGCAATATTCTTTGACCTCAACTTTCGAACCTGCTTGTCCAAAGTGGCCACTGACTCCTTAACATAGGATAGATCCTTGTCCAACTGGATTGAGCTGAAGTCTAACACATGAGACGGATCACCGTGATACTTCCGGAGCATAGAAACATGGAATACTAGATGAAATGCAGAGAGAGTAGGTGGTAGTGCAATTCTGTAAGCCACCTCTCCAACCCTCTCAAGAATCTCAAAAGGTCTGATATACCTAGGGCTCAACTTGCTCTTCTTTCTGAACCTCATAACACCCTTTGTGGGCGAAACCCGGAGCAAGACAAGCTCCTCAACCATGAATGCGACGTCGTGAACCTTCCGATCCGCATAACTCTTCTGCCTCGACTGTGCTGTACGAAGTCGATCATGAATCAATTTAACCTTTTCCAAGGCATCCTGAACTAAGTCTGTACCCAATAGCCTAGCCTCATCCGGCTCGAACCAACCTACTAGAGACCGACACCGTCTACCATACAAAGCCTCGTACGATGCCATCTGAATGCTCGACTGATAACTGTTGTTGTAGGCAAACTCAACAAGTGGAAAGAACATATCCCAAGCATGGCCAAAATCAATCACACACACACGAAGCATATCCTCCAATATCTACATAGTGCGCTCGGACTGTCCGTCAGTCTGAGGGTGAAATGCTATACTCAACTCCACACGAGTACCCAACTCCTATTGTACGACCCTACAGAACCGTGATATAAACTGCGTACCCGGGGTCAGAGATGATAGTTACTGGTACGCCATGAAGCCTGACAATTTAGCGAATGTAAACCTGAGCCAACTGCTCTGAAGATTAATTAGTAACCACAGGAATGAAATGAGCTGACTTGGTAAATCTATCCACAATCACCCAAACTGCATCGAACTTCCTATGAGTCCGTGGGAGCCCAACAACGAAATCCATAGTGATCCGCTCCCATTTCCACTATGGAATCTCTAACTTCCGAAGCAATCCACTCGGTCGTTGATGCTCATACTTCACCTGGTGAAAATTTAGGCAACGAGCAACATATTCCACTATGTCCTTCTTCATCCGCCTCCAACAATAGTGCTGCCTCAAATCCTGATACATCTTCGCGGCACCTGGATGAATGGAATACTACAAACTGTGAGCCTCCTAGAGAATCAACTCATGCAAACCATTTACATTAGGCACACATAGCCTGCCCTACATCCATAATACAGCATCATCTCCAATAGTGACTTCCTTAGTATCACCATGCTGAACCATATCCTTAAGGACTAGCAGATGGGGGTCATCATACTGACGATCCCTAATACGATCATAAAGAGAAGACTGAGAAACCGCACAAGCCAGAACTCTACTCGGCTCGGAAACATCCAATCTAACAAACTGGTTGGCCAAGGCATGAACATCAAAGGCTAAAGGCCTCTCTGCTACTGGTAGATATGCTATACTTCCCAAACTCTCCGCTTTACGACTCAAGAGATCGGCCACTAATCTAGTCCAATTTCACTCCTCTATTTGAGGATATGGAAATGGTCGATGCAATAGTAATACCCAACAAGAGTCGGGGTCAAATTTCGCAGGGAGCTATGTGAATGGGTGTTAGTAGTATATATCTTAGCGCGTGCATTTGTATATCTAAATTTGCACTTCTGCAATAATTAATTTTGTTTGAAAATCTAAATTAAACTATGATTACGATTTAAAAAATGAAACTAGGAAAATATTTTTTGGTTTTTTTTCAAATGATATAAATGTCCTAGGGCTATGACCTTCACTTAGGTATTTTCCTAATGGGTTGTAAACTTTAAAGCTTGTTTTATTAGTCGGGGTACATTGTAACTATCAACACTCAAGTACCCACTCACTACCTCTCGGTCAGAGAGTGGTTTTGCCCAATTTGGCTTCCTCAAGTCCAAATGGGTATTGAATAAAATAGTTGATAATAAGCTCAAGTCGGATTTTACTATCTCTAGGTTCAACCGTTTAATTGGGCTTATCAATCTCTAGATTGACCAATTTCTTGCTAGTCAAGTTTTTCTAGACTAAGTCTCTCTTTCTCAAGTAGAGATCAAGTCAAATATGCATGAAATAATATTTGCAACCATTAATTCTTCACATAAAAGCAAGAACTAGGCTAGATAATCAACACCCAACCATAAACAAGCAATAAATCAAACACCCATTAAGTCTGCACACTAGTGTTGGGTCACAACCGTAGTAAAAACCTAGCTATTCATGCTTAAATTGGAAGAAAAAGAAGAACAAGTGATAATTAAACCCATATTGATAATTAAAATGACAAAATCAATTTTCAAAAAAGCTCAAAATAGCAAAAATTACTAAAAAGAGCAAAATAAACCGTCTAATGTGGCTGTTGATGTCAAAAGTTAACCTAAAAAAGTGAAGCTCTTCTATTTATACAGTGCTGGAATTTTCAGACAAAAATGCCTTTTCGGAGGTTCTGCGGCCGCACAATTCCATGTGCAATCCGCACTTTGCTTCAGCCTGACAGGATTGGAAACCTGCGGTCGCACAATTATGAACTGCGGCCGCACTTCTTTCTTTCTGCGGACAACACAAATATGTCTGCGGCCGCACCATGCTCTTCTGCGGTCCACACAAATTAGGTTGCGGCCGCATAGTGCTCTTCTACGACCGCACTCTTGTTGAACTTGAGATGCATGTTCTCTGAATTTTGGCTTTTGCCCAGTTTCTGTGGCCGCACAATTTCATGTGTCGTCCGCATCTTGCAACCTTCTCTGATGGAATTGCTTCATGACTTGTGGCCGCATATGGTATTCTGCGGACCGTACTTTGAGCTTTTGTGCTATTTTTATCCTTAAGTTCAGATTACTCCTTCTTGAAGTGGATTTCATCTTTGGAGCTCATATTCCAATATTCATGCAATTAAACATATTTTACTAGTTTTTCGGAACACAATTAAGCACTTTTGGACTAAAACGAAAGCAAAAAGGCGCTAATAAGTAGTCAAAATCTCCACTTATCAACTCCCCCAAACTTAAGCTTTTGCTTGTCCTCAAGCTAATAAGGTAATTCCCACCTCCACAAGTTAAGAATCATTTCAACTAATCAAATGTGAATCAACCACACGTCAATTGGGACCAACAATTACCCACGACACTTATGAATTATCAACAAGGCAACAAGTTACAATTTTATGCATGAATAGTTCTAATGTGACACTTGAGCATCAAGAGTTGACTTTATTTATTAACGAAGATCACTCTTTCATGTAGGTCATTGTGGATCCAAAACTCCTCCTCCTCTACTCTCCTTTTGCCTATCTCACTTAAGAATATTGCACTCAATTCATAGGTTTGTGAAAGGTTCACTTATCTCTCTCAAAAGAATGTCGCAAGTACGGCTTTAAGTACTATAGGCTTGCCCCTCATGTGAATCACCACTAATGTAAGCTTACTCAGCTTGAAATCACGTAGAGCCATTTTCGAGATGCAATGAAGGCTTTTGGAATAAGGTTGGATGAGCTATGATAGAACATGTTTGTCTTTCATTAAGCACTCCATTTTCTTTTATCGGCTCATGCTTTTGCCAACTCTTTGAAGCATTTTCTTTTCCTTAGGGGAACTAGAGAGACTTAACATCACACTTTCTTGGCAATGTTTTTCATTTTCTCCTACTTCGCTTTTTCCATACTTTGCATCATTACTTTTCTTTGAATCCCTTTAACTTTTTAACTTATTCACTTTATTTTTGCATTTTTCTTTTTTGTTCTTTCTTTTTCTTGCCTTTCCTTCTCTTCATTTCTTTTCTCTTTTGCCTTGATACTTTTTTTTCAAACTCATCGTCTCTCCCCCAAACTTATGTTTTTAGTCAATTATTTCACAAGAGTGTTAAGGAAAGCTCGAGTGCCAAGAAAGGGTCATAACAAAACGGGTAAAGTCTTGTAACGTGGTGATCAAATGAGAAAGGTTTTAGGCTCAATTGGGTGGACTAGGGATAACAACTTTGGTGGGCCATGGAAAATTTCAAACGGGTCAAGGAGAGCCGACAATCACTTCTCAAGCCAAGCAAAACTTAAAATTTCGCCTAGAAACACATTCAGGACAAGTTCTAGACCATTTGCACTAGTACATGGACTTGCACTAACAACATCTCACCTCTCACGCAGCTGGATTGTTAAAGCGGACATAATCGAGGGCCCACAACGATCATATTCAAGATTGAAAATTACTATGGTTCGACTAAACCACTCGATGATTGCCTAAGTCAACACAAGAGTAACAAGGTCACTAACTAGAGCTATTTCTTTCCAAAAACCTTGTTTTTAACCATAAGTATGTAGTTAAGTGTATTGGTACCAAGTGAAGCATGTTTGACTCTTCGAGCCTGACTCAATTAGGTCTTTTTATTCATTATTACTACTATTCTTACCTAAACACCAAAAACGGACTCAATCCCTTAAGAAGGTTGTCATGCCATCCATCATTGGGAAGAGTCACCCGGTTCACACAAAAATTACCTTTGGAAAGAACCGTGGCATTAAGAAAACCAAAGGCTTATTATTCACTAAACCATAAAAAGAAGCTACAAAATTTAAAAAAAAAAGGCTACTAGACTAAACATAGACTATTAAGAAAACAAAATAAAGAAGCTAAAAAGCAAACTACTGAAAGCATAATGAATATACATAATGAGAGTGGAAAAGAGAGAATATATACATCAAGAGAGAACAGAGAGAATAAATATATAGAATAAAGAGAAAAAAGAAAATATTATCAGTTATTACAAACCAAATGTCTAAAAGTCATCCAAATAGAAAATAACTCCACCCCCCGGAATAAAAATAAACATTGTCCCCAATGCTTAATCAAAACAAGAATAAAGAAGGGTAAGAGTGCAAAAGACTCCCTATGTGGCCTTGGACACCTCCGTGTCCATAGTAGTGTCACCGCCCTCAGTATCTTCTAACTGGATCTCATCATCATCGGCTTTTGGAGTAACTAGGTTGATGAACATCCGGCGCACTGCCTCAGCAGTGTCGGCAGCTAGGTCTGGCTCCTCAGACTAGCCGGCTGGTGCCACTGGAGCTGATGGTGCTGCTGGATTTGCTGGTGCTGGCGGGTCTGACCCTATGATCATATCAAATGAAAGATCACTAGTTGTTGCTATCTTAGTCACCTCTCTCCTCAGCCCGTCAGCTGATTTCCCGGATGCTTGGAATTTCTTCATTTTCTTTACCTATTTTCCCAGCTCCTCAATTACTGCTCCATATGCTACCAAGGTGTCCATGATGGTAGTCTGGTTCTCCAAGATCTTCTTCAATGTATCCTCCACTGTCGGAGGAATCTGGGGTGCCGGAGTGGATGACTGTGCTGCAACAGAACTAGATATATCAGACAGCGTTGCAGTGGCTGTCTGCATCCAATTGTTGAGGCTCGCCAGTGTTTGGGAGACTCGCAACGTAGATAGTGGATCAGCGTGCATGGGCACCGGCTTCAAAGCCGATGTGGAAGGCACTGATGCTGATGGGCCTGAAGAATGAGGTGGAGGTATAGTTGTTGCACCATCAAAAGGATCTACTGAAGTAGATGGCATGTCAACTGTCTCAGCAGCTACCCCGTCGGGCTCATCACACTGTCCTGCAATAGTAGAGGGTTGACCCTTTTTCTTTGGGTTTCCACCACCCATCAAATAATACCATGATAAGGGCTTCTTCGCCCGCACCTTGGTATCAAAATCCCTAGGCTCCACCCCCGCATCTGTATGGTACTTAGATGATGATATTGGGATATGGGTAGGAGGTGTCACCTTGCCTAGCGACCACACACATGTTTGTCGACATCACGACAACCACATTAATTGGGTACCCGACCATGATAGAGGTGACTAGTAGTGCCCGCGGAATTGGAAGATTTGTTTCATTTTGGCACGGATCTAGTCTACTACACACGAATGATTGCCATCCCTTTGCCTTAAAATTTAGGGTATTCCATTGAATGGGAACCCCTGATGTGATCCATGCCGGAGGCTACCCCGGAGCTGCAAGAATCTCAGCTAGCCATGGTCGAACTGCATCTCCCAATGCTAACTTTTCCAGGTATTGCACAGGCTCCACATCCTCAAACCTTAAATACGTGTTCAGGGTGCTCTGATCGAATCTCACCTTTAGATTTCTCACTTTTGTTACCTTGGTCCCTTTCTTTATATGTGCCACATTGGGGTAAATTTCCCGGACCAGGTATTCCTTGGCATCTACTACACTTTTGGTGAACCACATCCACACCTTCCGCTCCCAGAACTGTCTCAACACTGCCGAGTTGTATTTTTCAAGGTCTTTTACCATGAACTGACGCTCAAGAGTGAGCGATCTCACTGAGCACCACTCTCGGAAGCTTGTGAAAGTAGCCAGACTAACAAACCTATCTTGCCAAATCTCTTTCTTCTTCGACCTCTCAAGGCTGGCGAATCTGGTATCACCCCCTCGTCCATCATCCGGAATATCATCAACATCTACTGTAGTAGCAGCTACGTTGGGGACATGTGTGGATGAGTGATCTGAAGCCTGACTATCACCTTCTGAACCCTCGAAAGTGCTCTTAGAGGAGGAAGGCTCGTCTCTAAGTTTGTATCTGCCCTGTGGCTGTTGTGGTTGTGATTGAACAGCAATCTACTCTTGCAATGAGTCACCCTCCGACGCTTCCCGAGATAGGACATATGAACTAGACTCGAAAGGCTCGGGCTGTCTTTCTCGGCTTGTTGTGTCATTCTTACTGATTACCCTTTGGAGGGCGAGGGTTAAATTGCTTTTGTCTCTGCCTCTGGAAGGTTCACCCCTCCCCTTTGATGTATCACCACGACCTCATGATCTAACCTTTTTCTGTAACAAACAACATCAGGAGTCAGTTCTAGTTCAAGTGCAGATAAACAGACATTCACAGAACAAAATATGGTTGCAGTGAAGGGAAGTATTGTCCGCACGATTGCAAGCGTGGCCACAACCTGGGTTGTACGGACCGCACAATTTGGATTTGCGGTCGTAGAGATAAACTGTGGTTCGCACAATTTTGAGTGCGATCGCACATCTAAAGTGCGGTCCGCATAATTGTCAGTGCGACCGCACTATGAGTATGTCAAAATGGCAACTCTCTGAAGACAGAGATTAGCATGATCTGTGGCCGCACACACTTTTCTTCAGCTGCGATGAGATTACTGAGGTCCACACAATTACAAGTGCGGTTTGCATATTATTTGCTCACCAACTGCCCTAGTCAACACTTCTGCGAACCGCACAAATTCTTGTGCGGCCGCATACTTCAAAATTATTTCAGGCAGATTCCTTAAGGGTTTCGATTTATGCACAAATTGAAAATGGTAATAGCAATTAAACATGATAATCAGGATACCCATTCCCCAAATAGCAATTAGGAGTTGACCCACACAATTTAAACCCCGCATGGATAGAAAATTGACTTCTAATGACAAAGGGTCTAAAATAACTAACAAATTGTAAACTAAACTAAGAAAATTAAAGAAACCTAAAAATGAATTGAACATACCAGTGATGAAGCAGTGCTAAGGAATGAACCCAGATGCGTATCTAGGTGGTAGATGAGTGAACAAATGTGTGCAAAGTTTTAGCCCTTTTTTGAGTGCTCATAGAATGAAAAGTTTTAGCCCTTTTTCTTTAGATAGGTCTTATTTCCAAAAATTAATCTCGTCCAATTTAACTCCTCTATTTGAGGATATGAAAATGGTCGATGTAATAGTAATACCCAACAAGAGTCGGGGTCGAATTCCGTATGGAGCTATGTGAATGGGTGTTAGTAGTATATATCTTAGCGCGTGAGTTTGTATATCTAAATTTGCACTTCTGTAATAATTTGTTTTGTTTGAAAATCTAAATTAAACTATGATTGCGATTTAAAAAATGAAACTAGGAAATTGTTTTTGGTTGTTTTTCAAATGATATAAAAGGCCTAGGGCTATGAACGGTGTTTGCCTAATGGGTTGTAAACTTTAAAGCTTGTTTTATTGGTCGGGGTGTATTATAGCTATCAACACTCAAGTACTCACTCAATACATCTCGGTCAGAGAGTGGTTTTGCCCAATTTAGCTTCCTCAAGTTCAAATGGGTATTGAACAAAACAGTTGATAATAAGCTCAAGTCGGTTTTTACTATCTTTAGCTCAACCCTTTAATTGGGCTTATCAATCTCTCGATTGACCCAATTTCTTGCTAGCCAAGTTTTCTTATACTAAGTCTCCATTTCTCAAGTAGAGACCAAGTCAAATAAGCATGAAATAATGTTTGCAACTATTAATTCTTCATATATAAGCAAGAACTAGGCTATATAATAAACATCCAACCTAAACAAGTAATAAACCAAATACCCATTAAGTTTACAAACTAGGGTTGGGTCAAAGTCCTAGTAAAAATCTAGCTACTCAAGCTTAAATTGGAAGAAAATGAAGAAGAAGTGATAATTAAACCCATATTGATAATTAAAATTATGAAATCAATATTCAAAAAGCTCAAAATAGCAAAAACTACTAAAAAGAGCAAAAGAAACCGTCTATTGTAGCAGCTGATGTCAAAAACTAATCTAAAAAACTGAAACTCTTCTATTTATATAGTGCTGGAAATTTCGGACAAAAATGCCCTTTCGGAGGTTCTGCGGCCGCACAATTCCATGTGCGGTCCGCACTTTGCTTCAGCCTGAGAGGATTGGAAAATTGCGGCCACACAATTCTAAATTGTGGCCGCACTTCTCTCTTTCTGTGGACAACATAAATATGTCTGCGTCCGCACTATGCTCTTCTGCGGTACGTACAAATGTGGTTGCGGCCGCATCATGCTCTTCTGCGGCCGCACAATAATTATGCGATCCGCACTCTTGTTGAACTTGATATGCAGGTTCTATGAACTTTGGCTCTGTGGCCGCACAATTTTAGGTGTGGTCTACATCTTGCAACCTTCTCTGATGGAATTGCTTCATGACCTGCGGCCGCAGATGGTATTCTGCGGACCGCACTTTGAGATTTTGTGTTGTATTTGTCCTTAAGTTCAGATTACTCCTTCTTGAAGTGCATTTCATCTTTGGAGCTCATCTTTCAATATTCCTACAATTAAGCATATTTTATCAATTTTCGAGAACACAATTAAGCGCTTTTGGACTAAAACAAAAGAAAAAAGGTGCTAATAAGTAGTCAAAGTACCCACTTATCGGCCACCACATTGGCCTTCCCGGGATGATAGAGAATAGTGATGTCATAATCCTTAAGCAACTCCAACCGTCTTCGTTGCTTCAAGTTAGGATCCTTCTATTTAAACAGATGCTATAGACTCTGGTGATCGATGAAAACCTCACAAAGGACACCGTACAAATAATGTCGCCAATTCTTCAAGGCATGAACAATAGCTGCTACCTCATGGTCGTGGACAGGATAATTCTTCTCATGCACCTTCAACTACCTAGACGCATAGGCAATCACCCTACCGTCATGTATCAACACCGCGCCTAGACCAATGCGCGACGCATCACAATACATCATATACGACCCCAATCCAGTAGGCAACACTAACACTGGGGCAGTAGTCAAAGTAGTCTTGAGCTTTTAAAAGCACTCTTCACAATCCTCGGTCCACCTGAACGGAGCATCCTTCTGGGTCAATCTGGTCATAGGTGCTGCAATAGACGAGAAACCCTTTACAAAGCAACGGTAATACCTTGCCAAGCCAACGAAACTCCGGATCTCCATAGCTGAGGATGGTGTGGGCCAACTCTGCATTGCTTTAATCTTCTTCAGGTCTACCTTGATCCCCTCAATCGATACTACATAACCCAAAATGCCACTAAGTCTAGCCAGAACTCACACTTCAAAAATTTTGCATATAACTTCTTCTCTCTCAAGGTCTGAAGCACAGTCCTCAGGTGCTGCTCATGATCCTCCTAACTCCGGGAGTACACCAGAATGTCATCAATAAATACAATGACGAAGGAGTCAAGATAGGACTAAAATACACTGTTCATCGAGTGCATGAATGCTACTGGGGCATTAGCTAGCCCAAAATACATCATAAGGAACTCGTAATGACCATACTGAGTCCTGAAAGCAGTCTTCAAGATATCCGACTCCCGAATCTTCAACTGATGATAGCCTGAACGCAAGTCGATCTTAAAGAACACTCTAGCACCCTGAAGCTGATCAAATAAGTCATTAATACGTGGCATTAGATACATGTTCTTCACTGTAACCTTGTTCAACTAGCGATAATCTATAAACAATCACATGGAACCATCCTTCTTCTTTACAAACAAGACAGGAGCACCCTAGGGCGACACACTGGGTCGAATGAAGCCCTCATCGAGTAACTCTAGGGCCTAGTAGTGGTCGGGCCTATCACGAGCCTGATCGACTGGACTAACCACTGAAAGCACCCCGTACAGGAGGCACACTAGACATGGGCGGTACATAATAAGGATCCTGGGGCCTAGTAGTGGTCGGAGCACCGCTAGCGGCTATAAGTGCTAAATGAACAGGGCGACCCATATAACCCCTGCCCAGACGAGCTGCCGCTGGGGTACGAGTACCACTGTGAGTGCTAGACTCTCGAGATCTCTTGGCCTCTTTCTCCACTCTATCCCGAGCTAGCATACCCTCTAACCTCGTAGCAATCCCCACTACCTGTTGATATGCAATATCCATCTCTAACTCTCGGGCCATGCTCAATCTGATGCTGGGGTTGAGCACCTCAATAAACCGATGAACTCGCTCTCGAACAGTAGCAACCAAGGCTGGTGCATGCCTAGGCAAATCACTGAATCAGACCGCATACTCTGACACGGTCATAGCACCCTGCCGCAACTGCTCAAACTCTATGTGCTAAGCATCTCTGAGACTCTGGGGAACGTACTCCCTCAAGAACATATCTAAGAACTGAGTCCAAGTGAGTGAAGCTACCTCAGCCAGACTATCCAACTAGTATGCGCGCCACCACTGATAGGCCTCTCCTATAAGTTGGAATGTAGTAAAAGAAACCCCACTAGTCTCCACAACACCTATAGTACGGAGGATACGGTGGTACTCCTCAAGAAGGCCCTGGGCATCCTCTGACGCCAAGCCATTGAAAGTAGGAGGGTGGTACTTCTTGTACCTCTCGAGTGTGAGCTGATCTGCCTCAGAAACTGCTGCCCTAACCTCGGGCTGAATTGGAGCTACCGACTGTATCGGTATAATCTTTGAACTTGGTCGACCTGGACCCACTGCTCTGGGTACCGACGGCGGGAGTTTATGCTCCTCCGCCGGCCTGAGATGTGGCAGGAGTAAGTGGTATCAATCCTGCTTGAGCCAAGGTACTGAACATGCTCAAAAACTGGGCTAGAGTCTCCTGGAGGGCTGGTGCAGTAACAGGCGTCTCACGAGCCTGTCCTCCAACTGGAGCTACTGGTGGCTCCTCTATAGCAGCTCGTGCGGGTGCTCTGGCTGCACCACGTGGACATCCTCGGCTCAAGCAGTGGGCGCGGGTGTCTGATCATCTAGTCCAGTTGTACGTGTCCTCACCATTTATGAGAGAATAGAAGGACAGAAGTTTAGAGTCCAAAGTCAAAATCTCGTACGATAAGGAATCAAAGAAAGTGAAACTTTTCCTAACAGTTCCATAGCCTCCCGAAGATAAGTACAGACGTCTCCGTACCGATCCGTGAGACTCTACGAAACCTGCTTGTGACTCTTAACACCTATGAACCTAGAGCTTTGATACCAACTTGTCACGACCCCAATTTCCCTCCGTAGGATGTTGTGATGTCACCTAGTCTCTAAGACTAGGTAAGGCTAACAATTTGCGGAATAAATGAATAATAAACTGAACTCCAATCTCAACACATGATATATAACTATAAAACTGCAAATCCATTATTACAACTCAAAAAACCCGGAAGAAATAAGTCACAAGCTTCTAAGAGCAAATACTAAGTGTTTGTATGCCTCAGAGTCTACAAATAATAAGGCAAAACAACATTGTAAGGATAGAGGGGGGTTCCGAGGTTTGTGGACGCTAGCAGATATAGCTTGAAGTCTCCACGTGCGGTCCAACTCACTGGTATCTGATCTAGTGGGAAGAACCTGGATCCGCACAAAAAGATGTGCAGAAGTGTAGTATGAGTACACCACAATGGTACCTAGTAAGTGCCAAGACTAACCTCGGTAGAGTAGTAACGAGGTCAGGTTAGGGCCCTACTGGTTTAAAAGAAAAGTAAGGCAGAAGATATAATAATAATTTGAAATGACTGAGAATTTAAACAATAAGAGGTTTTAGAAAATATCAGCACAGTAAATAGAGGTAAACAACAGGGTCACTCCCGAGGTACCACCTCATAGTCCCAAATGTAAATATAAACGACAGGGGGGGTCTCTCGAGGTACCGCCTCGTAGTCCCAAAGTAAATATGCAAGACAGAGAGATCTCTCGAGTAAACACTTCGTAGGACCAAAGTAAATATGCAGTACATGGGGGATCTCCCGAGTAAACACCTCATAGTCCCAAAGAATATATGTAGTACAGGGGGATCTCCTGAGGAACCTCCTCATAGTCCCAAAGTAAATATACAGTACAAGGGGATCTCCCTAGGAACCCCTTGTAGTACCAAAGTAAATATACAGCAAATAACCAAAAGGAACAATGAATTTATAGCAAGAAAACTTACAGTTAAAGTTCTAACTTAAATCAAAGGAAGTAGGTAATTCAACTAAGCATGTTGCACAAATTTGCAAGTAAGGGTTAAGGCACATAGACATGCGATACTAGGCTAAACATGATCACTACATATGCTAAGGTAACTCAATTAAGGAATTTAAAGGAAGACAACTCAGCAAGAACCGGAATTTCCACAATTAGCCCATGTACGCACTCATCACCTCGCGTACACGACGCTCACATAAGACAAAGTATTACAACAGTACCAAATCCTAAGGGAATTTCCTCCACACAAAGTTAGACAAGTCACTTTCCTCAAATCTCGCTCAATCAATCGGTAAGAATGCATTTCCCTTGATTTTCCGACTCCGAATGGCTCAAATATAGCCAAAAGCAATTACATATCATAAATACAACTACAAGAAACTATTTTAAATAATGAAAGTATGACTTTAGCAAAAAATCTAAAAATCTGTCCAACAAGTTGACCCGGGCCCATGTCTCGGAATCGGGTAAAAGTCACAAATTACAAACACCCATTCGATATCGAGTTCACCCATACCAAAATTACCAAAGTCCGACACCATGTCGCCACTCAAATCTTCAAATTTATCTCTCCAAATCCCTAGCCTCAAACTCTCACATTCCACCTTAAACACACACAATCTAGGTGGGAAACTCAATGAGGAAACAAGATTATTGATCAGAAATAACTACAAGAGAGTTAACTCAAGAAATATCTCAAAAATGCTCTAAATATTGCCAAGACCCGAGCTCAAAATGTTTAAAATGAGCAAAAATTGTGAACCCTTGCATTTAAGTGTTCAGTCCAGCATTTCTACTTCTGCGGACATTTAGCCGCATCTGCGGCGTCGCAGAAGCGACAACTTACCCGAACCTGCAGTTCCCTCGCTCCCACGGTCTCACTTGCGCAACTGCGGAACTTCCGCTCCTATGGTCCTAAATCCGCTTCTGCGGACTCGCTTCTGCGAGACGAAGGCCGATTCTATTGAGCCCCTCAGGTCAGATCCCTTCCGCTTCTGCGCTGCCTCATTCGCATCTTCCATCTCGCAAATGCGGAACATCCCTCGCATCTGCGACCTCTGCTGACACTTCTCCAGGCCGCTTCTATGCCTAAATGCCCACTTCTGCGGGCTCGCACCTGCGGTCAATCTTGCGCAGGTGTGATTACACCATAACCGGTGCCTTGAACCATCTTCCAAGTCCAAATTAGATCCATTAACTATCCAGAATCCACCCGAGGCCCCCGTGACCTCAACCAAATATATAAACCAGTCCTAAAATATCATACAAACTTAGACGAGCCTTTAAATCACATCAAACAACACTAGAAACATGAATTGCGCATCAAATGAAGCCTAATAAACTTTAAAACTTCAAACTTCTACATCTGACATCGAAACCTATCAAATCAAGTCCGATTGAACTTAAATTTTGCACACAAGTCATAATTAAAATTACGGACCTATACCAACTTCTGGAATCAGAATCCGACCCCAATATCAAAAAGTCCACTCCCGGTCAAATGTCCCAAAAATCATTCCATTTTCCATCTTTCGCCAATTGACGCTAAAATGACCTACGGATCTCCAATTCAACATCCGAACACTCTCCTAAGATCAAAATCACCCTACAGAGTTATTGGAATGGTCGAAAATCCATTACGGAGTTGTTTTCACACAATTCAAACTACGGTCAAATCCTACGACTTAAACTCCCCTTTTAAGGACTATGTGTCCCATTTCACTCCGAAATCAAAGACAAATCCTACCGGCAGGTCACGTAACCACAAAATTAAATAGAGGGATCAATAAATAGGGGTTCTGGGATAATTCTTTTAAAATGACCGGCTGAGTCATTACACCGTTTCTCTCTCTCTCTCTCTCTCTCTCTCTCTCTCTCTCTCTCTCTCTCTCTCTCTCTCTCTCTCTCTTTGTCTCGCTATCTCTCATTCTCTGTTTTTCCCCTAATTCTTCTTCCTTTGATGTTCTTTGTTTTTAATGCTTTCTTGTTGTATAGATTTTTAATGGAATTCATCAATGGATTTTAATCATTTTACTATAGAGTTTTAATTTAGCAATTTCCTTTCATGTTGAACAATTGATGTTTGAATTAAAATTATCAATCAATAAATTTTGAAGGTGTTTGATTCTCTACCATTGACAATCATTAAAAAGCTTTAAAGCTTTGAATTCGAATTTGTGTTTTCAAAAACTATTATTTGTTTGGATTGTGTATAGTTGCAAACAATTAAGAATATTTTTTGAAGTTTATATCTCAATTTTGAGGGTGTTTGGTGAAGATTAGACTAGATTTTAGCCGAATTTCAGATTGAAAATCGAAGTAAGGAGGAGAAGAAGAAGAAGAAGAAGAAGAAGAAGAACACATGACTGTCACGACCCAAAATCATACTTGTCGTGATGACGCCTATCTTAATACTAGGCAAGCCGACAACCTCAATAAACCACAATTTCTTTTAAGCTTGAAAATATAATATCTAAATTTAATAGAAAATTCCATACATACTGATATAAATACACTCCAAAAATCCGGTGTCATTAGTACATGAGCATCTAAATAATAACAAAGTCTGGCTGCTAAAAACACTATCTAAAATATAGAACAATACAAAATCTAAAAGGAAAGAGAGTCAAGGTCTACGGATGTCAAGAAGCTACCTCGATAATCTCCAACAGAAAAAACTCCGAGAACTAGCAACCGTTGTGTCCGGAAGTACCCGGATCCGCACACGAGGTGTAGGGTGTAGTATGAGTACAAAAAACTCAGCAAGTAACAATACTAAATAAAGAACTGAAGATAGTGACAAGCTTCACAGCTAAGTCCCATTATAGTAATTTCCAACATAAGAAGGTAGGCATGTTTTACTACCTGAATAGAGCACCTTTCTGGGTCAATTTAGTCAAAAGAGATGCAATAAACGAGAAACTCTCCACGAAGCGACGCTAATAACCGGCCAAGCCAAGAAAACTCTGAATCTCAGTAGCTGAAGATGGCCTGGGCCAACTCTAAACTGCCTCTATCTTCTTCAGATCCACCTTGATTCCTTCACTAGACACTATGTGTCCCAAGAATGCCACTTAACTAAGCCAGAACTCACACTTAGAGCATTTGGCATACAATCTCTCATCTCTCAGCCTCTATAATACAATACCCA
This sequence comes from Nicotiana tomentosiformis, assembly GCF_000390325.3. Taxonomy (NCBI): domain Eukaryota; kingdom Viridiplantae; phylum Streptophyta; class Magnoliopsida; order Solanales; family Solanaceae; genus Nicotiana; species Nicotiana tomentosiformis. The sequence continues at coordinate 112,193,116 of NC_090817.1, forward strand.
AGTGTTGTGCATGCTCCTCCTTGCTACGTGAGTACACTAGGATATCATCAATAAATACTATGACAAATGAATCAAGATATGGCTGGAATACACTATTCATCAAGTGCATAAATGTTGCTGGGGCGTTGGTCAGCCCAAAAGACATCACGAGAAATTCATAGTGACCATAACTGGTCCTGAATGCCGTCTTTAGAATATCCAAATCCCGAGTTTTCAACTAGTGATACCCGGATCTCAAATCAATTTTGGAGAATACCCTCGCTCCCTGAAGTTGGTCAAATAAATCATCAATACGTGGAAATGGATACTTATTCTTGATTGTAACTTTGTTCAACTTCCTAATTGATATGATGCATTAATAATGAACAACAGAGACTGAGATGAAATGTAGAAGTAAAACTGTGACTGAGTGCAAAATAATAATTTAGCAGATAATTCAACAAGTAAACGACCTATGTGGGTCCTTACAGTATAAAAACATGTTTTAAACGTGATTTATAGATTGATTTCTCTAATACGTGAAAAATGTACGGATATCAATAAATTATTCAACCACACAGTTCCATGGAATTTATCAAGTAGCAATTACTACGGTGCACGCCCGTCACCTAGCATGTGCGTCACCTCAAAACCATACAGAATCTGGGCTTTCATATCCTTAGTACCAAATTTAAAACTGTTACTTACCTCAAACCATGTAATTCTTTATACTGCTATGCCTTTGCCTCGCGAATCCGTTTCCAAACGCCTCAAATCTAGTCACAAATAGTTCGATTCAGTCAATACAAATTATAAGAATTAATTCCATATGAAAATACTAATTTTCCAACAAAATCCGAAATTGCACTCAAAAATCACGTATGGGGCTCACGTCTTGGAACCAACAAAAGTTACAAAATATGAACGCTCATTCAACCACGAGTCCAACCATACAAATTTCACCAAATTCCGACATCAATTCGACCTCCAAATCTTAAATTCTTATTTTGAAATCACTAGAATCAAATCCTCTAATTTCACCTCAAAAATACGTAATCTAGTCGGAATACTCAACGATAATCCAATATTATTGACTAACAATGATCACAAGTGACTTACCTCAAGTTTTCCCGTGAATTCCCTTTGAAAATCTCCCCAAAACCGTGTTGGAAATGTCCAAAAGTGGCAAAACTCGGAACCCCTTCAAAATATATACTGTCCAGGGGTTCCGCACCTACAACTCACTTAGCCACTTTTGCGGTCTCGCAGGTGTGAGAACCCAACCGCTTGTGCGACTGCCTCCGCTTCTGCAGACTCGCTTCAGCGAAGAAGCGTCTGCTTCTACGGTTTCTGCCCAGCTTCCCTTGCCTCCGCATCTACAACTTTGGTGTTGCTTCTGCGGACTCGCTTCTACGAGTTTTTGTCCGCTTCTGTGGACTTCCCATTTATGCGATGCCAGGCTCGCTTATGTGAGCTCGCACCTGCAAGCCAATTTCTGCAGGTGCAATTGCATCAGTAGGCAGCACCAAGTTTCAATTGTTCTAAGTCCAAATTTGATCCGTTAACCATCCGAAACTCACCCGAGGCCCCCGAGACCTCAACCAAATATACAAACAAGTCCTAAAACATCGTACGAACATAGTCAAAACCTCAAATTACATCAAACAACGCTAAAATCACTAATCATACTCCAATTGAAGTTTAATGAAACTAAGAATTTTCAACTTCTATATTCGATGTCGAAACCTATTAAATCAAGTCCGACTGACCTCAAATTTTTCACACAAGTCATAAATGACATAACGGACCTATTCAAATTTTCAGAATCGGATTCTGACCCATATATCAAAAAGTCAACTCCCCGGTCAAACTTTCAACTTCAATTTTCTATTTTTGCCATTTCAAGCCTAATTTAGCTACGGGCTTTTAAATAATTTTTCGGACACGCTCCCAAGTGCAAAATCACCATATGAAGCTATTGGAATCATCAAAACTTTATTTCGGGGTCGTTTACCCATAGGTCGACATCCAGCCAACCTTTTTCACTTAAGTTTTAAAACTTTGGAACTAAGTGTTCCAATTCATTCCAAGACCTCATCGGACCCGAACCAATTACCCCGGCAAGTCATATAACAACTGTAAAGCACAAATTGAGCAGTAAACGAGGGAACATGGTTGTAATACTCAAAATGGTCGACTAGGTCATTACAATGACATACAATATACTTACAAAATTGTATTAAAGTTGTATTATAGTTGTATGTAAATTATATTTAAGTTGTATGATATTGTAATTATATATTTATTTTATTTGAATGTTGTATGAAAGTTAAATAATAGTTGTATAATGTATGAATCATTGTCCAAAATTTATATTTAAGTTATAAATACTATCTTTTTACATAAAGTTATTGATATGTATCAAAATTGTATTAAGAGGTGATGTTTTGACACCGCATACAAAATATATACAAATCAGATACAAAAGACGTATTGTATAAAAATTATATGAAAATTATATTTATGTTGTATGATGTTGTAGATATATTTAATTGGGTAAAAATAATGTATGAAAGTTGTAGATAAGTTGTAAATATGTTGTATACTATATAATTAGTTGTTTAAAATTTATTTTTAGTTTATATATTTTTGTAGATGTATCAAATTTGTACGAAATATATTTTTTAATTTGTAAATATGTCAAATTTGTACGAAATTTGATTCTTTCTACGAGCATCTTGTTAATACTCCTACTTAATAGTACTAGTTAAAAGTCCTACTACTTAAAAATAATCAGTTACTGTCACCCTAATTAATAGTGATAAAAAGAATTAATTTGAGAGATTAAGCTTTCTTTCTCTTGGCCATCTTTGCCATCTATATGTTGCAGGAATTAAAGTGATTTATTGGGCGAATAAAGTGAAGTGGCCAAGAATGAATCTACTATTCAAAACCTAGAGGTATTTAATCTCTCTTGTATTCGTATATATGGTAATATATTTTTTGTTAACCTTTTACGCTTATAGAAAAAGGAGAGGAGAGAAAATACGAAAAGGATATAATTAAATCCTTTAATTTAAGGCACTAATAATGGCTAGGATATGGAGAGAGGCGGCAGAAAATAAGAAAAGAGAAGATGAGAGAAAAAAGGAAAAAGGGTGTAATTTAAACCCCTAATTTAAGGCACTAATAATGAATTATATATAAATTGTAAGCAAACCTTATTTAGGGCGGGTAATTTCCAAAACTGAGACAATATTAGTAATAAGTTTTGTCACGACTCAAAACCTAACCCGTCGTGATGGCGCCTATCTCAATACTAGGCAAGCCGACAGTTTCAATAAACCACATATCTTTTAAATTTGAAAACATAATTATTAAATTCAGCGGAAGAAATCTCACAAGTACAAATATAAATACTCTCAAAACCCGGTGTCACTGAGTACATGAGCATCTAATATGAATACAAGTCTGAAAAATATAGCCAACAATAGTCTGAGACCAAATACAGTAAACAAGGAGATAAGGAAGGAGAGGCAAGGTCTGGGAAACATGGCAGCTACCTCTGAATCTCCGAAAAATCAACTGTGCGAAAGAGTCAACCCCCTCTATGTCTTGTAATACCTGGATCTACACACAAAGTGCAGGGTGTAGTATGAGTACAACCAGCTCAGTAAGTAACAATAATAAATAAGGAACTGAAGATAGTGACGAGCTACACAGTTACAGTTCATTTTCAGTAGTTCCAGCAAAGAGTAGACATTCTTTAAATTCCAGCAGTTTAAGTCAAATCAGTTTTATACAGATCAAGTTCATGTAATCCGGATATAAAATCTTTCAGAGAATTTCACAACAATGATAGATAGCAACTAAGTGCAATAACAAATAAAAAACAAGTATAGCCTCTTAGGGAAATAGTTACTCAACTCGTCACAACAGCTCAATCACTCGGCTCTTAGCCCTCAGCACTCACACTCAATGGGTACCCGCACTCACTGGGGGTGTATAGACTCCGGAGGGGCTCCTACAGCTCAAGCGCTAAAATCCGCATGAACAACTCACGTGCTGCATGAACAACTCACGTGCTATAGTATCAATATCTGGATCCACGCGGACAACTCATGTGTTGCACGGACAACTCACGTGCTATAGTATAATATCTGGATCCGCACAGACAACTCATGTGCTGTACGGATTACTCACGGGCTATAGTATAATCTCTCACAACCAGGCCCTTGGCCTCGCTAAGTCATAAATCTCTCAGTCTCTCGGGCTCTCAAAAATCATGAAATCAGCCCAAACAACATTGATATGATGCATCAATAATGAACAATAGAGACTGGGATAAAATAATCAAGTACACTGTGACTAAGTACAAAACAACAATTAAGCAGATAGTTTAACAGGTACACAACCTCTGTGGGTCCCAACAATACCAACATATAGCCTAAACATGGTTTCTAACATGACTTACAGTGAACTTTCCACAACACATAGAGAGCACATAGCTAACAACAAGTTATTAAACTTGACAGTTTCCATGAGACGGACCAAGTCACAATTCCCTCGGTGCACGCCCACACACCCGTCACCTAGCATGTACGTCACCTCCAAATTAATCACATGATACCAAATTTCGAGGTTTCATACCCTCAGGACAAGATTTATAACTGTTACTTACTTCAAACCATGAAATTCGTTATTCTGCAATGTCTTTTCCTCGTGAATTAGCCTCCAAACGCCTCGAATCTAGCCACAAATAATTCGATTCAGTCACTAAAATTTATTAGAATTAATTTTAATAAGAAAATACTAATTTTCCATAAAAATCCAAAAATTAGCTCAAAAATCGCCCGCGGGACAAAATATGAACGCCCATTGAACCACGAGTCCAACTATACAAATTTTACTCAAATCCGACATCAACTCGACCCTCAAATCTCCAAATTAAACCAAGAGGGTTTTCACAATTTTCTAACTTAATTCACCAATTAAATGTTAAAAACAACCATGGATTCGGGTAATTTAACCAATATTGAGTTAAGAACACTTACCCCATTGTTTTTTCTTGAAAAAGTCCCGAAAATTGCCTCTTCTCGAGCTCAAATCCATCAAAAATGGAAAATGGTCCCATTTTCAGAACTTAAACTCTCTGCCCAGACATTTGCTCTACGCGATCGCGAAGAACAATTTTTCCACTGCCCAAATTAACTCTACGCGACTGCGAACTCTTCCACGCGATTGCGATGCACAACTTCACATACCTACGCGATCGCAGACACATTCACGCGATCGCGAAGCACAAAATCCCAGAGCTACGTGATCACATCTCTCTTCACGTGATCGCGTAGAACAAAACTCAGCAACCCCCCAGTTAACCCTACGCGATCACGGATATCCCCACGTGATCTCATAGAAAAATACTCCACTGCCCAACTAAGCCTACGCGATCACGTCCCAATCTTTGCGATCGCGAAGAATGTTTGAAACACCAAATATCAGCAGCTACCAGCAGTGCAAAAATGAAGGAAAATAATTCGAATACCATCCGAAACACGCCCGAGCCCCTCGAGACCTCAATCAAATATACCAACAAGTCCTAAAATATCACAGGAACGTAGTCGAACCCTCAAATCACCTCAAACAATGCTAAAACCACAAATCATACCCTAATTCAAGCCTAATGAACTTACAAATTTTAAATTTCCACAAACAATGCCGAAACCTATCAAATCACGTCCGATTGACATCAAATTTTGCACACAAGTCATAAATGACATAACAGACCTATTAAAATTTTCAGAATCGGATTTTGACCCCGATATCAAAAAGTCAACTCCCCAAACAAACTTCCCAAAAATTCAACTTTCGCCATTTCAAGCCTAATTCCTCTACCGACCTCCAAATAATTTTTCGGACATGCTCCTAAGTCCAAAATCACCATACGGAGCTATTGGAATCATCAAAACTCTATTCCTAAGTCGTTTACACATGAACATCCGATCAACTATTTCAACTTAAGCTTCCAACATGAAATTCATTTTCCAAGGTAACTCCGAAATACCTTAAAACCAAAACCGACAATTCACACAAGTCATAATAACTCGTAAGAAGTTATTCAAGACTTCAAATAGTTGAAAGGAGCGTAAATGCTCAAAACGACCGGTCGGTGTCGTTACAATCTTCCCCACTTAAACATATGTTCGTCCTCGAACGTGCCAAGAGTTGTTCCTAAGCCTTTAAATCACTGTTCCTCCTTACCATGCTCATACTTGGGGGTGATCCCACGTCACCCTATTCTATATAGGCTTGACAACATAACATAACTAAAAATCATTAATTTAACCTTAACCCAAAACTTGGAGCCCAATTTCTAATACCCTGAATTCTTTCCAAGATCTAAATCTCACACACCGTATAAGTCTGAACAAGTTGTATCAAGCCATAGCCATAACCCCAGATATAATCACATTACATACTACACAATTCACATGCTCGCAACACCATTCCCGATTACAGTAATTACTTCAAACCAACCAAGTACAAGTATTAAACCTCATATCGAGCCAAACCTCATTCCAAAACCTTCATACACTGCTGATAATAAAAGAAACATGCAAAAATCTCATGACCCCTTATCAAAGCAACAAGTCATGGAGCTCTCTCGCCCCAACCAGAACCATAATCACTTTCTAAGCCGACTTTCAATATTATCCTCCCAAATATACCGTAATCAAACCTGATAGTACCTATTCTAGGTTCAATGACCTTATATTATTAAACACAACTATCCCACAAACACACCACATCAATATAACTCAAGCCACAACTGCACAATCCGTGTACCCAAATATAGGAGATGTCTCAAGGAAGAGAACCGTATTGCAAGTTCAACAAGCACCACCACAACCGTAATATTACAACTAACTCCTCAAATTTTGTGAAAAGGATAACCGTAGGCGCATATGCACAATTTTAGAGGAAGGAAATTAATAAATCAGATAAATTATCATAGAAATAGAATTCTCACACACGGCATGGACAACTCACGTGCTAATAACTTAAATCGCCTGGCATGGTCACAGGCCTCCAGTCCCAGCATATCATACATGAGCAATTAAACAAGTACACATGTATATGTAATGAAATAAGATTCGCATGCTCCTGGACTGGTATAAATAACAAGCCATAGCGTAAGCATGTGCAAAGTCTGCTATCACACTTCAAATCGACAAGTTAACGCAGAAATAGTAACTACCCCATTTATTCAGGGGAATTAGCCTCTTTGTAACCTCAAATGTAGCCCAGATAGTTCTTAACAAAGGTACGAATACGAGAAATGTTATAACTTTACGCTTAATAGTCAACTCTAGGCATATCATAGCCTAAGCATTCTTTTGAGTATGAATACTTTCCCCGATGCCCGCACATTGGCTCAAACCTCACATATATGCACACTTATAGCGCGTAGCTATCACAAATAATTAACGCAACTAGTGCTTCCACTGAGTTAAAATAAAATACTCACCTCAAACAGGCCGCAACCCGAAACTATATACTTCTGAGAACTCCCAGTCTCCAAATTCATCAAACACATGAATCACCGTAACTGATCCCAACTCCAGCACTAGAATGACTAACACATCTTCCATTCACGATCTTCCCATAAGGAATACTTTCATAATTCTTCTGTGCCACATAACAATAATTTGAATATCAGCAGTCTATCAACCAGGTGAGTACTGCAATACCAATGAACATCCGTAAGTCATAACACGATGCACCTTTTGAAATGCGCACCCTTATCAGTGATTACCAAGCAGTTATAACATTCATCTAATTATCTGAAATTGACCATTCTATCCAAAATTCGTGATCTTCCTTTCAAGAATGAACTGCCACCTTGTACATGTAAATCTTAATCTCGCACCACACACCACATCTATCATGCCATCATGTGACAAGCATGATATTCTCATTATCAACTTTGGGTAACCAGCAAATTACATACCCGGCCATTCAGTAACCTTTATCTTTCTTCCTTCCACGAAGAATTCAAAATACACAACACGTTCCCTACACCGGTAGAATATATTCGATTCAACCTATGGTAGAAACCATTAAGAACACTTTGAAATCCATTTTCACATAACCAAGCTATCAAAATTGAACCCCTCTAACTCGACCAGGCCGCGTAGGTCACCAAACTCAAGAATATTGCCACCAAAATTTTTGTAAAGTCTCACAACATCATAATTACCCCATAAATACCACAACCGTAACACTCAATCTGAAAATACCTTATGTGAATTTCAAAATTGTTCCTCATTCCTTTCTTATACTGAAATGTAGAATCCATAATCATACAAAATTACCGCAAGTCCCGACACCTTCAAATGCAAATCTCAGATTTTATCCATACACAAGTCCGGAAACATTCTCAATTGCTATATATAATTCTCAAACCCATTAGAATTTTTTCGGAAATCACCCACTTTGCTCAAATCCAAATTGTACCATCCAAACGGGCCGAAGGACACAAGCCCCATTAGCACAAAAAACCCCCAAAGAAGTAACTCTGCCTTAACACCACCAATCAAATTCATACTTCGTGAGCGCTACGTTCTTCAAAATAACAATTTAATTAATTCGTGATTTTTGTATTTCTATAAGGTGCCATACAACCCGTATTCAGGAATTTCCTTACTCGAGTCATCCCCGATTTCCATCTCTGCAAGTCATAACTGATCCACAAGTATGTCTCCGACCAAAACTAAAATTTAACACATAACCCTGAAATCAAATTGTCAATAGCATGCTCCCACTTAGCTTTAAGAGGCAATTATATAAACTTAGAACCCGCAAGGATTTCTCTTTCTCAATTACCATGATCTCTCAGCGTTAACCCGCTAGACTTCTCAAAGTCTTTTGTTAAGCTTTTCATGAACATTCTGAATCACCAGCCACAGTCACACACTCGACCTGTTACCAGGTAGCAAGTAATATTCCTCGCAGAAGCTTCATCAACATCACACCACCGCTAACTGCTCACAGGAGATAACCCACCTGTGGAATTCCTTACCGACATCTTCCAAAGACGCTGCACTGGGTACAACGACCACGTAATCAGTAAATTCTCCTGAATTCATGCTCGCCCACCATTTGTATAAGTCTGCACTTTCCCTATTAGTATCAACTGAAAGTTCAACAATACCTTCTGAACTCAAGTCATATTGCGCTTGAAACAATAATCAGATCTTCACATCCCTCTTTATTTCAAACAAACTCCTTTCTGCCATATTCAATCTTTCTTCATACAATAACCATCACTCCAAATAAAGTCCATAGGCCAAATCACATTCTATCACGATTCCAAATCGTTCTACACTTTCTCAAGGCGCGCGACTACCCTACCACAAAATCCATATGCTAATCTTCCACTCTTACTTCGGTTAAATCATCTCCTTTAAGCAACTTCTAAACCTCTACTTCTCCTACTTGACCTTCTAGTACTTCAACCACCGCGAAACACTTCCCGTCATGTCTTCCCTCATACATTGCTACCCAACTGTTGCATTGAATCAAAATGCATCTCTGTCGCACCTGAACCAATAAAAAGTTATCGACTCTAAGCCTCTTCGAAGATTATCTTTCTCGAGCCATCAACATTAGAAATGCCCATTCGCAACCACAATTACTACACAATCACTTACTTTTCCTAAGTCCAAACTCATTGACAAGACATGAGAATTTAATTTGTCCCACAATTTAACAACGTGAAAGATCCTTCAATACACTCACAACTCGAGACTATACGTTAAATCAAGTCAGAAATCAAGTACCCAATAGCAAACTCTTGAGTCATAAGCAAACTTTATTCGTCACATCCAACCCATCTGACACATGCCACATTCATATCATACTCATAATATAGTCACTTCCACCGCTCATCAAGCCACAAATTCCACTTGTAGGGATATTACCGGACATATGAGTCAAAATGTACACGTTACAACTGAAGCTACCGAGCTTAAGCTACGGTCCAACCCTGGCCTCAAGTCCTCGAGACAGGTCCATCACCAAAACATAAAATACACATCATGAACCTCATTCATGGAATAACAAGCCAGCGATGCACAACTGATACTGAGCGCTCACATGCGCACACGAATGCGTGGAAGAAATTCAAAGAGTTATGTTTCAAGCTGAATCAATTCCGCACCATAGAATACAAGAAAGTGAAAATTTCCTAAGGTTTCAGCAGCCTCTCGAAGATAAGTACAGACGTCTCCGTATTGATCCGCAAGACTCTACTAAACATGCTCATGACTCGTGAGACCTATGTCACCTAAAGCTCTGATACCAACTTGTCACGACCCAAAATCTAACCCGTCGTGATGGCGCCTATCTCAATACTAGGCAAGACGACAGTCTCAATAAACCACATATCTTTTAAATTTGAAAATATAATAATTAAATTCAGCAGAAGAAATCTCACAAGTACAAATATAAATACTCTCAAAACTCGGTGTCACTGAGTACATGAGTATCCATTATGAATATAAGTCTGAAAAATACTGTCTATAATAGTCTGAGACCAAATGCAGTAAACAAGGGCATAGGGAAGGAGAGGCAAGGTTTGCGAAACACGGCAGCTACTTTTGAATCTCCAAAAAATCAACTGTGCGAAAGAATCAATACCCGCTATGTCCGGGAACACCTAGATCTGCACACGAAGTACAAGGTGTAGTATGAGTGTAACTAACTTGGCAAGTAACAATAATAAATAAGGAACTGAAAATAGTGACGAGCTACACAGTTACAGTTCATTTTCAGTAATTCCAGCAGAGAGTAGACATACTTTCAATTCTAGCGGTTTAAGTCAAATCAGTTTTATATAGTTAAAGTTCATGTAATCCCGATATAAAATCTTTCAGAGAATTTTACAACAATGACAGATAGCAACTAAGTGCAACAATAAATGAAAAGCAAGTATAGCTTCTCAGGGCAACAATTACTCAACTCGTCACAACAGCTCAACCACTCGTTTCTCAGCCCTCAGCACTCACACTCAATAGGTACTCGCGCTCACTGGGGGGTGTACAGACTCCGGAGGGGCTCCTACAGCCCAAGCGCTATAATCCGCATGAACAACTCACGTGCTATAGTATCAATATCTAGATTTGCACGGACAACTCACGTGCTATAGTATAATATCTGGATCCGCACGGACAACTCACGTGCTGCATTGATAATTCACGTGCTATAGTATAATCTCTCACAATCAGGCCCTCGGCCTCGCTTAGTCATAAATCTCTCCAGTCTCTCGGGCTCTCAACAATCATGAAATTAGCCCAAACAACAATGATATGATGCATCAATAATGACCAATAGAGACTGGGATAAAATAATCAAGTAAACTGTGACTGAGTACAAAACAACAATTAAGCAGATAGTTCAACATGTACACGATCTCTGTGGATCCTAATAGTATCAACATATAGCCTAAACATGGTTTCTAACATGACTTACATTGAAATTTCCACAACACATAGAGAGCACATAGCTAACAAAAAGTTATTAAACTTTACAGTTTCCACGGGACGGACCAAGTCACAATCCCCTCGGTGCACGCCCACACACCCGTCACCTAGCATGTGCGTCACCTCCAAAGTAATCACATGATACCAAATTTCGGGGTTTCATACCCTCAGGACCAGATTTATAACTGTTACTTACTTCAAACCGTGAAATTCTTTATTCTGCAATGTCTTTTCTTCGTGAATTAGCCTCCAGACGCTTTGAATCTAGCCACAAATAATTCGATTTAGTCAATAAAATTTATTGGAATTAATTTCATAAGAAAATAATAATTTTCCATAAAAATCCAAAAATTAGCTCAAAAATTGCCCGTGGGGCCCACATCTCGGAACCCGATAAAAGTTATAAAATATGAACGCCCATTCAACCATGAGTCCAACCATATAAATTTTACTCAAATCCGACATCAACTCGACCCTCAAATCTCCAAATTAAACCAAGAGTATTTTCACAATTTTTCAACTTAATTCATCAATTAAATGTTAAAAACAACCATGGATTCGGGTAATTTAACCAATATTGAGTTAAGAACACTTACCCGTTACTTTTCTTGAAAAACTCCCAAAAATCGCCTCTTCCCGAGCTCAAATCCGTCAAACTAACTCTACGTGATCGCGAACTCTTCCACGCGATCGCGATACACAAATTAATAGACCTACGCGACCGCAGACACATTCACGCGATCGCGAAGCACAAAATCCCAGAGCTACGCGATCGCATCCCTCTTCACGCGATCACGTAGAACAAAACTCAGCAGCCCCCCAGTTAACCCTACGCGATCTGGGATAGCCCCACGCGATCGCATAGAGAAAAACTCCACTGCCCAATTAAGCCTACGCGATCGCGTCCCAATCTTCGCGATCGCGAAGAAGGTTTGAAACACTAGAAATCAGTAGCTACCAGCAGTGCAAAAATGAAGGAAAATAATTCGAATACCATCCGAAATACGCCCGAGCCCCTCGGGACCTCAACCAAATATACCAACAAGTCCTAAAATATCTTATGAACTTAGTCGAACCCTCAAATCACCTCAAACAACGCTAAAACCACGAATCATACCCCAATTCAAGCCTAATGAACTTTGAAACCTATCAAATCACGTCCGATTGACCTCAAATTTTGCACACAAGTCATAAATGACATAACAGACCTATTAAAATTTTCAGAATCGAATTTCGACCCGATATCAAAAAGTAAACTCCTTGGTCAAACTTCCCAAAAATTCAACTTTCGTCATTTTAAGCCCAATTCCTCTTCCGACCTCCAAATAATTTTTCGGACATGCTCCTAAGTCCAAAATCACCATACAGAGCTATTGGAATCATCAAAACTCTATTTCGTGATCATTTACACATAAGTCAATATCTGATCAACTATTTCAACTTAATCTTCCGACATGAAATTCATTCTTCCAAATTAACTCCGAAATACCTTAAAACCAAAACCGACAATTCACACAAGTCATGATACCTCGTAGAAAGTTATTCAAGACTTCAAATAGTTGAAAGGAGCGTAAATGCTCAAAACGACCGGTCGGGTCATTACAAATTTCATATACTATATAGGAAAGAAAAAACCATTTATTTCAAAACTATTTTAGAGACTTCAGTGAAATAAAATAAAAATTGAATGACTATTAGTGATGAAGAATTGTCTTGTTTAAGTTGGCTAAATTTTGTATCGCTAACCAGTTAACTCAAGTTATATATCGTCGGGCTTGTGGTAGTAGAGAAAATAAATAAAAGAGATCGGGGAAGTAACATTAGTATTCAGTTCATCAGTTGGCATTCTCACGTATATTATTATGTTTATGGCCAAATTGCTTGCTTTCTTTCCTTTTTTTTATTATACTAGTCTTAGGGCATGCATTTTGCGCGTGTAGTCCGTATCAATAAATATAAACTTCTAAAAATTATCTGAAAATTATACGTATAATTGATGCGCAATTATTAAGTGTTAATTTTGAAAGTATCTCTAGAACTTGATGTTGAATTAATGGTTTTAAGAATTGTAAATATTGAGATAATTTATATCTAATTATAGTGTTTTTAGAATGTGTATTTATATTTTAATACATAATTTTTGTAGAATGCCAAAACCAAAATTATATAGCTTGAGTTTTATACCTTTTTATTGATATGAAGGCCTTCACTATTTTAATATAGTTTCGGTTTTCGTCCTACACCTAAAATTAAATAGAGCTGAAAGTGACGAAAATTTCATTTACAAAAACAAAAATGCCTAAATCTAAAATCAGTATAAAGTGGTCGAAACTTTCCTAATATAAATTGAAAGTACTTGAAATTTAGTACTCGTAAATTTAAATGGAGTTGAAAATAAGGAATTCTAAAACTAAAAGGAATTGAAAAATCAAAGTTCTAAAAAGTAGAAAAATAATTAAATGACTAATCCTAAATAGATTCTATATATTAGGGAATTAATTAAATAACTATTTCTTAACATTTGAGAAATAACTAAATGGCTATTTTGTCCAGTATGAACTGTATTTTTAAAGGATAAAAAAGACGAACGGCATTTCGCTAAGAACCTTCGTGTTTTTAATATAGTAAAGATAGATATATTTTAAAATTATTTATGTCATATTGGTAGAATGTTTAGTCTCAAACTCAAGGTGGAATTCGTTTCGAAAGGCAGCAGTGATGTCAGAAGAGAACTTGGAGAATATTGGAAATGTTTCATGAAAAATAAGCCAAATGACTGAAGCATTCCAGCTTTTTAATTGTGCCCTGGCATTCAGTTCCTATCTCTGGAAAAAATTACATCACCATCACTCGTTATTTTTGTTGGAGCTGCCATCAAAGACACAAAGTAAAGAATTGTAACGATCCGGCCAGTCGTTTTGAGTGTATTAGCCCCGATTTCTTATGTATTGCCTCCTATGTGTTATAATATAGTTACATAACTTGTCGGAGTGGTTGATTTTGGTTTCGGGTGAGTTTCGAAGTGAAATGGGTCACATAGTCCCTAAGTTGAAAGGTTAAGTCACATGAGCTGACCCTCCCGACCCAATGGAAATTCTAGTTCTTATTCACTGGAAATGCTTCCTTTACTTCCGCAGGTAATGAAAATGCTGAAGTTTGAGCTTGTGTTATATTACAGCCCATGTTTTCGTACGTTAAAGTTTCGTCGTAAGTTAATCGACGTAAGTTCGGGAATGAGATTATTTTGGGATTATAAGTATTATGCTATTTCAAACAAGTGATGAATAAATTCGTGCAGGTGAGAGTGTAAGTAAATCGAAGAAAATGAATTTCGTCGAAGTTTGTCAGGTTGGGATAAAATACGGCCCGATAGTAAGGTGTATGCAATAGTATCATACAAGGTACCACATGACCATGATAGTAAGGTGTACAAAGTGTATTAAAAGTGAGTAGTATTTTATGTAATTTGAAATAATTTTTAATTATGAAAATAATTAATTAATTATGGAGATAATTATCATTAAGTAGATAAAGATCTCTTTTTGGGGCTGCCACTTGGCATCAAGCTAAGCCAAAGTGGAACCAAAATGTAGGATGAGTCATAAGACATAATATGCCTTGATTACACGTATGCAATTCTTGATTAAATCTATTCCTTGGTCTCTTAAATAATAATATAACTTGGAGAAAATGAAGGAAGTTATGGCATTCTTGTCACTTTAATTATTGACCAGCAACGTTGGGTGATTAGCAATAAAAGACTTCTTTTAAAATCCTCAAGATTGAAGATGGTCGATCCGCTAAATGACCGGTGAACTTCATCAAGGTTCATTCCCCATTTCAAAAATGAAAGTATACTATACACTTAGCCCTCAAAAACGTGGAAAGAATGACTATGTTAGTCATCTTTACGATTGTGTTCAATTGATATCAAAAATCCATTTTTGGAGGAGATTTTGGAGTTCATATGGGACTTTATGTTAAAATAGCAACGACGGTTCTTAAAATTGTGAAGAAATTCATACGAAATTATACTGCGTAATAGCAATGGAATTTTGCGATTCTAAAGGAGTACGATACAACCTTTTCCAAGAATATCATACGGATTTTTCCCTACTCCAAGTATGTTAAGCCTATCCCTTCTTTCTTTTTGGCATGACCCAAATGATACTGAAAGAAACGAGCAAACGCACTGTTTCCATACACAACTCTATTCATAGAAATATTAGGGGTGTCTATATTCTTGATTCCCCATGTGAATTATTATTATTATATCTTCTGCTCATGGGTCTCAGAAAAATACGTATTTGATAAAATTTATCCGACAGGCGTATTATTTTTATGGCATTCCAAGAAAATCTTATTAATGTATTTCTTAAGGCATATTATTTTTATGACATTCCGAGAAAATCTTATTAACGTTTTTCTTAAGGCATATTATTTTTATAATATTCCGAGAAAATATTATTAACGTATTTCTTATGCATTTCATTCATTTATACATATACATTGACCCATGACCAGATGGCATTATATACGTGTATATATGCATATTATATGTATATGGGATATCGAAAAAGTTTATGACGTTATATACGCACCACCACCTGATCAGCAGATATACGTTGATGATTTGCCCACAGTGGTCGAAATGATATGATGGGATGCCCTCAGAGGCTTGATGATGTTATGAACACATATACTTATGCATGGTATGACATTTATACGCATATGCATAACATTATAAAGATGAAATGATTCACAGAGCTATGCAGACGTACATGTCGAATCTTTTACTCTATGTTTCTCTCATGTCTATTATTTACTGATTTTGATTCCTTACATACTCGGTACATTATTTGTACTGACATCCCTTTTGCCTGGGGACGCTGCGTTTCATGCCCGCAGGTCTCGATAGACAGGTCGAGAGTCCTCCAAGTAGGCGATCAACCCAGCAGAAGATATTGGTCCACTCCATTTGCTCCGGAGTTGCTTGTTTGGTCAGTATGATTTAGATGTGTATGGTTTAGTATGGCGGGGCTCTGTCCCGACCTTTATAATATTTATGCACTCTTAGAGGCTTGTAGACATATGTCGTGTACGTGAAATATTGTACGATCTTGTCGGCCTATGTTTTGAGTTTATAAATAATCATGTTGGCCTATTAGGCCCGTATGTCACGTGTATATGATGATGTAATAAGAAAGATATGTTACGTTAGTACTCGGTTAAGTAAGGTACCGGGTGTCCGTCGCGGCCCATCGGTTTGGGTCGTGACAAAAGTGGTATCAGAGCAGTTCTGTCCTAAAAAATTTACAAGCGGTGTCTAGTAGAGTCTTGTTTATGGGTGTGTTGTGCACCACACTTATAAGCAGGAGGCTACAGGGCATTTATGACTGTTACTCTTTCTTCTTACTCTACATCGTGTGGTAGAGCTCAGTTGTAAGAACTCAATTTTCTAAGCTCTATCCTATTCGTAATACAACGATGCCTACATTCAGAAAGATGGTTGGTAAGAGATATAGCTGTGGAAGAGTTGAGTCAGAAGGACTCAATTTTTGCATCACGGTTATGATGGATAAACATGAAGTATTCAGCAGATCATGTCTGTACTAAGATGTGTAAGCCTCTTGATAAGAATCCGTAAGAATATTTATCCATTTTTATGGTGAAAGACAATGAGAGATTCAGAAGATAAATACAACTTTCAAGGAGTAAAAGAAGAAAGATGAAGAAGGGTACGAGATACCCAGTTAATAAAGATTATCATTATTCAGGAAGGGAGATATAAGCATTTTGAGTTATCTTCAATAGTGACAGATGTGTGTACAATCGGCCACACCGATCTCAGTTATGCCCTATGGGAATTAACAGACATAGTTTAAGACAAGGACGGGTTATCAGGATCCGGCTGGGGATAGAGTAACCCAAAATAGTGATGGATTGGTAGAGTTAGTTGACATTTCCGAAGGATAGTGCAAACATGGTAATGGATCTCCTTGTGAGACACCTCGATGATGCACCCTAAAATAGTATAGCTAGATATGAGTACTACAAAGATAAGCATTGGAAGACTAGAAGGAATAAATATTATCTTAGTGTGGCTCCCATCCCTGGTAGAAAGAGAATATTAGGCAATTTGAGGAGCCAATGGATGGAGAAAGAGGGGCTAAAAGCAAAAGAATGTTTTGTTCGAGTTTTTAAAATAAAGTGATAAACAGAAATGTTAGCAGAAAAATAAGAAAAGAGTTAATGGAGCAGTATGAGTAAAATGTGATACATGGATGATAACGGTAGATCAAAAAATGATAGTATTACAGAGTCTATAGTCAAGTAAAGGGAAAAACGAGAGGTGATAGGCCTTGAGACAAAAAAAGAGTATAGGACATAAAGTCATATCCTCACTTCGAAAAATAAGTTCGTGACTCCAACGCAACTACCGGAAGGAAATGTTAGACCCCAGAATAATAGAAATTATTATGGACTGGTGAACAAGATAAACTAAACATGAATTAGGGACTGAGTGACTTGATAATAGTCAGCATCATGAGACTTTTAGATTTGTGTTCCGGCGATAATAGAATGGACAACAGAAGACGATTCATGAGAAATTCAGAAAAATGGTCATTCAAGAAGACACTTCCCTAAAGCAAGCAATATGAGCAAAGTTAAGCTTAAGAGATTGTATGTGCCAGTTTCACTAAGTGTCACTATTGCGAGTAAGGAGATTTGTTATCCTTGGTACAGAAGGATTGCCGCAAGGCGAGTAAGGGTCATTGATGTTGTGAAACGACGCCAAAGATAAAGAGGTAAAACATCTATAGGTAGATCGTCTTAGCGCTAAGTATTAGTACTTTCCCAAAGAGGGGAATGTGGAGTGAGGTGGCATTAAGTCAGAATTAAGTGGTTCTAGTAATTATGGAATGGTAGAGAAAGAATGAGATAAAATGAAAAAGGGACGAGATTGCACTTATTCAAAGCCTACAGATATGCTACGATTCCAGAATATTATGCAAGCACGACGTCAAGGAGAGGAGGTAAGGGTTCCTGCCCGAGCTGTTATTAATAAATAAGGAGCCAGTATGAGACGTAAGTTAATACAAAGGAAATAACTCGAGAAAGATTACGCAGAATATTGAGATGAGAATGGGCCAATGAGTAGTTAGTAATTGATCAGGAAGAGCCTAGTTATGGCGAAACAGGAGGTTACAGATGAGTCAACAGATCGTGTAAGATAAACATAGTAAAACCCAATATAGTGAATTCAGCCTCACAGTTATGACACTGTGATCATTGAGAAATATTTAGATAGGAGTTGGGGTAGTTAAAGGTACCAAATGAGTGTTACGGAGATAAAAGAGAGTGCCACTGGAAAGTCAGTTAAAATATCAAGTTCAGAAGCAACCAAAGCACAAGGGGGTGGAAGTAAGTAACTACGGATAATTATAGAGAAGGAAGGACATCAAAAGGTCCGTCGAGTATACAATGTAATAAGCTCACAGCTTTACAAGAGTCATAGGATCCTCCCTAAATACTACAATGAAAGATTAGTTGAGAAAGTAAGGAAGAAGGCTTCAACCTAAGCTCAGATAAGCTAAGTATGCACGCAACAAGGGGCAAAAAGACCAGAAAAAGCAATTGCTTACATTTGAAGAAAGTTCAAATAGAACGAAAGGAATTATTCGATTAATGATCAGCCGTAAAAGACTTCGGTATGAGTTAAAAAAAAGGAATTGGGTCCGGGTCATAAACAAAGGATTGAATCATTACAAGATTATAACATGGTTTTCCATAGAATCCATGAAAGGCTAAAGTAATAACTAAATTCCATGAGCCGCAGATCGGAAGATAGCTTAAGCCTCCATAAAGGCTGATCAGAAGGAAGAGGAAACTAAAGAGTTACATCAACCAAGTGAATCATGAGTCTGATTATTGGCCCCAGACAATTATAGAAATCATATTAAGAACATTGCAGAATCTCTCTTAATATTAGAGGTACAAGAGAGTACAACAACCATATTCTATAATGACCCCACGATAAAGCCAGTTAGAAGGGTACCAGCCTCATAAGAAGTCAGTATGAAGCTCTCACCGGATTGTGTAAGGAGGTGTGAGTATTATAATAGAGCTTCAAGTTGTGGATATGAATTATACCTATGTGGAAGGGAGGTCATGAAAGAGGTAGAAGATATAATGTGAGATTTTTAAGGCAAGTAAGGTAAAGGTGAACAACGTACGAGATACTCAAATGCAGAAAGTTGTGAATAGTCCATACTTCGGATAGAAGGCTAGAAGCACTGGGATTCAATATCCAAGAACAATAGCAGCGTCGTCAGTGGCGTACCTTCCAGCCTATGGTTTCTAAGTACCGAGAGATCTAGTCAAGAGAGTAAAGAAGAGTTAAAGACGATGTGATGTCTCGCTTAATGTTTCAGAATAACATAAGGGAATCAATGGTGCAAGCAAGTTGAAGGAAGGTTGTGAATAGTATAAATAGATACGTAGAGGTCGCAAGCTAAAGTATAGTAAAGCGACAAGGTTTTATGACTTGAATAAGGATGAGAAAGGGAGAGTAAGAAAGTGACGAGAATGGGTCATTTCTCGGGATTAAGCCCATAAAAACATGAGAGCCGATGGATTCTCTAAGTTATAGAAAGCTCAGTATAGCCTGAATAAACTCAAAGGAGTCTAACACTAGTAGCATTTAAAAGAGATGAAATGTTGACCTGATAGTAGAATAAGGGTCTGATTGTGATAGATAAAGTATGACGTTTGGACCTTCGACTGAATAATGATTTGAAGAAAGAAAAAAAAGGGAGAAGGAGAAAAGATTTCGCGAACGGCAAGAGATCAGAATACCCCCATAAGACGAATTATACCGAGATACTATGAAATACGATTACGGAAATCTCTTTAAATATTCCTCGATGCAACATAAGCCCTAGTGGCTAGGTTTTACGTAAGAAGTTTTAAATTATCAGTGGTATATTGTAGATCAATATTGTGGCAAATCATAATGGATGGACAAAAGTCACAATGTATAAGCTGAGATTAGGTCGTCATTCTTAAGATGAACAGTAATGAGGAAGCATTAAAGGACTTAGATTTATACATATGGGATAAGCAACAAGAGTAAGCTGGAATTTGGTAGCAGACCTCCGCAACGATAAATCGAAGTAAGAATTATGATATAGTATGGCTTAAAGCTTATGATGCCCAGAGCGACAGCTTGACATAATTTTGTATATGTTCACAAAGTGAAGCCTAGAGATCGGGTAAAGGCTGGAGGAAAGAGAAGAGAAGAGTCGCATAGGCGCACATACAAAGTTAGAGTCATAAAGGCTGCATGATAGAAGATAGCAACAGTTACGAGATTAGAAGGATTCTGACTACAAGTCGTAGTGTGAGAAAGATACTTAAAGGGGGGAATGCACTGGCCTTTGGGATTCCTTCACAGAACAGTCGCCTAGATGGCAAGAGGAGTACTAAACTATACGCAAGAGCTACGGTTTATGAGAATGATAAGTGCATCCATCAACATTCGAGGACGAATGTTCCAAAGGGGTGAATGATGTTACACCCTATATTTTCGTACGTTAAAGTTTCGTCGTAAGTTAATCGACGTAAGTTCGGAAATGAGATTATTTTGGCATTATAAGTATTATGCTATTTCAAACAAGTGATGAGTAAATTCATGAAGGTGAGAGGGTAAGTAAATCGAAGAAAATAAATTTCGTCGAAGTTTGTCAAGTTGGGATAAAATACGGCCCGAGCTAAAATACCCGGTATTTATGGAATAGTGTCATACAAAGTACCACATGACCATTATAGTAAGGTATATAAAGTGTATTAAAAGTGAGTAGTATTTTATGTAATTTGAGATAATTCTTAATTATGGGGATAATTGATTAATTATAGAAATAATTGATTAATTATGGGGATAATTATCATTAAGTAGAGAAAGATCTCTTTTTGGGGCTGCCACTTGGCATCAAGCTAAGCCAAAGTGGAATCAAAATGTAGGATGAGTCATAAGGCATAATATGCCTTGATTACACGTATGCAATTCTTGGTTAAATCCATTGCTTGGTCTCTTAAATAATAATATAACTTGAAGAAAATGAAAGAAGTTATGGCATTCTTGCCACTTTAATTATTGACCAGCAACGTTGGGTGATTAGCAACAAAGGACTTCTTTTAAAAATCTCAAGATTAAAGATTATCAGATCCTCTAAATGACGGGTGAACTTCAGCAAGGTTCATTCCCCATTTCAAAAATGAAAGTATACTATGCACTTAGCCCTCAAAAACGTGGAAAGAATGAGTATGTTATTCATCTTTACAATTGTGTTCAATTGATATCAAAAATCCATTTTTGGAGGAGATTTTGGAGTTCATATGGGACTTTATGTTAAAATAGCAACGGCAGTTCTTAAAATTGTGGAGAAATTCATACGAAATTATACTGCGAAATAGTAACGGAATTTTGTGATTCTAAAGGAGTACGGTGCAACCTTTTCCAAGAATATCATACGGATTTTTCCCTACTCCACGTATGTTAAGGCTATCCCTTCTTTCTTTTTGGCATGACCCAAATGATACTGAAATAAACGAGCAAACGCACAGTTTCCATACACGACTCTATTCATAGAAATATTAGGGGTATCTCTATTCTTGATTTTCCATGTGAATTATTATTATATCTTCTGTTCATGGGTCTCGGAAAAATACGTAATTGATAAAATTTATCCGACAGTCATATTATTTTTATGACATTCCGAGAAAATATTATTAACGTATTTCTTAAGGCATATTATTTTTATGATATTCCATGAAAATCTTATTAACGTATTTCTTAAGACATATTATTTTTATGATATTCTGAGAAAATATTATTAACGTATTTTTATGCATTTCATGCATTTATACATATACATTGACCCATGACCAGATAGCATTATATACGCGTATATATGCATATTATATGTATATGGAATATGGAAAAAGGTTATGGCGTTATATACGCACCACCACCTGATCAGTTGGCATACGTTGATGATTTGCCCATAGTGGACGAAATGATATGATGGGATGTCCTCAGAGACTTGATGATGTTATGAACACATATACCTATGCATGGTATGACATTTATACGCATATGCATGACATTATAAAGATGAAATAATTCACAAAACTATGCAAACATACATGTCGAGTCTTTTACTTCATGTTTCTCTCATGTCTATTATTTTCTAATTTTCATTCCTTACATACTCGGTACATTATTTGTACTGACATCCCTTTTGCCTGGGGACGCTGCGTTTCATGACCGCAGAGCTCGATAGGCAGGTCGAGAGTCCTCCAAGTAGGCGATCAGCTCAGCAGAAGATATTGGTGAATACCATTTCTTCCAGAGTTGCTTGTTTGGTTAGTATGATTTAGATGTGTATGGTTTGGTATGGCAGGGCTCTATCCCGGCCTTTATAACATTTATGTACTCTTAGTTTGTAGACATATGTCGTGTACATAAAAGATTGTACGGTCTTATCGGCCTATATTTTGTGTTTATAAATGACCATGTTGGCCTATTAGGCCCATATGTCATGTGTATATGATGATTTAATAAGAAAGATACGTTACATTGGTACTCGGTTGAGTAAGGTACCCGGTGTCTGTCGCGGCCCATCGGTTTGGATCGTGACGGAGGACAGTCAGACTAATCATTCACTTGCTTTAACTACTCATACTATAGATATAGAAGCATCAACTTCGTTCTTGTGGGCTTTTGAGGAGCGGGAGAAATTATTGGAATTCTATGAAAGAGTCTACGGAGCCAGGATGCATGCCAGTTTCATACGACCAGGTGGAGTGGCGTAGTTTGACTTGTGTGAAGATTACTCTGAAATAGAGTTTTAATGGTTTCAATAGCTCCGTAGGGTGATTTTGGTCGTAGGAGCATATCCGGATGTCGATTTGGAGGTTCGTAGGTCATTTCCGTGTAAATTGGCGAAAGTTTGAAATGTTGATGGTTTTGAAAAATTTGACCGGGAGTAGACTTTATTGATATCGGGGCCGGATTCCAATTCCGAAAGATGGAATAGGTTTGTAATATCGTATATGACTTGTGTGTCAAATTTGGTGTCAATCGGAGTTGTTTTGGTATGAATCGATGCTCGTTTCGAAATTCAGAAGTTCATAATTGCTTAGGCTTGAATTTAGGTAACGATTTGTAGAATTTGTGTTGTTTGATGTGATTTTTTGGCCTCGAGTAGGTCCGTTATGTGTTTTCGGACTAGTTGATATTTTCGGACGGGATCCCAGGGGCACCGGGTGGGATTCGGATCGAATCCGAAACAATTTGGACTTGCTATGTTTTTGCTGAAGGTTGGCAATTCTGGTGTCTTCACACCTGCAGAGGGATTGACTGCAGGTGCGGGCTCGCAAAAATGAGCACTTGGTCGCAGATGCAAAACTGGCATGCCTAGCTTGGGGCGCAAAAGCTGAAGATGTTCCGCAGAAGCGACTTCACTTCTGCGATGGAGAGGGACGCATGAGTGACAGTGGTCGCAGGTGCGAAGTTTGTGCCACAGGTGAGCATACGCAGATGCGGACCTTATCCGCAAAAGTGGAATCCTTGGACTTGAGTAAAGTTCACACATGCGATGGTGTTTCAGCATGTGCATAGTCGCAGAAGCGACACAAAGGCCGCATAAGCGATTTAGCTGGGCAGAAAAAGGGGAAATTCGAGGGTTTGATCCATAATCATTTTGGGACATAGAGAGCTCGGTTTGAGGCAAAATTTTGATGAATTTTCTGAGAGAACCTTGGGGTAAGGAATTTTAACTCGTTTTTGATTAATTCCCATGAATATGTTGATAATTTCATCATTTAATTAGTATTTTGGAGTTTGAAATTTGAAAAAATTGGTAGAAACTCCTTAGGCTAGATTTATGAGTTTTGAAAGGAGAAATGAAGTCGGATTTGAATAATACTTGTATGATTGGACTCGATATCGAATGGGTATTCGATTTTTATAATTTTGGTCGGGTTCCGAGACGCGGGCCCAGGGTGACTTTTTGGGTCGATTTCTCAATTCTTTGTAAAGATCGAAATTTCATTGTTTGAATTAGTTTTCTATAGTTATATTTATAGTATGATATTGTTTTGGCTAGATTCGAGCTGTTCGGGGTTAGAATATCGAGGGAAAGACCTTCTAGTTGATTAATTTAGCGTGGTTTGAGGTAAGTGACATGTCTAACCTTGTGTGGGGGAAATTCCCCTTAGGATTTGGTATTGTTGTGATAATTGTGATATGTGAAGGCTGTGTACGCAAGGTGACGAGTGTCCACACGGGCTAAATATTAAAATTTCGATTTTTTCTATGTAGTTTCCCTTCATTCTTAATTGAGTTGCTTTAACATATATAATTACCATATTTGGTCTAATTTCATATGTCTACTTGTCATATCTCTTATTTGCAACTTGTCCTACATGTTTAGTTGAATTACTTGCTTTCTTTTATTTCGTACTCATTATTTAACTGTGAATTCTTTATTTGAAATTTTTATTCTTGGAATATCTTGTTGTTGAGTTTGGTATTGAGTTGCAAAGGCCATGGTTTCTATTGAGGCAATGTGTAAGTTGTGAAATATCATTTTATTGAGTTACTCTCCGGTTGTTATTGTTGAGACTTTGTGTACATTGTGATAGAGTCGTGGGCTCTTTATTGTGAAATTATGTTATTGTTGGCTTTCTATAAAGTAGTGATATTGGGCACTTGAGGTGCGAATTGTAATACATTGTGATGTTGATAAGCATGCGGTGGTATAAGGTCGGGGTATTGAAACACATACTGTGAGATAAGGTGGGCTTGATACGCATGGGTAGTAGGGATACTACTAGACACCATGCGGTATGATAAGGTGGGCTAAAATGCGGGATTCTATTTCGGGGAAAAAATAAACTTTAAACTAAATGTAAAGGATCTCGCGGTCATCTAAGGAAAGATTGTGAGTTACTTTTATGATTTTGAACTACTAGGCGGTACCTCGGTAATGGCCCCTGTTGATTTTCCTCTATTTGTTGTATTTGCCTTGGATGTTCGTCTCCTTAATATGTAAATTCTTGTTTTCCCTTTTGTGTTGTATTAACTATCTTTATTCCGTGTTGTTAACTTTCCGTAAATTTCTTATTGTTTCATTTCCATTGTCATTATCATTATATCATTACATCTTTCGTCTTGTTTCATATGATCTCTAGTAGGGTCTTGACCTGACCTCGTAACTACTCTACTGAGGTTAGGCTTGGCACTTACTGGGTATCACAGTGGTGTACTCATACTACGCTTCTGCACATCTTTTTGTGCACATCCAGGTACTTCTTATCAGTCCCGGTATTAGTGAGCTGAGGTTGCTTTGGAGACTTCAAGGTACACCTGTCTGCGTCCGCAGGCCTCGGAGTTCCCTTATATCCTATTTTTTTTCTTATTTCATTACACTATCTTAGACAGTGATATATAGGAGTGTTCAGAATTGTTACTAGAGCTTGTAACTTATACTTCACCAGGTTTTGGGAATTGTACATTTTGAGTTACATATTTTATTTATGCAGTTATTGAATAAGATTTTAAGTTGTTATTTCAATTATTAAGCATGTTGATAGGCTTACCTAGTTTTAGAGAATAGGTGCGATCATGATTTTCTACAGAGAAAATTTGGGTCGTGACAAGAATTAAGAAAAATCACTAATTCTCAAAACAATTCGAGCCAAGCCCAACTGCTTACCATAATGATATGCGTCTTGTGCTAGACATAAGATACGTCATCTTTTCTTTTCTTTTGGCGAAAGACTTACTTTATTATAAGTAACCAGTTTAAGGTTTTAAGGTTGATGCTAAGTATTTTGGTCTAATTAATTCTTCTACGCTATATTAAGAGGTCCGATGACATACACGTACTGTCTTTTTGGTATAATATAATAGAATCAGATGGTGTGAACACGTGTCTACTTGTAGTTCACATGTGTGGTAATTAAATATGTCACCACCCAAAATCCCAATCATGGAATCGTGATGGCACCTAACTGTCACGATACCAATTTCTCTCTATAGGATGTCGTGACGGAATCTAGTCTCTAAGACTAGGTAAGCCTTATAAAACATGCATAATAAACGAAATAATAATAATAATGTAAATCTCAAAACATCCACAACAATATATATATATAAAGGAAATCTGCAACCCAATATGTACATCTCCCAAAATTCGGTGAAGTATAAGTCACAAGCTCTAGATACAGTATGGAACGCTCATATACATCACTTTCTACAAAAGATATAAAGGAACAAGAAAAGAACAAGATAGAAGGGGACTCCGAGGCCTGCAGACGCGGGCATGTGTACCTTGAAGTCTTCAAAGCAGTAACACATCGCACTAATATCGAGATTGATAGGATGTACCAGGATGTGCACAAAAATATGTGCAGAAGCGTAGTATGAGTACACCACAACGGTACCCAGTAAGTGCCAAGCCTAACCTCGGTAGAGTAGTGACGAGGTCAGGTCAAGACCCTTCTGGAGATAATAAGAAATGTGACAGATAATATAATTTCATAATGAAATAACCGGGAAGTGAAACAGTAAAGAATTTATGGAAAGTAACAACACAGAATCAAGGAAAGCTAATTCGACACGAAAGGAAAACAAGAATTTTATATGTTAAGGAAACAGCGACCAACAATACAACAAATAAGGAAGATCAATAGGGGGCACTCCCGAGGTACCCCATCGTAGTCCAAATCATAAAATGACTCACTTTTCTTATATCACCGCGTGGGCCTTTACATTTAGTTTTGAAAATCATTTTTCCGAAATAGCATCCCGCGTTTTAGCCCACTTTATTACACCGCATGGCTTCTAGTAGTTCCTTTGCTAGTCACATATTTCAAGCCCACCTTATCTCACCGCATGCATTTCAACACCCAGACCTTATACCAATGCATGCGTATCAATAATCCGAATGGCACGACAGAAACCTCATGCAATAATAACAACCACACGGCAGAAACATCATAAAAATAATGTTACACCCTATATTTTTGTACGTAACAGTGCGTCGTAAGCAAAATAATGTAAGACCAAAAATGATATCATCTTTAGAAGTATATAAAGTAAGTTATCATGTTATCTCGGAGGTTACAAGTATTGAAGATCATGAACAACAAGTACAAAGAGGATGAGAAACACCACATAAATACAGGTTGATGGGCTGGTCATTCGTCGTAATATTTTCGGGTTATTTGACACTACTACAATGATCGTTTTTTTGTATGAAGGCATTGGGGTGTGTTGGGATATTTTGTAGTATTTTGTGGTGTATATAAGATTAGAAAATAATGTAAATATGTTGATATTGTTGTGTTCTTGTTTTGTTGGTGTTATCTTGAATTTGTTGGAAGTAAGGATTATAGGGGAGATGATGTCCGTTTTAATACAAAATAAGCTTGTCGTTCGTTGTGCGATAGTTGTACCCTTCGTAACTTAATGATAGTATTATTATAGTTGTTGTAGTTTAAGGTGCGAAGAGGCGAGCTCAACTTGGTGATTGGAAAGATTGTGATAAGGTATGTTAAGGCTAAACCTTTCCTTCATTTTGGCATGATCTCGTACCTACATGTGTTTGATAACGAGGCATAAAGAGAAGTTCATACTCCCGAATTTATATACATTATCCTAGTTTCATAAGTTACAGTATTCTCCCTTATCGGGACTTTATATTCAATTGAGTATTGTCTTCTTCTAGTCAAGAGAGCAGAGGGTCTATATACATATAGTATTACAGTAGTTTCACCATCATCGAGCTATAATCGGTGGGCAGGCCCCGATTGGGCAACCTCTAATCAGATGGTAAGTTATATACCGAGACTACTGTGGCCGAGCACCTATGAGCGAGCCCATGATGGGCGAGATATAGAGCCATATATGGCCGAGCGCCTATGAGCGAGCCTACTACGGCCGAGCAGTTACACGTACCGAGCCTTATAGAGCCGGACATTTATTTTACTTACTATATTGAAGGAGTTGAGTCAGTATTAGCAGGTAAGTATATCTCCAGATCATCTTTAACTCCCAGTTACTTTTCATTATTATATTATCAGTTCAGTTTCAGCTTTCAATTATTTTATTACCTTACATACTCGGTACATTATTTCGTACTAACGTCCCTTTTTTGGGGATGCTGCATTTCATATGTACATGTTCAGATAGACAGACGGGTAGACCTCCTCAGTAGGTGTTGCCCGAGTTCAGCCTGATCGGTAAGCTCCATGTCCTTCGGAGTTGCTGGGTCTAGGGTTTTGTGTACATATTGTGTATGTATGTTATGGGTAGGTCGGAGCCCTGTTCCAATCATAGTACATCTATCAGTAGAGGCTTGTAGACATATCCTGTCAGTTAGTGCAACATGTTGGGCTTGTAGGCTTTGTATGTATATTTTGTTGGTTTGTCAGCTGTAGTAGTTATGATATCCTTGTCAATGCCCCAAAACTGGGGGCGAGACCAATAGCAATAGCATGGCAGAAACCTCGTGCAAACAATCAAACAATCACCTCAATAATAACACGAAAGCCAAGGCACAACAACTAAATATATGATATTTTACAACTTATACCTTGCCTCAAAAGAACCACGGCCTTGCAATTTAACACCAAACTCAACAACAAGATATTTCAAGGAAAACAATTTCAAGTAAGGAGTTTCACAGTTAAGTAATGAATACGGAAATCAAGAAAAATAAGTAATTCAACTAAACATGTTATACAAGTTGTAAATAGGTGTTAAGAAAAGTAGGCATGTGAAATTAGGATAAACATGATGACTATAACGTACTAAACTAACTCAATTAAGGCATGAAAAGGAAACTACGTAGCAAAACCCGGAATTTCAACACTTAGCTCATGTACGCACTCTTCACCTCGCATACACGACCTTCACATATCACACTGTTTTGCCAAAATACCAAATACTAAGGGGAATATCCCCCCCCCCAAAGGTTAGACAAGTCACATACCTCAAACCACGCTCAATCAATCAATTAGAAGGCCTTTCTACTGATTTTCCAATCAAATCTAGCCAAACCAATTCCATACTACAAATATAACTATAGGAAACTAGTTTAAATAATAAAATAATGATTTTAGCAAAGAATTGGAAAATCGCCCCAAAAAGGTCAACCCGGGCCCACATCTCGGAACCCGGCCAAAATTATAAAATCCGAACACTCATTCGATATCGAGTCCAACCATACAAGAATTATCCAAATCTGACATCATTTAGCCTTTCAAAACCAAAACACTTGGTCTAAGAACTTCTAATTTAAGGACTATGCGTCCCATTTCATTCCAAAACTCACCCAAAACCAAAACCAAACATCCCGGCAAGTCACGTAACCATAGAACGAAATAGAGGGAGCAATAAATAGGGGATCAGAACTAATACTTTCAAAACAATCGGCCGGGTCATTACATCCTCCGCCTCTTAAAACAAATGTTCGTCCTCGAATGCGTATGGAGACATACCAGAAGCGGTGAAAGATGAGGATAACAACTACGCATATCATGCTCAGTATCCCAAGTCACCTCCTCGAATGGATGACCCATCCACTAAACTTAACTGAAGCAATGTTCTTCGACCTCAACTTTTGGACCTGCCTATCCAAAATGGCCACCGGCTCCTCAACATAAGATAGATCTATGTCCAACTGGAATGAGCTGAAGTGTAACATATGAGACAGATCGTCGTGATACTTTCGGAGCATAGAAACATGCAACACTGGATGAACTACAGCTAGACTAGGTGGTAGTGCAAGTTTGTAGGCCACCTCTCCAACCCTCTCAAGAATCTCCAAAGGTCCAATATACCTTGGGATCAGCTTGCCCTTCTAACTGAACATCATAACACCCTTCATGGGAAAAACTTAGAGCAAGATCCGCTCCCCAACGATAAATGCAACATCGCGAACCTTTCGATCCGCATAACTCTTCTGCCTGGAATGGGCTATACGAAGTCGATCCTGAATCAATTTAACATTTTCCAAAGCATCCTAAACCATGATTGTACCCAAACGCCTAGCCTCACCCTGCTCAAACTAACCCACCGGAGAGCGGCACCGCTTACCATACAAAGCCTCATATGGGTCCATCTGAATGCTCGACTAATAATTGTTGTTGTAGGTAAACTCTGCATGTGGCAATAACTAATCCAAAGAACCCCTAAAATCCATCACACATGCACGAAGCATATCCTCCAATATCTGAATAGTGCGCTCGGACTGTCCGTCCATCTTAGGGTGAAATGTTGTACTCGACTCCACCCGAGTACCTAACTCATGGTGTACGTCTCTCCAAAACTGCGATGTAAACTGCGTACCCCAGTTAGAGATGATAGATACGGGCACGCCATGAAGCCTGACAATCTCGTGAATGTAAACTTGAGCCAGCTGCTCTGAAGAGTAAGTAGTCACCACTAGATAAAATGAGCTGACTTGGTCAATCTATCCACAATCACCCAAACTACATAAAACTTTCTCTGAGTCTGTGTGAGTCCAACAACAAAATCCATAGTAATCAACTCCCATTTTCACTCCGGAATCTCTAGCTTTTGAAGCAATCCACCTGGCCGCTGAAGCTCATACTTCACATGCTGGAAATTTAGGCACCGAGATAAATACTCCACTATGTCCTTCTTCATTCTCCTCCACCAATAATGCTACCTCAAGTCATGATACATCTTTGTGGTACCCGGATGAATGGAGTAACGTAAACTGTGAGCCTCCTGGAGAATCAACTCACGAAAGTCATCTATATTGGGCACACATAGCCTGCCCTGCATCCGTGATAAACTATCATCCCCAATAGTGACCTCCTTCATATCGCCGTGCTGAACTATGTCCTTGAGGACAAGAAAATGGGGGTCCTGATACTGACGTTCTCTGATACGATTATAAAGAGAAGACCGAGAAACTACACAATCCAAAACTCAGCTCGGCTCAGAAACATCCAATCTAACATACTAGTTGGCCAAGGCCTGAACATCCAAGGCTAATGGCCTCTTTTCTACCGGTAGATATGCTAAACTACCCAAACTCTCCGACTTGCGACTCAAGGCATCGGCCACCATGTTGGCCTTCCCGGCATGATATAGAATGGTGATATCATAGTCCTTAAGCAAATCTAAACACCTAAATTGCCGCAAGTTAAGATCCTTCTATTTGAACAGATGTTGTAGACTCCGGTGATTGGTGTAGACCTCACAAGGGACACCGTACAAATAGTGCCACCAGATCTTCAAGGCATGAACAATAACTGCTAACCCGAGGTCGTGGACAAGATAGTTCTTCTCATGCACCTTCAGCTATTTAGACGTGTAGGCAATCACCATACCATCTTGCATCAACATCGCACCGGTACCAATGCACGATGCATAACAATACACAATATAAGACCCCAAACTTGCAAGCAATACCAACATTGGGGCTGTAGTCAAAGACGTTTTGAGCTTTTGAAAGCTCTCCTCATACTTCTCGATCCACCTGAATGGAGCACCCTTCTAGGTCATCCTGGTCATAGGTGCTGTAATAGACGATAAACCCTCTACAAATCGACAGTAATACCCCGCCAAACCAAGAAAACTCTAGATCTCCATAGCCGAGGATGGTTTGGGCCAACTCTACACTACTTCAATCTTCTTCAGATCTACCTTGATCCCCTCACTCGACACTACATGACCCAAACATGCCACCGAATCTAGCTAAAATTTGCACATCAAAAATTTTGCATATAACTTCTTTTCTCTCAAGGTCTGAAGCACAGTCCTCAGGTGATGTTCATGATCCTCCCGGCTCTGAGACTACACCAGAATGTCGTCAATAAACACAATGATGAACAAGTCAAGATAGTGCGAAAATACATTGTTCATCAAGTGCATGAATGTTGTCGGGGTGTTGGTCATCCCAAAATACATCACAAGGAACTCGTAATGTCCATACCGAGTCCTGAAGGCAGTCTTCGGGATATCTAGCTCCCGAATCTTCAACTGATAATAGCCTGAACGTAAGTCAATCTCAGAGACCCCCCGGCACCCTGAAGTGGATCAAATAGGTCATCAATACGTGGCAATGGATACATGTTCTTCACTGTAACCTTGTTCAACTGGCGATAATCAATACACATTCGCATAGAACCGTTATTCTTCTTTACAAATAAGACTAGAGCACCTTAAGGCGACATACTAGGCCGAATGAAGCCCTTATCAAGCAACTCCTGCAACTGCTCCTTTAACTATTTCAACTCTGTTGGGGCCATACGATAGGGTGGAATAGAAATGGGTTGAGTGCCCGATAACAAATCAATACCAAAGTCGATATCTTTGTCGGGCGGAATGCCTTGAATATCTTCCAGGACTACATCTAGATAATCCCTCACTACCGAAACTAACTCAATGGTAGGAGTATCAACACTAACATCTCTTACATATTCCATATACGCATCACACCCCTTCTCAACCATCCGTTGAGCCTTTAGAAATGAAATAACCCTGCTAGGAACATAATCTAAAGTACCTCTCTACTCTAACCGCGGTAGGCCTGGCATAGCCAACATCACCATTATAGCATGAGAATCAAGGATAGCATAATAGGGCGATAACCAGTCCATGCCCAAAATAATATCAAAGTCTACCATACTGAGCAATAATAAATCGGCTCTGATCTCAAAACCATCGAGAACAACTAAACATGACCGATAAAGACTGTCAATAATAATAGAATCTTGCACAGGTGTAGACACCTAGATAGGAGAACTCAAAGAATCATATGATATGACAAAATACAGAGAAAAATAAGATGACACATATGAATACCGTAACAATACCTGTAATATCTGGCCTGGCCTCCCCCTCTAGGGTGACATCTACCTGCTCGACCTCCACCTCTAGCTGGCTGCGCAGGTGGGGTGGCAACTGGTGCGTCGACTGATGGTAGGCTATAATCTCGTATTTTAGTTGCCTATTGCACTCTAATTTACTGCACTTTAATTGAGTTTGAGCTTTAATCGCTAGCGTTTTACAATAACTGCGTGTTTTATGCCTTGTAGGAGTGATTCTGAGCTATTTAGATGTTATGGAATGAATTCAAGCTATTCTGGAGCTTTGAAGTCTGAGTTAAAGCCCAAGGATTAAGTTGGGATCGCATTCGGGGATCAACGGACAATAGTGCACTTAACGAGAGAGACGAAGAATCGAGCAGGACGCCACCCAGGTGCGCGAGCGCACACTGGGCAAGCAAGTGAGGCAAAACACTGTCCAAAGTGCACGGCCATATACGTGAGCACACTCCTAGATGTGTGGCCGCGCATGTCCTATTTCGGAAAGAGTCCTATTTCGCGTAGGAAAAGGCGTTTTCCTTTGAGCCCGACCCTACTTGGTATATATACATGGAAAACTAGTATTTTCTGGACTTTTGACACATCTAAGACCTAAGGAAGCTAAGGAGAAGTGGGAGAAGAGAGAGCACAAGGATTTCATCATTCAATCCTTACTCAAGACAAGAGTTTAGATCGTTCATGCTTTCCTTTAACTTAAACTTATTTGTGATGAATTAATCCATATCTATGGAATAGTTTTCTTTAGGGTTTGATGGATTTGGTGTATTGATATTTGTTGCGGATTATAACTCTAGTTTTTATGTAGTGAATCTTTTTGGATGATTTAATTGTTGCATATATATTCACATGTTCATGTAATCGATAGAGGCATAACTTGTGATATCGTTGCATTATCTTGTTAGTTGAGTTCATTAATTCTTCTTAGTAATCGAAAGAGGCTAGTTGAATTATTGTTTAACCCTAGTTAGGAGGATAATCGAGAGAGGTTCTCCTAAAGACCAATCAGTTACGAATTCTTGAATATATTCACTGAGCTTAAATTGGTTCATATTGTGAGCTTGAGACTTAATCGAGAGAGGAGTTTCTACTAAACGTTTGAACTACTAATTGAGTGAATTTGAGAGACTCACTTGAACATTAGAAGTGAATTAACTAGAGTAAATCCCAGACATTTATCTTGCACCAATCCAATCAATCCCTATTTTCTCCTATTGGTATCTTCCTTGCTTACTTTTGTTCGAGTGTCATTCGTCAATAAGTTAGATTCTTAGTTAATTTTAGTTTTAATCACATAAATCTCAGTTGGTGATCATCTTAGATAACAATCAAGCTATAAAATACAAAAAACATTGTTTAACTCCAATCCCTGTGGATACGATATTATATTATACTATATTCAACTAGCAAACATATTTAAGTGTGTGTTTTGCGCTCATCAGTGACATCGATGGAGTCTGGGGGAATCTCTCACTACATGATGAGTGTCACCATACTCAAAATAATCTATTGGGGTACGTGGCTATTGCAGCTGACTCGGGCCTGATAGGTTGGACTGACTACTGAAAGCACCCCGTGTAGGAGGTGCACTACACAATGACGGTGCATAATAGGGAGCCTGAGGCTTAGGAATGGCCGAAATACCTCTAAAAGCTGAAAATGCGGAATGAACAGGGGGACTAACATAGCCCCTACCATGACGAGTAGCAAATGGGGCACATGTACCACTGTATGTGCCAGAATCTCGAGACCTCTTGGCCTCCCTCTTCTCTCTCTCCCGCGTCAGCATACCCTCTAATCTCCTAGCAATCCCCACTACTTGCTGGTATACGATCTTTATATCTAACTATCGGATCATGCTAAATCTGATACTGGGGTTGAGCCCCTCGATAAATCGACGAACACGCTCTCTAACAGTAGCAACCAAGGCTGGTGCACACCTAGCCAAATCACTGAACAGAACCGCATACTCCAACACGGTCATAGAACCCCGATGCAACTGTTCAAACTCTGCACGCCATGCATCTCTAAAACTTTGGGGAACATACTCCCTCAAGAACATATCCGATAACTAAGTCCAAGTGAGTAAAGTTGCATCGGCCGGACTACCCAACTCATATGCTCGCCACCATTGATAAGCCGCTCCCCTAAGCTGGAACGTAGTAAAAGAAACCGCACTAGACTCCGCAATACCCATAGTACGAAGGATGCAGTGGCACTCCTCAAGAAAACCCAGTGCATCCTCTGACACCAAGCCACTGAAAGTGGGAGGGTGGTACTTCTTGTACCTCTCTAGCTTGAGCTCCTCCTCTTCAGAAATTGATGCCCTGATGTAGCGACTCGACCGGTCGTTTTGAGCTCAAGCACGTTGTTCGGCGGTTTGAGGCCGCGAGTAGCTTCACTTCCTATTTTATGACTATTACGTGTGGTCGATGTTGAATTTCGAGAAGTTCAGAGTTGATTCGGATGTAAAATTCTCAATTCAGAAGCTTTAAGTTGGAAGAGTTGACCAAGGATTGGCTTTTGAGTAAACGACCTCGGAATCGAGATTTGAAGGTTTCAATAGGTTTGTATGATGATTTAGGACTTGAGCGTATATTCGGGTTGAGTATCGGGTGGTTGATAAGTGGGGATTTTGACTACTTATTAGTGCCCTTTAGCCTTTGTTTTAGTCCAAAAGCGCTTAATTGTGTTCCCCAAAACTGATGAACTGTGCTTAATTGCGGGAATATTGGAATATGAGCTCCCGAGATGAAATCCAACTCAAGAAGGAGTAATCTGAACTCAAGGACAAAAACATGCACAAAAGCTCAGAAGTGCGGACCTCAGAATATCATCTGCAGCCGCAGGTTGTGAAGAATCTTCCATCAGAGAATGTTGCAAAGTGCAGTCTGCACATGAGCTGTGCGGCCGCAGAAGCTGGTTAGACCAAAAGTTCAGAGAACCTGCATCTCAAGTACACCAAAAGTGCGGACCGCACAATTATTGTGCAGCCACCAAAGAAGAGCTACGCGGCCGCAATCACATTTGTGAGGACCGCAATGGAACAAGGTGCGGCCGTATTTACAATTGTACGGACCGCAGAAAGAGGGCAGTGCGACCGCAGATCAGAATTATGTGGCCGTAGATTTCCAATCCTGTCAAGCTGAAGAAAAGTGCAGACCGCACATGGAATTGTGAGGCCGCAGAACCTCCGAAAGGGCATTTTTGTCTGAAAATTCCAACCATGTATAAATAGAAGAGTTTCACTTTTTAGGTTAACTTTTGACATCAGCTACTATAGTAGACGGTTCCTTTTACTCTTTTTAGTAGTTTTTGCTATTTTGAACTTTTTGAACATAGAGTTTATAATTTTAATTAGCAATAAGGGTTTAATTATCATTTCTTCTTCTTTTTCTTCCAATTTAAGCATGAGTAGCTAGATTTTTACTAGGGTTGTGACACAACCCTAGTGTGTAAACTTAATGGGTGTTTGATTTATTGCTTGGTTATGGTTGGGTGTTTAATATTTAGCCTTGTTCTTGCTTTTATTTGAAGAATTAATGGTTGCAAATATTAGTTCATGCCTATTTGACTTGGTATCTACTTGAGAAAGAGAGACTTAGTCTAGGAAAACTTGGCTAACAAGAAATTGGGTTAATCCAGAGATTGATAAGCCCAATTAAAGGGTTGAACCTAGAGATACTAAAACCGACTTGAGCTTTTATTCAACCGTTTTGTTCAATACCCATTTGGACTTGAGAAAGACATATTAGAAAAAATCATTCTCTGACCGAGAGGTATTGAGTGGGTAACCGAGTGTTAATAGCTATAATACACCCCGACCAATAAAACAAGCTTTAAAGTTTACAACCCATTAGGCAAATACCTAGGTGAAGGTCATATCCCTAGGCCTTTTATATCATTTGAAAAACAACAAGAACAATTTCCTAGTTTTAGTCTAAATTGCAATCGTAGTGTAATTTAGGTTTTTAAACAACCAAACTTTGCAGAAGTTCAAATTTTGATATACAAACTCACATGCTAAGATATATACTACTAACTCCCATTCATATAGCTCCCTGCGGAATTCGACCCTGACTCTTGTTGGTTATTACTATTGCATCGCCCGTTTTCATAACCTCGAATAGGGGAGTGAACTTGGACGAGATCTGTGGTCCGGGAACATTTCAGCGCTTATTATGGAAAGTTGGCATTTTGAAAGTTTAAGAATTTCTAAAGTTTGATTTGAAGTGAATTTTGGGTATTATCGATGTCCGTTTGAGGTTCCGACCTTGGAATAGGTTCGTATCCTAATTTTTAACTTGTATGTAAAGTTTGGCATCATTCCGAAATATTTTGATATGATTTAGACGCGTTCGTCGAAGTTTGGAAGTTGAAAGTTGAAAGAATGATTTTGATCATCGATTCATGATTTTGATGTTATTTGTGGCATTTCAAGCCTTTGTATAAGGTATTGGAACTTGTTGGTGTGATTGGATGAGGTCTCGGGGGCCTCGGGGGTGATTCAGGGTGGTTTCGGACCAAGTTTAGATGATTTGCTATTGCTAGATGCTGGTGTCTAGTTTTGTTTTTCGTGAACGCGAAGGGATTCACGAGTTCGCAAAGAGGGATTTTGGGGCTGCTTGGATTTTCACATCGTGAACGCGATGAAGGAGACACGAACGAGGAGCATAGGCTTGGGGTTGCCTACGCAAACGTGACTTGGAAGTCACGAACGCAAAGAGCAAGGGGAGCTAGGGCCTGTCAGGCGTTAAGCCTTCGCGAACGCGGCTCGCGGCCGTGAATGTGAGACCGTAGGATCTAAAGGCTTCGCGAGCGTGGAGAGTTGGTCGCGAACACGTAGAGTAAATTCTGGAGGCTGTTGTTTTAGCCTTCACGATCGCGAAGGAGCTTCCGCGATCGCGATGATGGACGGGCATGGGCAGAATGGTTTACAGTCGAGGTTTTAGCCTATTTTTCACTTGGTTGGGCGACTTTTGGGGTTCTTGAAAAGGAGATTGTTTTCATCCATTGTGAGGTAAGCTATTCCCACCTATTGTGATTTAAATACATGAGTTATATACGGATTTATACATGAAAATTAATGAAAATTGTGGGATTTTGAAAGAAACCTAGAAATTGGTATTTTTGTATTTTGACCACGAAATTGGACATGGAATTGGGAATAAATCATATATTTGAGGTCGTAATATTATGGGTAAAGTTTATCTTTGGTAATTTTCGAAATCCAAGCACGTGGGCCCGAGGGTTGAATTTATTGATTTTTCGAGAATTGGGAATTATTATAAATTGATTTATTATGAGTATTAGAGTATATTTTTATTTGTTTGCACATTATTTGACTAGTTTTGGAGTGACGGACATCAGTTTGAGGTATTAGAGTGGTGTTAGAGCCGGTTACGGAACTTCGGAGTGAGGTAGGTCTCCTATCTAACCGTGTGAGGGGGAATTTACCCCATAGGTTTTATATACTTATGTGCTACATGTTGTGGGAGCTATGCACATTTGAGGTGACGGGTGTCTGTGCGTATGCTAGAACTCCTGATTATATCCGGGTAGACTTAGGTTCACGCCATGCTATAGTTGTACTATTTGATTTATCTTTGCTCGTGTAATTCCTTATTTTGCATTACGAGTTGAGACTAGACTTGCATATGATGATAGACTCGCTATTGTATAGATGTAACGAGCTACTAGATAATCCGAGGAATAATTTTTTATTCCCTTATGAATTTCTCCAGTATTGTGTGTATTCACTCCAAAGCTTTCTTTAAATTTCATAACTCACATGTATATTCGTGAGTGGGGTCAAGGACCAGTTAAAGCTTCTTACTCTAATGGGATCGGGCCGTTCGCCGCGACAGGATATTGTACCACACTCTTATAGGAGAGGGTCGTTCGCCTTGGCAGTATAATAGATGCATCTATAGTTTGTGCCGCTCGACCCTCGGCAGTTTACATATTATTAAGGGATCGGGCCGTTCGCCTCGACAGTATCATTTTTCTTATGGGGTCGGGTCGTACGACCACGGCATAATCGTGTGTTATATCACTAGCAGTTCGAATATTTAAGAGATTATCCTTTCACTGATACCTTGCATTTTATATGGTATTTCTTAAACGTTTGATACTGGCACTATATACATCTGAGTTGTTGAGGTAGAATACAAGACTAAGAAATTCATACCTTTAAAAGAAAATTTTGAAAGATTATGTTGGTTACAGTTTCATCCCACTATTACTGTTGTGCTTCATATCTGTTTAGGATTTAGCATATTGCTTTATTGGACCTCTAGTAAGTGTTAGTGTCGACCCCTCATCACTACTTCTCCAGCGTTAGGCTAGATACTTACTAGGTACGCGTTGATTTATGTACTTATGCTACATTTTTGCACTAAATGTGCATGATCTGATAGTTGAGTTTTGTGGCCATCTGGGTGCATAGGAACAGTTGTTGAGGAGACTTTATGGTGAGCTGCATTCCAGGCTACGTATCGCAGTACACATAGTCTCCATCGTAATATTTACTTTATCCTGTCTTATTTACATTCCAGACTAATGTTGTATTATTTTTGTACTCTTTAGTAAATCCACATGCACTTGTGACACCGGATTTTGGGATGTTCTAGGATTTACTTAATCTCGATACAATTTTACTTGTATAATATTTAAATTGTACTGCTCTACGGCTTTAACACATTTATGTCTCCACCTAACACGTATCAAGATATTAAAAATAATAAAATGAATAACTAAGTTGTTTGTTCATCGTTGGCTTGCCTAACGGCGATGTTGAAGTTAATTTTTGGTGTTATCTATGTATCTTTGTGGTTCCGAGCCTTGGAATATGTTCGTATAGCGATTTGTAACTTGTACGTAAAGTTTGGCATCATTCTGGAATGTTTTGATTTAATTCGGACGCATTCGTCGAAGTTTGGAATTTGAAAGTTGCAAGAAATATTTTGATCGACGATTCATGATTTTGATGTTATTTGTGGCATTTCGAGACTTTGGATTAGTTTGTATAAGGTATTGGGACTTGTTGGTGTGATTAGATGGGGTCCCGGGGTCCTCGGGTGTGATTCGGGGTGGTTTCGGACAATGTTTGGATGATTTGTTGTTTCTAGTTAATGGTGTCAAGTTTTGTTCTTCGCGAACGTGAGGGGATTTATGCGTTCGCGAAGAAGGATTTTGGGGCTTCTGGGATTTTCCCATTGCGAACGCGATGAAGGAGATGCGAACGCGGAGCAGAGGTTTGGGTAGCCTACGCGAACGCGACTTGGAAGTCGTGAAGGCGAAGAGGAAGGGGAGTTAGGGCATGTCAGGTGCTAGGCCTTCGTGAACGCGGCTCGTGGCCTGCGAACATGAGGCAGTGGGATCTAAAGTCTTCACGAATGCGGCTAGTTGGTCGCGACTGCAAAGAGTAAATTTTGGAGGTTGTTGTTTTAGCCTTCACGATCGCGAAGGAGCTTCCGCGATCATGATGAATGATGGGCCTGGGCAGAATGGTTTTACGTCGGGGGTTTTGCCAATTTGACTCATTTTTCACTTGGTTGGGTGACTTTTGTAATTATTGAAGAGGAGATTTTTGTCATCCATTATGAGGTAAGCTATTCCCACCCATTGTGAGTTAAATACATGAGTTATATACGGATTTATACATGAAATGTTATGGAAAATGTGGGATTTTGAAAGAAACCTAGAAATTGGTATTTTTGGATTTCGACAACGAAATTGGACATGGAATTGGAAATAAACCATATATTTGAGCTCATAATGTTATGGGTAAAATTTATCTTCAGAAATATTCGGAATCCGGGCACGTGGGCCCGAGGGTTGACTTTATTGACTTTTCGAGCGGAATTCAGAATTGTTGTAAATTGATTTATTATGAGTATTAGAGTATATTTTTATTGGTTTGCACATTGTTTGACTAGTTTCCGAGCGACGGGCATCGGCTTGAGGTGTCAGAGTGGTCATGGAGCCAGTTATAGAACTTCAGAGCGAGGTAAGTCTCCTGTCTAACCCTGTGAGAGGGAATTTACCCCGTAGGTGTTATATTCTTATGTGCTACATGTTGTGGGAGCTACGCACGGATGAGGTGACTGAGCTACGCACGTTTGAGGTGACGGGTGTCTGTGTGTATGCTAGAACTCCTGATTATGTCTGGGTAGACTTATGTTCACGCCATGCTATAATTGTACTATTTGATTTATATTTGCTCGTGAAATTCCTTATTTCGTGTTACGACTTGAGACTAAACTTGCATAGGGTGATAGACTCGATATTGTAGAGATGTGACGAGCTACTAGATAATCCGGGGAATAATTTGTGCTTCCCTTATGAATTTCTCCCCCGTTGCGTGTATTTATTGCGAAGTTTTCCTTAAATTCCATAACTCACACATATATTCGTGAGTGGGGTCAAGGACACGGTTAGAACTTCTTACTCTAATGGGATCGGGCCATTCGTCGCGGCAGGGCTTTGTACCTTACTTTTATGGGAGCGGGTCGCTCGCCTCGGCAGTATAATAGATGCATCTATGGTTTGTGTCACTCAACCCTTGGCAGTGTACACACTATTATATGATCGGGTCGTTTGCCTCGAAAATATCATATTTCTAATGGGATCGAGCAGTACGACCTCGGCATAATCGTGCGTTATATCGCTAGTAATCTGAATATTTATGAGATTATCCTTCCACTGATGCCTTGCATTTTATATGGTATTTCTTATCCGTTTGATACTGGCTCTTTATACGTATGAGCTGTTGAGGTAGAATACAAGACTGAGAAATTCATACCTTTAAAAGAAATTTCTGAAAGATTATGTTGATTACCGTTTCATCCCACTATTAGTGTTGAGCTTCATATCTGTTTAGGATTTAGCATACTGCTTTATTGGACATCTAGTAAGTGTCAGTGTAGACCCCTCATCACTACTTCTCCAAGGTTAGGCTAGATACTTACTGGATACGCGTTGATTTATGTACTCATACTACACTTTTGCACTAAATGTGCAGTATCTGATAGGTGAGTTTGGTGGTCATCTGGGTGCTTAGGCACAGTTGTTGAGGAGACTTTATGGTGAGCTGTATTCCAGGCTACGTATCGCAGTAGATATAGTCTTCGTCGTAATATTTACTTTATCCTGTCTTATTTACATTCCAGACTAATGTTGTATTATTTTTGTACTCTTTAGTAAATCCACATGCACTTGTGACACCGGATTTTTGGATGTTCTAGGATTTATTTATGGTTTGCTTAACCTCGATACACTTTTACTTGTATAATATTTAAATTGTACTGCTCTACGACTTTAACGCATTTATGTCTCCACCTAACAAATTTCAGGATTTTAAAAATAATAAAATGAATAACTAAGTTGATAGTTCACCGTTGGCTTGCCTAACGCCGACGTTGACGTGAATTTTGGGTGTTATCGATGTCCCTTTGTGGTTCTCAGCCTTGGAATAGGTTTGAATCATGATTTGTAACTTGTACGTAAAGTTTGTTATCATTCCGGAATATTTTGATATGATTCGGACGTGTTCGTCGAAGTTTGGAATTTGAAAGTTGAAAGAAAGATTTTGATCGATGATTCATGATTTTGATGTTATTTGTGGCATTTCGAGACTTTGGATAAGTTTGTATAAGGTATTGGGACTTGTTGGTCTGATTAGACGGGGTCCAGGGGGCCTAGGGTGAGATTCAGGGTGGTTTCGGACAAAGTTTGGATGATTTGTTATTTCTAGTTGATGGTGTCAAGTTTTGTTCTTCGCGAACGCGAGGGGATTTATGCATTCGCAAAGAAGGATTTTGGGGCTTCTGGGATTTTCCCATTGCGAATGCGATGACGGAGATGCGAACGCGGAGCAGAGGTTAGGGTAGCCTACGCGAACGCGACTTGGAAGTCGTGAACGCGAAGAGGAAGGGGAGTTGGGGCCTGTCAGGTGCTTAGCATTCGCGAATGCGGCTCGTGGCATGCAAACCTAAGGTAGTGGTATCTAGAGTT
The DNA here is from genome assembly GCF_000390325.3 of Nicotiana tomentosiformis. Taxonomy (NCBI): domain Eukaryota; kingdom Viridiplantae; phylum Streptophyta; class Magnoliopsida; order Solanales; family Solanaceae; genus Nicotiana; species Nicotiana tomentosiformis. Next base: position 112,236,588 of record NC_090817.1, read on the forward strand.
TTCATGAATGCGGCTAGTTGGTCACGAACGCAAAGAGTAAATTTTGGAGGCTGTTGTTTTAGCCTCCGCGATCGCGAAGGAGCTTCCGCGATCGTGATGAATGATGGGCTTGGGTAGAATGGTTTATGTCGGGTTTTTTGCCTATTTCACTCATTTTTCTCTTGGTTGGGCGACTTTTGCGGTTCTTGAAGAGGAGAATTTTGTCATCCATTGTGAGGAAAGCAATTCCCACCTATTGTGAGTTAAATACACGAGTTATAGACGGATTTATACATGAAATTGTTATGGAAATTTGGGGATTTTGAAAGAAACCTAGAAATTGGTATTTTTGGATTTTGACCACGAAATTGGACATGGAATTGGAAATAAATCATATATTTGAATTCGTAATATTATGGGTAAAGTTTATCTTCAAAAATATTCGAAATCCGGGCACATGGGCCCGAGGGTTGATTTTATGGACTTTTCGAGCGGAATTGGGAATTGTTATAAATTGATTTATTATGAGTATTAGGGTATATTGATATTGGTTTTCATATTGTTTGACTAGTTTTGGAGCGACGGGCATCGGGTTGAGGTGTTAGAGTGGCGTTGGAGCCGGTTATGGAACTTCGGAGCGAGGTAAGTATCATGTCTAACCCTGTGAGGGGGAATTTACCCCGTAGGTGTTATATTCTTATGTGCTACATGATGTGGGAGCTACGCACGTATGAGGTGACGGGTGTCCGTGCGTATGCTATAACTCCTGATTATGTCTGGGTAGACTTAGGTTCACGCCATGCTATAATTGTACTATTTGATTTATCTTTGCTCGTGAAATTCCTTATTTCGTGTTACGACTAGAGACTAGATTTGCATAGGGTGATAGAATCGATATTGTAGAGATGTGACGAGCTACTAGATAATTCGGGGAATAATTTTTGCATCCCTTATGAATTTCTCCCTCGTTGTGTGTATTCATTGCAAAGGTTTCCTTAAATTTCATTTCTCACACGTATATTCGTGAGTGGGGTCAAGGACCCGTTAAAGCTTCTTACTCTAATGGGATCGAGCCGTTTGCCGCGGCAGGATTTTGTTCCACACTCTTATTGGAGTGGGTCATTCGCCTCATCAGTATAATAGATGCATCTATGGTTTATGTCGCTCGACCCTTGGCAGTGTACACACTATTACGGGATCGGCCCGTTCGCCTCGGAAGTATCACATTTCTTATGGGATCGGGTCGTACGACCTCGGCATAATCGTGCGTTATATCGCTAACAGTCTTAATATTCACGAGATTATCCTTCCAGTGATGCCTTGCATTTTATATGGTATTTCTTATCCTTTTGATACTAGTACTTTATACATATGAGCTGTTGAGGTAAAATACAAGACTGAGAAATTCATACCTTTAAAAGAAATTTTTGAAAGATTATGCTAGTTACCGTTTCATCCCACTATTACTGTTGTGCTTCATATCTGTTTAGGATTTAGCATACGGCTTTATTGGACCTCTAGTAAGTGTCAGTGTCAACCCCTCGTCACTACTTCTCCAAGGTTAGGCTAGATACTTACTGCGTACGCTTTCATTTATATACGCATGCTACACTTCTGCACTAAATGCGTAGGATCTGATAGGTGAGTTTGGTGGTCATCTAGGCTCATAGTCACAGCTGCTGAGGAGACTTTATAGTGAGCTGCATTTCAGGAGTCTCCACCGTACTATTTACTTTATCTTGTCCTATTAACATTCGAGACTGATGTTGTATTATTATTGTACTCCTTAGTAAATGCACATGAACTTGTGACATCGGGTTTTTGGATGTTCTAGGTTTAGTTTATGGTTTGCTTAACCTCGATACACTTTTACTTGTATCATAATTAAATTGTACTCCTCTATGCCTTTAATGCATTTATTTCTCCACCTAAAACGTTTCAGGATTTTAAAAATAATAAAATGAATAATTAAGTTGTTAGTTCACCGTTGGCTTGCCTAACAGCGACGTTGGGTGCCATGGGTCATGACACCTAATCTTGGGCTGAACTGGGCCGACCGGTGGCACTTGTATGACCTCTGAGACCTGGTCAACCTGAACCCGCTTCTCTAGGGTACGGGAGGCGGGAGTCTATGCTCCTCCCCCAGCCTGAGATGTAGCATGAGCAAGTGGATCAACCCTGCCACAGCTAAAGTGCCGAACATGCTCAGAAACTGGGCGAGAGTCTCCTGGAGAGTTGGTGTTGTAACAGGTGTCTCAGGTGCCTGCCCTCCAACCTGAGCTACTGGTGGCTCCTCTGTAGAAGCTCGTGCGGGTGCTCTGGCTGCACCACGTGGACGTCCCCGGCCTCTACCCTGACCCAGGCCTCTCGCAGCTGCAGCAGGGGGTGTGGGTGTCTGGTCATCTGCTCCAACTGTACATGTCCTCACCATCTGTGAGAAAATAGAAAGACAGAAATTTAGAATCTGAAATCAAAGATTCCACACTATAAGGAATCAATGCAGTAAAGCTTTTCCTAACAGTTCCATAGCCCCCCAAAGATACGTACAAACGTCTCTGTACCGATCCGCGAGACTCTATTGAACATGCTTGTGACTCATAACACCTATGAGCCTAGAGCTCTGACACCAGCATGTCACGACCCCAATTTTTCTCCGTAGGATGTCGTGACGGCACCTAGTCTGTAAGCCTAGGTAAGCCTAACAAAACATAAGGAATAACAAAAATAATAATAATTTATATCTCAAAACATCCACAACTATATATATAAAGGAAATATCTAGCCCAATATGTACATCTCCAAAAACCCGGTGAAGTATAAGTCACAAGCTCTAGATACAGTACGGAACGCTCCTATACATCATTGTCTACAAAAATATAAAGGAACAAAAAAGGAACAGAATAGAAGGGGACTCCGAGGCCTGCGGACGCGGGTAGGTGTACCTCGAAATGCCATAAATCGAGGCTGATAGGATGTACCTGGATCTGCAAAAACATAAGTGCAGAAGCGTAGTATGAGTACACCGCAACGGAATCCAATAAGTGTCAAGCCTAACCTTGGTAGAGTTGTGATGAGGTAAGGAGGGCCCAACTAGAGATAATAAGAAACATAACAGATAATATAATGACATAATGAAATAACAGGGAAGTGAAACAGTAAAGAATTTACGGAAAGTAACAACACAGAATCAAGGAAAGTTAATTCAACACAAAAGGAAAATAAGAATTTTACATGTTAAGGAAACAACAACCAACAATACAGCAAATAAGGAATATCAACAGGGGCACTCCCGAGATGCCGCCTCATACCCCCAAATCATAAAATGACTCACTTTCATTATATCATCGCGGGGGGCTTTACATTTAATTTTGGAAATCATTTTCCCGAAATAGCACCTCGCGCTTTAGCCCACCTTATCACACCGCATGGCTTCTAGTAGTTCCCCTACTAGCCATGTGTTTCAAGCCCACCTTATCTCAGCGCATGCGTTTCAACACCCAGACCTTATACCACTGAATTCGTATCAATAATAACAACAGCACGGCAGAAACCTCATGCAATAATAACAACCGCACGACAGAAATCTCGTGCAACAATAACAACAGTACGACATAAACCTCGTGCAAACAACCAAACAATCAGCTCAACGATAACATGATAGCCAAGACACGACAACTAAGTAAATGATATTTCACAACTTACACCTTGCCTCAAAAGAACCACGACCTTGCAATTCGACACCAAACTCAACAGCAAGATATTTCAAGGACAACAATTTCAAGTAAGGAGTTCCACAGTTATGCAATGAATATGAAAATCAAGAAAAATAAGTAATTTAATTAAACATGTGATACAAGTTGCAAATAGGAGTTAAAACAAGTAGACATGTAAAATTAGGATAAACATGATGACTATAACGTGCTAAAGTAACTCAATTAAGGCATGAAAAGGAAACTACGTAGCAAAACTCGGAATTTCAACATTTAGCTCGTGTACGCATCTCGTCACCTCGCGTACACGGCCTTCACATATCACAAATTATCACCAAAATACCAAATCCTAAGGAAAATTTCCCCCACACATGGTTAGACAAGCCACTTACCTCAAACCACGATCAATCAATCAATTAGAAGGCCTTTTCCTTGATTTTCCAACTCCGAATGGCTCGAATCTAGCCAAAACAATTTCATGCTATAGATATAGCAAAGAATTGGAAAATCTCCCCAAAAAGGTCAACCCAGGCCCACATCTCAGAACCCGACCAAAATTATAAAAAACGAACACCCATTCAATATCGAGTCCAACCATACATGAATTTTCCAATTTTAAACTCCAAAACAATAATTAAAAGGTATAATTAATAGTAGATTCATGGGAATTAATCAAAAACGAGTCAAGAAACCTTACCCAAATGCTTCCTCTGAAAATCCCTCAAAATATCGCCTCAATCCGAGCTCTCAAAGTCCCAAAGTGAAAATGAAATCAATCCCTTGATTTTTCCCTTTACTGCCCAGCGACATTTGTATCTGCCCAGCGACATCTGTATCTAAAATTATTTTTATTGAGTTTTATTTATGAATTGAAGTTATTTTGGTTAGATTTGAGCCGTCCGGAGGGTGTTTCACTCGAGAAGGTCATTTTAGAGTCACAGTCTATCTTCTTTGAGGTAAGTTTCTTGCCTAACTTTGTGTGGGGGAACTACCCCTTAGGATTCGAGTCTTTTGTGCTAATTGTGTCATGTGAAGTACGAGTACACGAGGTGACGAGTACGTGCCCGGACTTATTTGTGGAAATTTGACTGTCTAGTGCTCTTAGTTTCTTATGTCCATTAAATATGAAGTTGTTTTGTCATGTTAAATTCCTCATTTATAAAATTCACCCTTACGTGCCTTAATTGGAATTAATTGCTTCATGTTCTAACCTTATTGCCGATTAAACTCTTTTGTGCCTTAACTGAAGTTGTTGCCTCTTTTATCGTCATGCTATCTTTCCGTAATTGCTTAACCTTAGTTGAAATCATTGTTATCTTTCCGTAATTGCTTAAACCTTAATTGAAATCATTATAATCACTTCTGTAATTGCCTAGCCTTAATGGAAGTTTGTTACCCCTTTCATTGTTGGCGTATTCTTATTTGGGGTCATTGATTCATGCTATCTCTCTTGTTGTTGAGTTGCAATTTTGTGGAATCATTTTTACACATTACCTCTACCTTTTTGAACAATTCTTGTTGAGACTATTATTTCCCTATTGTGTCTTTCTCTGTGAGTTCGTTCTTCTGTTTCTTTGTGTTCCGAAGTTCTTGTGTTGATTTACTTGCCGCATTCTCGTGTTGTTGTTGCTGTTATATTCTGTGTTGTTGGGCCGAGGGCTATACATGGTTGTGAATTGAAACTGTTTTGAGAAAATGTCGTGGCATGTGGGCACATATGGTGAAAGTCATTTATTTGAGATGTTATGTTTTTGGCATACGTGTTGTGTTGAGAAAATTGTTATATGTTGCACGAGGTTTCTGTCATGCTGTTGTGGTTGTGTTTGCACAAGGTTTCTGCCGTGCGGTTGTTATTGTGTTGCACGAGGTTTCTGTCGTGCAGTTGTTATTGTGTTTGCACGAGTTGTAATGTGGGCACAAGATGCCAACTGATTAGGGTTCATGAATTGGGACCCGTGAGCTATGATTATGAGGTTCGGTACCTAGTGGAAATGTTTGAATAGATTTGGCGTGAAAGTGATTGTTCTCATTGAGTTGTTACTGGTTTTCCCTTTATTTGATTTCCCCGGACTTTGATTGTGATTAGTTACTCTACAGCATTATTACATGACTGCTTCCTATTGAATATTGTTATTACTAGTGTATCATTTCAAGTATTGTCTTATAGTCCTTATCCTACTTAACTTTATATTAATATTGTTTCTCTGTTAGTTCATCTACGCATTTGTTCAGGTTGCTTAGTCTGGTAGGTGTCTTGATTGTCCCTCATCACTACTCTACCGAGGTTAGTCTTGATACTTACTGGGTACCGTTGTGGTGTACTCATACTACACTTCTGCACATTTTTGTATAGATCCAGGTGCCTCGGTTGTTGTTGATTATTAGCTGGCTGGTCGAGCTGTGGAGACTCTTGGTAAACTAGTCGTAGCATTCGCAGGCTTCGGAGTCACCTTCTGATATTTTCATTGTACTGTTTAATTCCATCTGAACAATTGTATTTAGGGATTTTCTAGCAAACTTTGTAGAGCTTATGACTTGTACTACCGGTTTTAGGAATTGTAATTTGTATAAGATTTTTATCTCGTATTTTTCATTTGATGGTTGAATTCTTCTAATTATTTAGTAAGTGTTAGACTTACCTAGTCTTAGAGACTAGGTGTCGTCACGACATCATACATAGGGAAATTGGGGTTGTGATAAGTTGGTATCTGAGCTCTAGGTTGATAGGTTCTATAAGTCATAAGCGAGTTTAGTAGAGTCTTACATATCGGTACGGAGACGTATGTATTTATTTTTGAGAGGCTACGAAACTATTAGGAAAATTTCACTTCTTTCATTCCTATCGTACGAGTTTATTGATCTCGAAGTTTGAACCTTGTCATTCTATTCTCTCACAAATGGTGAGGACCCGAGTTGCAGTTACCGACAACGCTGCCCCCAGAACCGATGTTACTAGGAGCCGGGGCAGAGGATGAGGAGGAGCATGTACTACACCTAGAGCACCCATCAGAGTAGCTGTTGAGGAGCTGCCAGTAGCTCCTGTTAAGGGATAGGTACCAGAGGCACCTGTGGTTAACCCAGGACTTCAGGAGACTTTGGCACAGCTCCTGATCATGTTTGGTACATTGGCTTAGACTGAAAGTTGATTTTGGTTACACCAACTACTTCACATATCGGGGGAGGAGCTCAGACTCCAGGTGTCATGCCGATACAGCTTGTTGTCCCAGTACAGTCGTGGTTAGAGCAGCAGCATATAAGGAGTAACATCTTAGACTTGCGAAGTTCAAGAAGTATTACCCTCCTACTTTTGGTGCTTTGACTTCAGAGGATACGCATTGGTTCCTAGGGGAGTGCTATTGTATTCCCCGCACTATGGGTATTTTGGAGACGAGTGGAGTTGCTTTTACCGCATTCCATTATAAGGGAATGACATATCAGTGGTGGCGAGCATATAAGTTGAGTAGTCCGGCCGATGCAGCTTCACTTTCATGGGTTCAGTTTTTAGAGGTGTCCTTAAGATTTTGTTCCCCATACCCTTCGGTATGCATGACGCGTGGAGTTTGAGTAACTACGCTAGGGCACTATGTTAGTGTCAGAGTATGCCGTTATATTCAATGAATTGTCCAGACATGCACCTACTTGGTTTCTACAGTTGGATAGTGAGTCTGCAGGTTCATTGAGGGGCTCAATCATGATATCCGGTTCAGCATGGCTTGGGAGTTAGAGTTTAATGTTACATTTCATCAGGTGGTAGATATCGCTCGCCAATTAGAGGACATGCGGGACCAGGAGGGAGAAGTCATGCAGTGTCAGGAGATAGAGGAGAGGGAGGCTAAGAGGCCGCGTAGACCGGAGAGACCTATTGGTTCCTATTTCTAAGGCAGGGTATGACATGGTAGAGGTTTTGTGGGTCAGCTAGTTCAGTTTGCACTTTAGGTTTCACACGGTGTTTCAGATACCCATGGGTCTCAGGGTACCCGTACCGGATAGCTTCCACAACCACGTCAGCGGAGAGGTTGCTTTGAGTCTGGAAATACCAGCCACATGGTAAGAGACTATCCCATACTCGAGACAAATGTGTCATGGTGGGGTATTCATGCTATGAGTTCTATTTTAGTTTTTGATATCCCTGCACCGCCAGCTTGGGGTACAGGTTAGGCGAGTTGAGGGCGCCTAAGAGGAGGAGGCCTGGCCCGTTGATGTTTTTTCTATGGTAGGGCTGAGGCCGCTACACCAGATGATGTTGTATAGTTATGGGTTCGATTTTTTATAGAAGAGCATCATTCGTATCTTATTCCGGTTCTGCTTATCAGGGTGAGTCCTTCTATTTTACTTCACATATGGGTGAGTTTCGTGATCTTTTACTCTATTTATGTGCTTACCCCTGGTGGGAGATTCTATAGTGGTAGCCCGTGTCTATCGTTTTATTTTTATTCATTATTGAGAGTTATGATACTACAAGTGACTTTCTGTTACCAAGTACGTTAAGTTCTAATGCAATTTCTGAGTGATTGGTTATGATTTGTGATTTAGAAGGTCTTCTAGGGTGGGAGTTCAGTATCTGTTGTGATTTTGTTAGCGAAATTGAACTAGTGGAAGGGTTTCGGTTGGTATGATATGCATTCTACTTGTGATTCAGAGCTGAGGATGGGATCCTCGCGTTTTCATGTGATTTGATATGTTTGAGCTGGGCTACGGGCCTCGGTGGAGTTATAACAGGATGAGATCCTTATGATTTATTCATATGCTTTGATTCTCCCTCTGTAAAATTGATTCGTAATCTGATATTGATAGGTAGTAGTACTTGTCGGGCTTGTTTGATAGTTCTCTTGTGTGTTTCTCCTTACATATTTGTGTTGTGCTTATTGAGTTTTAGCTTGCGAGGTGTGTGCCCCGGTGGCGTTAGATGCGACTTGTTGGTTCGGGTGAATAGTTATGAGGTCTTCATGTTTCTTGCATCATTATCAGTGTTTTGAAGGTTTGAAATATGGTACTAACGGATATGAGGCTAATTGTCGGTATTGAATTTGATTATGGGCAACTACTACGGCTAGAGTTGTTGTTTACGGCATATGTGTGATATGTTAAGTCGTGTGGTTGCACCTGGCAGGTGTAGGCATAAGTTGTCGCAACTAGTTGAGGTTGGTACCATGTGTTGATGTAGGAATCAGGTCATTTGGAAATGATTGGATGATGAGAAATTTGGTTCTAAGGTTTGCCAGTATAGGTGGAAGGAATAATATTCAGTTGAGATGGCGTTGTCGGGCCTATGTGGATTGGGGTGACATGGAGTCACCCGCGAGTATATTTATGATGAGTACATTCAGTGATTTGATGACCTCAGAGTGGTACTGGGCACATTCGAGAACGAACATTTTTTTAAGAGGGGGAGAATATAACGACTCGACCGGTCGTTTTGGGAATTAGCACCACGTTCAGTGGCTTAGGGTCTCGAAAAGCTTTGTAATGTGTATTATGACATGCGTGTGTGGTCGAGATTGGTTTTCAGATGATTCGGGATTTAATTAAAAGAACAATTCTTATTTTTGAAGCTTAAATGAAAAAGAGTTAATTGGAATTTGACTTTTGAGTATATGACTCTGAAATGATGTTTTGATTATTTCAATAGTTTCGTATGGTAATTTTGGACTTAGGCATGCGTCCATATTTGGACTTGGAGGTCAGTAGTGTAATTTGATGCATTTTGGTGAAAGTTGAAAAAGTTGAAGTTTTGGAAGGTTAAGAGGTTTGACCGAGAGTTGATTTTGGTGGTATCGGGATTGTATTTTGATTCCGAGAGTTGGATTAGCTCTGTTATGTCATTTGGGACTTGCATGCAAAATTTGACGTCATTCCGGATTGATTTGACATGTTTCGGCTCGCATTTTGAAAGTTGGAAGATTTGAAAGTTCATAAGTTCAATTCGCGATGCGATCACACCAGAAGGCACCCAGCTTCAGCAATGCTCTAAGTCTCATTTTCGATCTGATAACCATCTGAAATCAACCCGAAGCTCCTGGGACCTCAACCAAACATACCAACAACTTCCAAAACACGACACGAACTTAATTGAGCCCTCAAATTGTATTAAACAACATCAAAAACACGAATTGCACCCCAATTCAAGCCTATTGAAACCAAAGAATACCATCTTCTACAAACGACGACGAAACCTATCAAATCATGCCCGATTGGCCTCAAAATTTGCACACAAGTCACAAATGATACCACGGACCTACTCCAACTTCCAGAACCCCATTCTGAGCCCGGTATCCACAAAGTCCACTCTCGGTCAAACTTTTAAATTTTCAACTTTCGTCATTTCAATCCTAATTCAAATACGGACATCCAATTCACAATCCCGACACACTCCTAAGTCCAAAATCACCCAATGGAGCTGACGAAACCATCAAAACTCCATTCCAGAGTTGTTTACACATAAGTCAACATCCGGTCAAACTTGAGACTAAGTATTTCAATTCATTCTGAAACCTCTCTGGACCCGAACCAACTACCCCAGCAAGTCACATAACAACAATTAAGCAGGGAATGAATACTAAATAGGGGAACAGGTCCACAACTCTCAAAACAACTGGTCGGGTCATTACTTCCTCCCCTTCTTAAACAAATGTTCATCCTCGAACGGGTCTAGAAACATACCTAGAGATCAAATAGGCATGGATTTCTGCTCCTTAACTGGCTTACCTCTCCACTACACCTTCACTGAAGATATGTCCTTTCACCTCAACTTTCGAACCAACCGATCCAAAATGGCCACCGGCTCCACATCATAAGTCAAATCACCATCCAACTGAACTGTGTTGAAATTCAAAACATGAGACAGATCGCTGACATGCTTATGGAGCATAGAAACATAAAATACCGGATGCACACTCGACAAACTATGTGGCAAGGCAAGCTTGTAAGCCACCTCTCCAATCATCTAAAGCACCTCAAACGGCCCAATATACCGAGGGCTTAACATGCCCTTTTTCCCGAACCTCATAACACCCTTCATGGGTGACACCTTAAGTAGTACCTTCTCCCCAATCATAAAAGCAACATCATGACCCTTCATATCGGCGTAACTCTTCTGTCTAGACTGTGTCATGCGAAGCTGATCCTGAATCAATTTAACTTTGTCCAAAGCAACATGAACCAAGTCAGTACCCAATAGCCTAGCCTCACCCAACTCGAAACAACCCACCGGGGATCGACACCGTCTTCCATTCAAAGCCTCATACGGAGCCATCTAAATGCTCGACCGGTAACTGTTGTTGTAGGCAAACTCTGCGAGCGGCAAAAACTGATCCCAAGAACCCCCGAAATCATTGACACAAGCGTGTAGCATGTCCTCCAATATCTGAATAGTGTGCTCTAACTTTAAGTCCGTCTGAGGGTGAAATGCTTTGCCAAACTCAGGATGGGTTCCCAACTCTCGATTTACTACTCTCCAAAACTGCGATGTAAACTGTGTGCTCCGATCTGAAATGATGAACACTAGCACACCATGAAGGCGAACAATCTCGCTGATGTAAATCTCAGCCAAGCGCTCTGAAGAATAAGTAGTCCTAATTGGAATGAAGTGCACGAACTTGGTCAGCCGGTCCACAATCACCCAAATAGCAATAAACTTCCTCGAAGTTCGTGGTATACCAAATACAAAATCCATGGTGATACGCTCTCATTTCCACTCTGGAATATAAAGCCTCTGAAGCAATCCACCCAGTCTCTGATTCTCATACTTCACCTGCTAGCAATTTAGGCACCGAGGTACAAACTCCACTATATCCTTCTTCATTCTGATCCACCAATATTGTTGCCTCAAGTCCCAGTACATCTTTGTGGCACCTGGATGAATAGAATACCACGAATTGTGGCCCTACTCAAGAATCTTCTCACATAACTCATCTACATTGGGCACATAAATTCGACCCTGCATCCTTAACACCCTATCATCCCCAATAATAACATCCCTGGCATCACCGTGCTGAACCGTGACCTTAAGAACAAACAAATAAGTACCATCATATTGGCACTCTATGATGCGATCATATAAGAAAGACCGAGAAACCACACAAGCTAGAACCTGGCTTGGCTCAGAAACATCTAATCTCACGAACTGGTTGGCCAAGGCCTGAACATCAACTGCAAGTGGTCTCTTACCAACAGGAATGAATGCAAGGCTACCCATACTCATCGCCTTTTTACTCAAGGAATCAGCCACCATATTGGCCTTCCCGAGATGATACAGAATAGTAATATCATAGTCCTTTAGCAGCTCCAACCATCTCTGCTGCCTCAAATTTCGATCCTTTTGTTTGAACAAGTGCTGGAGACTCCGATGATCCGTAAATACCTCATACGACACACCATAGAGATAATGCCTCCAAATCTTTAATGCCTAAATGATGGTAGCCAACTATAAATCGTGGATGGGGTAGTTCTTCTCATGAGGCTTCAACTGACGCGAATCATAAGCAATTACTCTACCCTCATGCATCAAGACACACCCAATACCAATCCGAGAAGCATCACAATACATTGTATAAGAGCCTGAAGTTGAAGGCAAAACTAGAATTGGAGTTGTGGTCAAGGCGATCTTGAGCTTTTGAAAGCTCTCTTCACACTCATCTGACCACCTGAAAGTAGCACCCTTCTAGGTTAATTTGATCAAAGGCGATGCAATAGACAAGAAACCCTCCACAAAACGACGATAATAGTCGGCCAAGCCGAGAACGCTTCGAATTTCCATAGCTGAGGACGGTCTAGGCCAACTTTGAACTGCCTCTATCTTCTTCGGATCTACCTGAATCCCCTCACTTGACACCACGTGCCCCAAGAACACCACTAAACTAAGCCAAAACTCACACTTTGAGAACTTGACATAAAGTTTATCCTCCCTCAACCACTGCAACACAATCCTTAAATGTTGGGCATGCTTCTCTTAGCTATGAGAGTACTCCAGGATATCATCAATGAATACTCTGACAAATGAGTCGAGATAAGGCTGAAATACACTGTTTATCAGATGCATGAATGTTGCTGGGGCATTGGTCATCCCAAAATACATCACAAGGAACTCATAATGACTATAACGGGTCCTGAATGTCGTCTTTAAAATATCTGAGTCCCGAATCTTCAACTGGTGATACCCAGACCTCAAATAAATTATAGAGAACACCCTCGCTCCCTGAATCTAGTAAAATAGATCATCAATGCACGGCAAAGGATATTTGTTCTTGATTGTTACTTTGTTCAACTGCATATAGTCGATGTACATCCACATAGTAGCATCATTCTTCTTCACAAACAGAACCGGTGCACCCCAAGGCGACACACTAGGCCTAATAAACCCCTTATCAAGAAGTTCCTAAAGTAGTTCTTCCAATTCCTTCAACTCAGTTGGTCTCATACAAAATGGAGGAATACAAATGGGCTGAGTGCCCAGCACCAAATCAATATCCCTATTGGGTGGCATGCCCTACAGGTCTGTAGGAAACACATTCGGAAAATCTTGCACCATGGGAACAAAATCAATAGTAGGAGTGTCATCACCAACATCCCTCACAAAGGCCAAATAAGATAAACAACCCTTCCCAACCATCCATTGGGCCTTCAGATATGAAATCACTCTGCTGGGAACATAATCTAGATAACCTCTGCACTCGATCCTTGGCAACCTCGTCACCGCCAACTTCAAGGTCTTAGCGTGTCAATCCAGCATAGCATGACATGGAGACAACCAATCCATACCCAAGATCAAGTCGAAACCAACCATACTAAGCAATAAGAGATCAACTCTAGTCTTCAATCTCCCAATAGTCACTATACATGACTGATATACACGGTCAACAATAATAGTATCGCCCACTGGGCTGGATATATGAACATATGAGACTACGGACTCACAGAGAATATCTAGATAATGAGAAAAATACGATAATATATACGATTAAGTGGAACCAGTGTCAAATAATACAGAAGCATCACTGTGGCGCACTGAGATAATACCTATGATCACTGCATCTGAAGCAACAACATCTGGCCTGGCAGGAATAGCAAAGAATCGGGCATGACCACCACCTGATCAACCTCCCCCTCTAGGGCGACCCCTAGCTGGTTGTGCGGGTGGTGAAGTAACTGGTGTGGAAGTCACAGCCTGACTCCTCTGCTGCACCGGACCTCCCGGGCGATGAGGACACTATCTCCACATATGCCCAAACTCCCAGCACTCAAAACAACTCCCCGGTGGTGGTGGGGACTAAATCGGGCCCCGAGTACTAGAGTAACTACTAGAAGGACCTGGCATAGATGAACCCTGAACTGATGGAGTACGGGATGAACTTTTATCTAGAAAGGCACTAAGAGATGACTAACCCTGACGAGCACTGTATGAACCATGGTTGGATGATACATCATGATGAACTAGACGAGCCATCTGGGCGTGCCTATAAGGATGACCCCCCTGATATGGTAGAACTGACCCCCAGAAGGAACACCGCTGAAACCACCCGATCCACGAGGCCTCTTGGACTCCCTCTCCTAATGCTCCTGGTTACGAACCATCTCTAGTAGCCGAGCAATATCAACCACCTCGTCAAACCGAGCACCAGATACACTCTCCTGAGTCATAGCAAAACGCAACTGATAGGTGAGGCCATCAATGAACCTCTTAATCCTCTCCATCTCAGTGGGAACTAACAAAACTACATGACGAGCCAACTCTGAAAATCTCATCTCATACTGGGTCACAGACAAGCCATCCTGACGTAGCTGCTCATACTGCATGTGCAGCTTATCCCTGCGGGTTGATGGCACAAACTTCTCCAAGAAGATAACAGAGAACTCATGCCATGACAGTGGTGTAGCACTGACTAGCCTGCTCTTCTCATAGGTCTCCCACCATCTAAAAGCAGCCCTAGTAAACTGAAAAGTACTGAATAAAACCCCATTGGTCTCCAGAATACCCGCGGTACGAAGAATCTGCTGACACCTAACCAAGAAAACCCCATTGAATGATGGAGGCTGGAGTCTCCCAAACCTCTCAAGTCTCATCTGCTTATCCTCACTCACAATGGGACGCACCTAGTCCTGAGCACCTGCAACCAGCTGGGCTGGCAATACCCCTAGCGTCTAAATCCCCTGCATCACCTGCTCTAGAGTACGGGCTGCGGGAGTCTGAGTACCTCCCCCTGCGTGAGAAGTGGCTAGCACGGTCTGAATTGAAACTGCCTAAGCAAGGCTAGTGCACACTGTTAAAATATGAGCCAAAGACTCCTGAAGGCCTAGAATCACAATGGGCATAACTGGTGCCTGAGCCGGCCTTACTAGCTCAACCACCTCTGGAACCTGCTCCTGCACTGGAGCAACTGGTGGATCTATAGGTGCTGCTCTAGCTGTTGTACGAGTTGCTCCTCTGACCCTACCACAGCCCGTACTGTGACCTTGTCCTCTCGTGGCCCTAGCTCGTGGTATTGGTGTCCGTCCTGTCCAGTAGCACGTGTCCTCACCATCTGTGAGAGAATATAATAACAGAGGTTTAATTCCCGAAATCACCAAATCCGCACGACAAGAATACATGAATGTGAAGTTTCCTAAGGGTTTGGTAGCCTCTCAAAGATAAGTACAGACGTCTCCATACCAATCCGCAAGACTCTACTAAACTTGCTAATGACTCATGAGACCTATGTAACCTAGGCTCTCATACCAATGTGTCACGACCCAAAACTTAGCCTTTAGTGATGGCGCCTAACGTGGTAGTAGGCAAGCCGACACCTCAAAATATTTCTAACATTTTTAAACGAAAAAATGAAATAACACAGGTTTAAATAAATAAAACTCTCATAAACTTGATAGAAAGTCAAAACTCAATACGGAAGTTCCCAAAAACTAGGGTATCACTGAGTACATGAGAGGTTATACAACACAAGTCTGAAAATACTGCCTATGAAAAACTGAAACTAAATACATAAAGCTGAAAGATAGGGAGGGAGAGTGGGGGTCTGCGAATTCCGGGAAGCTACCTCGAAATCATTGAATGATCAAGCTGCTCAGATAATCAACACCCTCTGTGTCCGGTAACACCTGAATCTGCACACGAAGTGTATGGTGTAGCGTGAGTACAACCAACTCAGTAAGTAACAAGACTAACTATTGGACTGAAAGTAGTGACGAGCTTCACAGAGACAGTTCAATTATAGAAATTTACAATACAGGAAAAATAGGCATGCTTTCAAGTTCGACATTTAAAGCCAAAACAGTTAATTCATGTCAAGTTCAATTGAAATAGGATATGGCATCTCTTAGAAACTACATGACAATAATATATGCTAGTTGAAGTACACAGTAATGAAATCAAGTGCATATTCTTATAATAACAGTCACTCGGTCCTCTCATTCACTCCAACCTAACAGTCACTCATTCCTCACAGCCTCTCATTTCTCCCTGTCACTCGGCCCTCACACTCGCACTCAATAGGTACCTGCGCTCACTGTGGGTGTGCAGACTCCGGAGGGACTCCTTTAGCCCAAGTGCTATAATAAGCCAATCATGGCATGAATCAAATAAACATGATGTGGCATGGAACCTGATCCCATAAATATCCTCACAATCAGGCCCTCGGTCTCACTCAGTCATCAATCTCTCCAGTCTCTCGAGCTCCTAATAATAAAGATAAACAGCCCAAACAGCGATGATATAATGTATCAATAAAGACGAATAGAGACTGAGATATAATATGCAAGGAAAAACTGTGACTGAGTACAATAAAGTGGAAATTAAGCAGATAATGCAACATGTAACACGACCTATATGGGTCCCTTCAGTATCAACACATAGCCTACGCATGATTTCTAACATGATTTGCAGCTCAATTTCTATAACACATGGAGAATATACGGATACCAACAGATTATAGAATTATACAGTTCCATGGAGTTGACCAAGTCATAATTACTATGGTTCAAACCCACACGCCTGTCACCTAGCATGTGCGTCACCTCAACACCAATCACATGACACAAAATTTGGGGTTTCATATCCTCAGAACAAGTTTAGAACTGTTACTTACCTCAAACTCTGCAAATCTCCACTACAACATGCCTTTGCCTCACGAATCGGCCTCCAAATGCCTTGAATCTATCTACAAACAGTTCGATGCAATCAACACGGGCTAAAGGAATCAATTCCATAAGAAAATACTAAATTATTAATCAAAAGTCAAAATGTCGACTCGAAAGCTGGCCCCGGGGCCCACACCTCGGAATCCAATAAAAGTCACAAAATCTGGAAGCTCATTCAACCACGAGTCCAACCATACCAAATTTACCAAAATCCAACACCAAATCGATACAAAAATCCCTAATTTAAACTCTCCAAATCTCTAGCCTCAACTCCCAAAATTACACCTCAAAACACACAATCTAGGTGGGGAATTCAATGAGGAAACTAAATCATTGAATAAATTTAACCACAAGTGACTTACCTCAAGAAACCCCTCGAAAATCCTCTCAAAAATTTCCTTAGACCGAGTTTGCAAAGTCCAAAATTAGAGAAATCATGAAACCCTTCGGATTTAAACACTGCCCAGTGCTTTCGCACCTGCGGGCCAAATAGTTGCACCTGTGGTATCTCTTTTCTGATAGAATTTCCGATTCTACGGAAGCAACTTAAGTTCACAGGGTCCGCACCTGCGGAAGCACTTCTGCGGCCTAGGATCCACTTCTGCGAAGGCAGCCTATGCCCCGCTTCTCAGCATTTGCGGAGCCTTGTTCGCACTTGCGGGCTCGCCGATGTGGATGACCCCTCGCTCCTGCATCCTACCCCAGTCCAGCCCAGCTCTACACATATGCAACATTAGCCACACCTACGGCATCACACCTGCAGCCAAGAGTCTTGCAGGTGTGATCACACCAGAAGGCTCCCAGCTTAAGCAATGCTCTAAGTCTCATTTTCGATCCGATAACCATCTGAAATCAACCCAAGGCCCCTGGGACCTCAACCAAACATACCAACAAGTTAAAAAACACGACACGAACTTAATTAAGCCCTCACATTGCATCAAACAACATCAAAAACATGAATCGCACCCCAATTCAAGCCTATTGAAACCAAGGAATTCCAACTTTTATGAATGACGACGAAACCTATCAAATCACGTCTGATTGACCTCAAATTTTGAATATAAGTCACAAATGACACCACGGACCTACTTCAACACCCAGAACCCCATTCTATTCCCGGTATCCACAATATCCACTCTCGGTCAAACTTCTAAATTTCCAACTTTTGCTAGTTCAAGCCTAATTCAAATACGGACCTCCAATTCACAATCCAGACACACTCCTAAGTCCAAAATCACCCAACGGGGCTGACAGAACCATCAAAACTCTATTCCATAGTCATTTACACATAATCAACATCCAATCAACCTTGATTCTAAGTGTCTCGGTTTAAACCTCTCCGGGCCCGAACCAACCACCCCGGCAAGTCACATAACAATAGTTAAGTATGGGATGAATAGTAAATAGGGGAACGGGACCACAACTCTCAAAACGACCAGCTGGTCGTTATACTGCCCCTTAGGATTCGAGTCTTCTATGCTAATTGTGTCATGTGAAGGCTGAATATGCAAGGTGACGAGTGTATGTCCGGAGTTATTTGTGGAAATTTGATCATCTAGTGCTCTTAGGTCTTATGTCCATTAAATATGTTGTTATTTTGTCATGTTAAATTACTCATTTATTAAATTCACCCTTATGTGCCTTAATTGGAATTAATTACTTCATGTTCTATCCTTATTGCCGATTAAACTCTTATGTGCCCTAACTAAATCTGTTGCCTTTTTTATCGTCATGCTAACTTTCCATAATTGCTTAACCTTAATTGAAATTCGTAATTGCTTAAACTTAATTGAAATCATTATTATCTCTTCTGTAATTGCTTAGCCTTAATGGAAGTTTGTTACTCCTTTCATTGTTGACGTATTCTTATTTGGGGTCATTGATTCATGTTATCTCTCTTGTTATCGAATTGCAATTTTGTGGAATCATTGTTATACATTACCTCTCCCTTGTTGAACTATTCTTGTTGAGACTATTATTTCCCTATTGTGTCTTTCTCTATGAGTTTGTTCTTTCATTTCTTTGTGTTCTGAAGTTCTTGTGTTGATTTACTTACCATATTATCGTGTTATTATTGATGTTGTATTCAGTATTGTTGGGCCGAGGGCTATATGTGGTTGTGATATTGAGACTGTTTTGAGTAAATGTTGTGGCATGTGGGCACAGATGGTGAAAATCATTTATCTGAGTTGTTATGTCTTTGGCATACATGTTTTGTTGAGAAAATTATTATGTGTTGCATGAGGTTTCTGTTGTGCGGTTTATATTAAGTTTGCACAAGGTTTCTGCCGTGCGATTGTTATTGTGTTTGGATGAGGTTTCTGCCGTGCGGTTGTTATTGTGTTGCAGAAGATTTCTGTCATGCGGTTGTTATTGTGTTTGCACGAGGTTTCTATCGTACGGTTGTTATTGTATTGCACGAGGTTACTGTCGTGCTATTGTTATTGATACGCAAGCGGTGGTATAAGGTTTTGGTGTTGAAACGCATGCGGTGAGACAAGGTGGGCTTGAAACGCGTGGCTAGTAGGGAAACTACTAGAAGCCATGTGGTGTGATTAGGTGGGCTGAAACGCGGGATGCTATTTCGTGAAATTGGTTTTCAAAAACTAAATATAAAGGCTCCCGCGGTGATATATGGAAAGTTGTGATTCATTTACGATTTAAGACTACAAGGTCGCACCTCGGGAGTGCTCTTGTTATTATTTCCCCTTTTCTGTACACTTGTCTTTGATTGTTGCTTTCCTTTGAATACTATTAATTGTTTTCCTCTATGTTGCACTATTTGCTCAGCTCTGTGTAGCTAATCTTGTTGTGTTGGTCGCTGCTTCAAACTTCATTGTTTCTTCTTTTACACCGTACATTTCATGGTGATCGTTGCTTATGTGCCATTCATTAACTCTACTCTTATTTGTTGACTGGAATTATGGTAGAACACTTGCACAGGCATACACGTAGTTAAATCACCCATATCGGTTTTAAAAGGCAAATCCTAATGACATTAACCATTATACGAACTCTTGTCTTTTTTCCTTCTGTGTGAGGATTGTTCTATTGGCATGTGAGTCGTCCGTATAGTTATGAGTTGTAATGTGGGCACAAGATTCCAAGTGATTAGGATTCATGAATTGGGACCCGTGAGTTGTGATTATGAGGTTCGGTACCTCGTGGAAATGCTTGAACAGATTTGGTGTGAAAGCGGTTGTTCTCATTGAGTTGTTGCTAGTTTTCCCTTTATTTGGTTTCCCCGGACTTAGACTGTGATTAGTTATTCTACAGCATTATTACCTGACTGCTTCCTGTTGAATATTTTTGTTACTAGTGTATCATTGCAAGTATTTTCTTGTATTCCTTATCCTGCTTAGCTTTATATTAATATTGTTTCTCTGTTAGTTCATCTACACACTTGTTTAGGTTGTTTAGTCCGGTAGGTGTCTTGACCGTCCCTCGTCACTACTCCACCGAGGTTAGTCTTGATACTTACTGGGTATCATTGTGGTGTACTCATACTACACTTTTGCACATTTTTGTGCAGATCCAGGTGCCTCGGTTGTTGTTGATTATTAGCTGGTTGGTCGAGCTGTGAAGACTCAAGGTAAACCTGTCGTCGCATTCGCAGGCCTCGGAGTCACCTTCTGATATTTTCATTGTACTGTTTAATTCCATCCAAATAGTTGTATTTAGGTATTTTCTAGCAAACTCAGTAGAGCTTATGACTTGTACTACCAGTTTTAAGAATTGTAATTTGTATAAGATTTTTGTCTCGTATTTTTCATTTGATTGGTTAATTCTTCTAATTATTTAGTGAGTGTTAGGCTTAGGCTTACCTAGTCTTAGAGACTAGGTACCGTCACGGCATCCTACGGAAGGAAATTGGGGTCATGACATAAACACATTACACGCTAAGAACATTATCTGATAATTAGCAATTGATTGTCGGATAAACAGTTCTAATAATTAAAGTCAAAGCATATCAAGAAACATCGATCTGACTTTCCACATAAAAGAAGTTGATAAATTAGCTGCCTATTTGTCACGACCCAAAATCCTAACCTGTCGTGATGGTGCCTATCGTGATACTAGGCAAGCCGCCATTTATGAAATAACTCCAACAGTTAACAGAAAACGGATTTAAAATAGTTTAAATGATAACAACTTCTCATAAACAGGATAGAAATCCAAAATACAATGCGGAAATTCCTAACATCGGGGTGTCACTGAGTACATGAGCATCTATACATCACAAGTCTGGAAAACATTTTCTAATATAGTCTGAAACCAAATACAATAAGTGGAAAGTTAGGGAAAGAGAAACAAGGTCTGTGAAACACCGGCAGCTACCTCGAAATCTCCAGAAGACCAACTGTGCGCAGAAATCGATACCCACTGTGTCCGGGAACACCTGGATCTGCACACGAAGTGCAGGGTGTAGTATGAGTACAACCAACTCAGCAAGTAACAATAATAAATAAAGAACTGGAAGTAGTGACGAGCTTTACAGTTTTAGTTCAATTGCAGTGATTTTAACATGGAAGGTAGGTATGCTTTCAAGTTCGACAATTAAGGCCAAAACAGTAATTTCATGTCAAGTTCAACTGAAATAGAGTGCAATATCTTTCATAAATTATCAAGACAGTGATGCATGGCAGCTAGGTGTAACATATATGAAATCAAACGCATCCTCTCAGGACCACAGTCACTCAGCCCTCCCATTCACTCAGCACTTGGCACTCGCATTCAGTAGGTACCTACACTCACTGGGGGTGTATGCAGACTCTGGAGAGGCACCTTCAGCCCAAGCACTATAATCCACACGGACAACTCACATGCTATAATATAATATCTGGATCCGCACGGACAACTAACGTGTTGCACGAACAACTCACGTGCTATAGTATAATATCAGGATCCGCACGGACAACTCACGTGCTATAGTATAATACCTCACAATCAGCCCCTCGGCCTCACTCAGTCATCAACCTTGTCACGACCCAACTGGAGGGTCATGACTAGCACCCGGGCCATACTTGCCGAGCACCAACGTACATTTTATCTAACCTTCCTTATTATCTTTAAGGGCCGACAAGATCAATATAAATAGTAGACATGGATCATGAACATCCAACAATGAAAGATAATGTCATGAACATACATAACATGGGACGACAAGACTGTCAAGAAACTATATATAAGGTACGAGCTATCATGATGCCATGAAAGACTATACAACAAAAATCAGCCGAAAAGGCATTCTAAACCATACATAAGTCGACACCTGTCTATGAGCCTCTAAAAGAACATAAGTGCTACAACATTGCCGGAACAGGGCCCCGACATACCCATAAGGTCTATAACAAAAATGCATACCAAGACCACGGCAAGTCCGGAGAAGGGATCTCGCCAATAACCGCTGAACTGGACAGCCTACTGTGGTGGGGGAGCTACGTCTACCTGTCTATCAGGACCTGCAGCACGACATGCAGCGTCCACAAATAAAAAGGACGTCAGTACGAATAAAGTACTGAGTATGTGAGGCAAGAAAGCATAAGTAAGAACAGTAATATAAACATGGATAGAGAATATACAACCTGTGACATCTGGGTACCTCTGAGGGCTACTGACATAAAATACATGATACATACATATATATACATAAACTTTTAAAACATACGCCTTTGTGGGCATCACCATCATCATATCGTACCCGGCCATAATAGGCTCGGTAAAACGTACCCGGCCATCATAGGGCTCGGTAGAATCGTACCCGGCCACGTGGAGCTCGGTAAAACCCAACTGATCAGTGGTTGCACAATAGGTGCCATACCCGGCCAACTATAGCGCGGCTCGGTAGAGTAAAATAGATACATATATATGATGCATGCTGGACTCATTGGAATCACATTTTGAACCTTTCGGAGTGACGTAAGGTCGGTATCCTTCGTACACGTTATTAGGATTAACTCTTCATCAAGAAACTTATAAGAATCAGGAACTACCAACAACATTGATAATATAAGAATAAGAGAAGTAACATCAATACCAATCGTTTCATAAGAAGGGCAGCAATGTAAGTACTGCTAGCTTCTAAGAGTAGAGTATCTTTGGGAGCTCGTTCATTACATTATGTACAATCGGAGTCGTGCAAAAGAATGAAGGGGATAGACTCACATACCTTGTATATACTGCCCAACCTCAAGCTATGCAAATATCACGACTCCTTAGTCTACAATAAGACAAATGACACTATCATTATCGTTTAAGCGTCGTAACTATTATGTATCGACCACAACCTATTTTACGATGAAACGGACAGCACCTCCCCTATTTATATGACTTCCCACAAGTCAATAAAATCACCAAACAGCCCAAACAACATCATTAATAATCATATTGAGCCTCCAAAACAGTCCACCAACCAACAACATTACTACCAAGCTTTTCGATATATATTTCACAAGTTCTAGCTTCAACGACTTAGCTGCAACTTGGATAATCTTAAATATATATAGAGTAAGAGGTTCCTTACCTTTAAACAGAAAGAACAACTCCAATTTTACCTTAATTTTCCACGAAATATCCCTTCAATTCTGCCACAAGAAACAAGGAAGCGAAACTAGCAATTAATTCGGGTTTTTCGGCACTAGAATTACTTTAGAAGACTTCAAATCACCTAGGGTTGATATTAAAAACTTGAAGGTGTATTTACAGGACATAAAACACTTAAAACAACCTCCCACACGAGCTGGAACAACACAAAAATCAGCAACAACAAGAAGAACAAGAAACTTACTAGCGCCACGGGATTCCCGACATTTGATTTGTGTTGTTTGCCCTTTGTTTGGGTCTTGGATCATGAGAGAACCTTGAGAGACTGTTTTTAGGGTTATAAGGTCTGAATATACTGAAAAATAATGACTTAAAACGGGGTTGAGGTATCTTATATATGTCCATATGTCTTAAACCGCCTTTGTGGGCCCCATAGAGAGCAGCTTGGCGCACTCTCGCAAAAACGCGAATATCTCTCTATTCCGAGATCGTATCAACGAACGGTTTAATGCGTTGGAAACTAGACTCATAGATCTTCAATTTGATAGGTAGATCACCCCATAATTCCAAGCACATTGGGAGAAAAATGCAGTAACATTTGACCTAAAGTTTAAGTAAAATTATAAACCTAAGTTGCGACAACTTTTATCAACTTTTGTTTCATAACTCGCTTGACTTCAAGACTTATGATGCGGATATTATATGATTCAAATACATTAAAACAAGACCTCTTGGGACAGTTAATCACCTCTAGTGTTACCCGAAAATACGGGTTACAAAATCCTTGATTCGTTTAACTTCTAATATTTGTTAACCACTCTTATACACCCTTGTATCGTTTAAGACCAATAGGATTAACTTCTTATCATCTCAAAGATAATCTCTTCTTGGATTTACATCGACTAACTTACGACGTGATCTATGGTATGCGAATTTGGGTTGTAACACCCTCTCCCCCTTAGGAACATTCGTCCTCGAATGTAAGGGTTTATGGGGTGTCTAACTCATCGTGGATTCCGACGGAGATTTCCGGCTGAGTTTCCCCCATAAAATGGACACTAGCCAAACTTGCAAGCAGTTAAACCCAACCTATGGCCTTACAAGACTATACAAAGCATTATGGATATGTACATTATCTGCATATCACCATTTTGTATTAAAAAAAAGAGTATTCACAAGCTATTGCTTATCTCATAGAGCCGTTTCACCTTATAATGCGTCCTTCTTTCCCCCGACATCCTCGTTATCTTCACTCTGGAATAGGTAAGGGTATTTAGACTTCATCTCCTCTTCTGCTTCCCATGTCATTTCTTCTATATTCTTGTTCCTCCATAATACTTTCACGGAAGCTACATCCTTTGTTCTCAGCTTGCGGACTTGTCGATCTAATATAGCCACTGGCACTTCATCATATGATAGATCCTTTGTAACTTGTACATCTTTGATAGGGACGACCCGAGAAGGGTCTCCAATACATTTCCTCAACATAGATACATGGAATACCGGGTGGACAAATTCCAATTCAGATGGCAATTCTAACTCGTAAGCAACCTGTCCAATTCGTCGAAGAATTTTGTACGGCCCAATATACCGCGGACTCAACTTACCCTTCTTCCCAAAATGCATAACACCCTTCATCGGCGAGATCTTCAGGAAAACCCAATCACCAACCTCAAATTCCAGATCACGACGTCGGACGTCGGAATAAGACTTTTGCCTACTTTGTGCCATCCTCAGTCGCTCTTGTATCACTTTCACCTTCTCAATGGCTTGGTGAATCAAATCTGGCCCATATAATTCTGTCTCACCGACTTCGAACCATCCAACTGGTGATCTACATCTCCTCCCGTACAGTGCCTCATACGGGGCCATTTTAATACTGGAATGGTAGCTATTATTGTAGGCAAATTCTATAAGTGCCAGATGGTCATCCCAATTCCCCTTGAAATCTAGAACACATGCTCGTAGCATATCTTCAAGCGTCTGGATGGTACGTTCAGCCTGTCCGTCAGTCTGCGGATGGAATGCAGTGCTGAGATTTACTTGTGTGCCTAAACCCTTCTGAAAAGACCTCCAAAAGTTAGCCGTAAATTGAGCTCCTCGGTCTGATATAATAGATACCGGCACACCATGAAGCCTAACAATCTCCTTGATATACAACTTCGCATAATCTTCAGCCGTGTAAGTTGTCTTAACTGGCAGAAAATGGGCAGATTTTGTAAGTCGATCAACTATCACCCAGATGGAGTCAAACTTATGATAAGAGCGAGGTAATCCAATAATGAAGTCCATATTAATCACCTCCCATTTCCAGGTCGGAATCTCTATATTCTGAATCAATCCACTAGGTTTCTGATGCTCGATCTTTACTTGTTGACAATTAGGACACTGGGCTACAAATTCTGCAATAGACTTCTTCATGTTATCCCACCAATATTGCTCCTTAACGTCATGATACATCTTTGTCGAGCCAGGATGGATAGAATATCGGGACTGGTGAATCTCAATCATAATCTTCTCTCGCAACCCTGCCACACTAGGTACACATAATCGGCCCTGGTATCTCAGTGTCCCATCTCCTCCGATCTTGAAAGCTATAATCTTACACTGCTGAATTCCCTCTCTCAATCTTACTAAGGTAGGATCTTCATATTGCCGTGCTTTTACCTCGGCTACCAAAGATGATTCTGCTGTATTCTGTACAGTAACACCTCTGTCATCAGAGTCCAACAATCTGATTCTCATATTGGCCAGCTGGTGAAGCTCTTTGGTCAACCCTTGTCTACCTGCCTCAATATGTATTAAGCTTCCCATTGACTTACGGCTGAGAGCGTCTGCCATAACATTGGCTTTACCGGGATGGTACAATATCTCGACGTCGTAGTTTTTCAGTAATTCAAGCCACCTACGCTGCCTCAAATTCAACTCCTTCTGCTTGAAGATGTATTGTAAACTCTTGTGATCTGTGTAGATGTCAACATGGACGCCGTATAAGTAGTGTCATCATATCTTCAAAGCATATATTACTGCAGCCAATTCCAAATCATGAGTCGGGTAATTCTTTTCATGCTTCTTTAATTGTCTTGATGCATAAGCAATCACCTTCCCACGTTGCATCAATACGCACCCCAAACCTATACCTGAGGCATCACAATATACCACATAACCTTCTGTTCCTTCTGGGAGAGTGAGCATTGGCGCGGATGTCAATCGATTCTTTAGCTCCTGAAAACTATGTTCACAAGCATCAGACCACTGGAACTTGGTAGTTTTCTATGTTAACTTAGTCAATGGTGCTGATATAGAGGAAAACCCTTCTACAAACCGCCTATAATATCCTGTTAGCCCCAGGAAGCTGCGAACTTCTGACGGTGTTGGAGGTACATTCATATTACCCTGTCGAAGATTCAAGAACTTATCAGCTCTAGCTCGTCGTATCTCAGCTGGCAAGTAGTGACGAAGAAAGGCCTCAGAAAATTCCTTCCACACGGCTGGAGGAGCATTCAGACCCCTAGATCTCTCCCAACTATCATACCATAAAATCGCTAAATCCTGTAACCGATAAGAAGCCAACTCTACTGCCTCCGTATCACTAGCATGCATAACCCGCAATGTACAATGAACCTGATCAATAAATGTTTGCGGGTCCTCCTTGGGGTCTGATCCGGTAAACACTGGAGGGTCTAGATTAATAAAATCACGAACTCTCGCACTAACCGGTTTATCAGCAGCACTGGTATTCTGCCTCTGAGCCTGAGCAGCTACCAAGCTAGTCAACAACTGCACCGCACTGCATATATCGTGGTCTGTAGTGCGAGACGGAGGAACTGGATGTACTGGGTGCCTCCTAATATCCTCTGGAGGAGACAGAGAGGTATGAGACGGCATCTCACTCTGAGGCTCACTTTGGCCTGCTATAGCTGGAGGCACCTGAATGTTACCCTCTCCCACAGCTGTATCAAGCCGTTTAATAATCGCTTGCTTCCTAGTCGAAGGCATCGCTAAAAGAAAACAAGGTGAATATTAGATATGAACACATACGACTCAACTCTACGCACGATCTAGATTCAGGAAGAAGGTAACAACCCTAGATGTCACGTAGCCTCCTGATTATAAATGTGGCGCGCTACACATCCATAATCAAAACTCTACTAGACACGGCTCATAGACAACCCCTAGGACAGACTTGCTCTGATACCAAGTTTGTCACGACCCAACTGGAGGGTCATGACTAGCACCCGGGCCATACTTGCCGAGCACCAACGTACATTTTATCTAACCTTCCTTATTATCTTTAAGGGCCGACAAGATCAATATAAATAGTAGACATGGATCATGAACATCCAACAATGAAAGATAATGTCATGAACATACATAACATGGGACGACAAGACTGTCAAGAAACTATATATAAGGTACGAGCTATCATGATGCCATGAAAGACTATACAACAAAAATCAGCCGAAAAGGCATTCTAAACCATACATAAGTCGACACCTGTCTATGAGCCTCTAAAAGAACATAAGTGCTACAACATTGCCGGAACAGGGCCCCGACATACCCATAAGGTCTATAACAAAAATGCATACCAAGACCACGGCAAGTCCGGAGAAGGGATCTCGCCAATAACCGCTGAACTGGACAGCCTACTGTGGTGGGGGAGCTACGTCTACCTGTCTATCAGGACCTGCAGCACGACATGCAGCGTCCACAAATAAAAAGGACGTCAGTACGAATAAAGTACTGAGTATGTGAGGCAAGAAAGCATAAGTAAGAACAGTAATGTAAACATGGATAGAGAATATACAACCTGTGACATCTGGGTACCTCTGAGGGCTACTGACATGAAATACATGATACATACATATATATACATAAACTTTTAAAACATACGCCTTTGTGGGCATCACCATCATCATATCGTACCCGGCCATAATAGGCTCGATAAAACGTACCCGGCCATCATAGGGCTCGGTAGAATCGTACCCGGCCACGTGGAGCTCGGTAAAACCCAACTGATCAGTGGTTGCACAATAGGTGCCATACCCGGCCAACTATAGCGCGGCTCGGTAGAGTAAAATAGATACATATATATGATGCATGCTGGACTCATTGGAATCACATTTTGAACCTTTCGGAGTGACGTAAGGTCGGTATCCTTCGTACACGTTATTAGGATTAACTCTTCATCAAGAAACTTATAAGAATCAGGAACTACCAACAACATTGATAATATAAGAATAAGAGAAGTAACATCAATACCAATCGTTTCATAAGAAGGGCAGCAATGTAAGTACTGCTAGCTTCTAAGAGTAGAGTATCTTTGGGAGCTCGTTCATTACATTATGTACAATCGGAGTCGTGCAAAAGAATGAAGGGGATAGACTCACATACCTTGTATATACTGCCCAACCTCAAGCTATGCAAATATCACGACTCCTTAGTCTACAATAAGACAAATGACACTATCATTATCGTTTAAGCGTCGTAACTATTATGTATCGACCACAACCTATTTTACGATGAAACGGACAGCACCTCCCCTATTTATATGACTTCCCACAAGTCAATACAATCACCAAACAGCCCAAACAACATCATTAATAATCATATTGAGCCTCCAAAACAGTCCACCAACCAACAACATTACTACCAAGCTTTTCGATATATATTTCACAAGTTCTAGCTTCAACGACTTAGCTGCAACTTGGATAATCTTAAATATATATAGAGTAAGAGGTTACTTACCTTTAAACAGAAAGAACAACTCCAATTTTACCTTAATTTTCCACGAAATATCCCTTCAATTCTGCCACAAGAACAAGGAAGCGAAACTAGCAATTAATTCGGGTTTTTCGGCACTAGAATTACTTTAGAAGACTTCAAATCACCTAGGGTTGATATTAAAAACTTGAAGGTGTATTTACAGGACATAAAACACTTAAAACAACCTCCCACACGAGCTGGAACAACACAAAAATCAGCAACAACAAGAAGAACAAGAAACTTACTAGCGCCACGGGATTCCCGACATTTGATTTGTGTTGTTTGCCCTTTGTTTGGGTCTTGGATCATGAGAGAACCTTGAGAGACTGTTTTTAGGGTTATAAGGTCTGAATATACTGAAAAATAATGACTTAAAACGGGGTTGAGGTATCTTATATATGTCCATATGTCTTAAACCGCCTTTGTGGGCCCCATAGAGAGCAGCTTGGCGCACTCTCGCGAAAACGCGAATATCTCTCTATTCCGAGATCGTATCAACGAACGGTTTAATGCGTTGGAAACTAGACTCATAGATCTTCAATTTGATAGGTAGATCACCCCATAATTCCAAGCACATTGGGAGAAAAATGCAGTAACATTTGACCTAAAGTTTAAGTAAAATTATAAACCTAAGTTGCGACAACTTTTATCAACTTTTGTTTCATAACTCGCTTGACTTCAAGACTTATGATGCGGATATTATATGATTCAAATACATTAAAACAAGACCTCTTGGGACAGTTAATCACCTCTAGTGTTACCCGAAAATACGGGTTACAAAATCCTTGATTCGTTTAACTTCTAATATTTGTTAACCACTCTTATACACCCTTGTATCGTTTAAGACCAATAGGATTAACTTCTTATCATCTCAAAGATAATCTCTTCTTGGATTTACATCGACTAACTTACGACGTGATCTATGGTATGCGAATTTGGGTTGTAACAAACCTCTCCAGTCTCACAGGCTCTCATAAATCAAAATGAACAGCCCAGACAACAATGATATGATGCATCAAAAATGGACAATAGATACTGAGATATAATATACAAATAAACTATAACTGAGTACAAGACAACAATTTAGCAAATAATTCAACATGTACATGACCTCTGTGGGTCCCTACAATGCACACACGTTGTCTAAACATGATTTATGGTTCAATTTCTCTAATTCATGGAGAATAAACAGATAACAACAGATTATTCACTACACAGTCCCATGGAATTTGACCAGGTCACAATTCCTATGGTGCACGCCCACACGCCCGTCACCTAGCATGTGCGTCGCCTCAAAACCAAATACATGACACGTAATATGGGGTTTCGTACCCTCAAAACCAAATTTAGAATTGTTACTTACCTTAGTCCGAGAAAATCTCTAATCCAACACACCCTTGCCTCGGGAAACTGCCTCCGAATGCCTCGAATCTAGGCATAAACAATGCGATATAATCAATACGGGCTAAAGGAATCAACTCCTAAAGAAAATGCTAAGTTATTAATCAAAAATCAGCTCAAAAACCGGCCCCCAGGCCCATGTCTCAAAATTCGATAAAAGTCACAAAACTCGAAAGCCCTCTCAACCATGAGTCTAACCATACCAAATCTATCAAAATCCGACACCAAATCGTCCCCGAAATCCCCAAGTCAAACTCTCCAAATCCCTAGCCTTAAACTCCCAATTTACACTTTAAATATACACCAACTAGTGGGAAAATTAATGGTGAAGCAATATTATTGATCAAACATAAGCACAAGGGACTTACCTCAAGAATCCCCTCGAAAACCCTCTCAAACATTGCCAAAATCGAGCTTGAAACGTTAGAAATGAAGCCAAAATTGCGAACTCTTGTTTATAACATTCTATCCAGGCTTTTCGCACCTGCGACCACATATCTGCACCTGCGAAACTACTTCTGTGAAAGCCACTTTAATTTCTCTGGCTCGCATATGCGCTCCATGTTCCGCACCTGTGGAGCCTCTTATGCGTCCTTCCATCCGCTTATGCGAAAATAGGCCCCTCTCTCAATTATGTATCTACGGAGCCTCGCTAGCACCTGCAGGCATGCAGATGCGGTAAATTTGTCGCACATGCGCCCTGCCCAAGCCACCCCAGCTTTGCTTCTGCGTAAACCCAACCGCATATGTGGCATCTCAGGTGCAGAAATAACCTCGCACGTGTGACCTCTACTCACCTCATCCTTGGTCGCTTCTGCGCTATACTACCTGCAATCCTCACTCCGCAGGTGCGATTACACCAGAAGCTGGTGAGCTTCAGCACTTCCCTCAAACTTCAATTCGATCCGTTAACCATCCGAAATCAACCTGAGGTCCCTCGGAACCTCAACCAAACATACCATCAAGTCCCAAAATATCATACGAACCTAATCGGGCCCTCAAATCACATCAAACAACTTCAAAAACATGAATCACACACCAATTCAAGCCTATTGAAACTAAGAAAATTGAACTTCCACAAACAACACCAAAACCTATCAAAACACTTCCAATTGAACCCAAAATTTTGCATAAAAGTCACAAATGACATTACGGACCTACTCCAACTTTTGGAATTGGAATCCGGCCCCGATATCAAAAAGTCCACCCCTGGTCAAACTTCCTAAAAAATCAACTTTCGCCATTTCAAACCTAATTCTACCACAGACCTCTAAATCACAATCTGGACACGCTCCTAAGTCCAAAATTACCCAACGGAGCTAACGGAATCATCAAAACTCTGTTCCGAAGTCGTTTACTCAATGGTCAACATCCGATCAATCACTTCATCTTAAGCTATCAACCTCGAGACTAAGTGTCTCATTTCATTCTGAAATTTTACCGGACCTGAACCGACTACCCCGACAAGTCACATAATAGCTATAATGTATAAAATGAACAGTAAAAGGGGTAACGGGGCTACAACTCTCAAAACGACCGGCTGGGTCGTTACATTCTCCCCCTCTTAAACAAACGTTCGTCCTCGAACGGGCTTAGAAACATACCTGGAGTCTCAAATAGGTGTGGATATCTGCTCTGCATCTCCCGTTCGGTCTCCCAAGTAGCCTCATCAATTGGCTGACCTCTCCACTGCACCTCAACTTTCTAACCTGCCAATCCAAAATAGCCATCGGCTCCACATCATAAGTCAGATCACCATCCAACTGAACTATGCTGAAATCCAAAATATGAGATGGATCGCCGACATACTTTTGGAGCATAGAAACATGAAATACTGGATGTACATTCGACAAACTAGGTGGCAAGGCAAGCTTGTAAGGCACCTCCCCAATCCTCTGAAGTACCTCAAATGGCCCAATATACTGAGAGCTCAACTTGTCCTTCTTCCCGAACCTCATAACACCCTTCATGGGTGAATCCTTGAGCAGTACCTTCTCCCCAACCATGTAAGCAACATCACGGACCTTCCTGTTAGCATAGCTCTTTTGTCTAGACTGCGCCGTGTGAAGCCGCTCCTGAATCATCGTAACCTTGTCCAAAGCATCCTCAACCAAGTGAGTACCCAATAGCCTAGCCTCCCCAGGCTCAAACCAACCCACCGGAGATCTACACCGTCTCCCATAATAAGCCTCATACAAAGCCATCTGAATGATTGACTGGTAGGCTGTTGTTGTAGGCAAACTCTGCGAGTAGCAGAAACTGATCCTAAGAACCCCAAAATCAATAACACAAGCGTGTAGCATATCCTCCAATGTTTGAATAGTGTGCTTGGATTGTCCTTCCATCTGAGGGTGAAATGATGTGCTCAAATGAACCTGGGTACCCAACTCTCACTGCACGAATCTCTGCGATGTGAACTGCGTGCCCCAATCTAAAATGATGGGCATTGGCATGCCGTGGAGGCGAACAATCTCTCAGATGTAAATCTCAGCCAACTGCTCCGAAGTAAAAGTAGTCCCAGCTGGAATGTAGTGCGCGGACTTGGTCAGCCGATCCACAATCACCCAAATAGCATCGAACTTCCTCAAAGTCTGTGGGAGCCCAACTACAAAATCCATGGTGATCCGCTCCCATTTCTACTCTGGAATCTCTACCTCTGAAGCAATCTACCCGGTTTCTAATGCTCATACTTTAACTACTGACGGTTGAGGCACCAAGCTACAAACTCCACTATATCCTTCTTCATTCTCCTCCACCAATAATGCTTCCTCAAGTCCTGGTACATCTTCGCAGCACCCGGATGAATGGAATACCGTGAATTGTGGGCCTCCTCAAGAATCAACTCATGTAGCCCATCCATATTAGGCACACAAATCTGACCATGTATCTGCAATACTCCATCATCCCCAATAGTAACATCTCTGGCATCACCGTGATGAACTGTGTCCTAAAGGACAAGCAAATGAGGGTCATCATACTGGCGCTTTCTAATGCGATCATATAAAGAAGACCGAGAAACCACATAAGCCAAAACTCTACTCGGCTCGAAAACATCCAATCTAACAAACTGGTTGTCCAAGGCCTATACATCCAAGGCTAAAGGCCTCTCTGCTACCGGTAGATATGCTAAACTCCCCAAACTCTCTGCCTTGCAACTCAAGGCATCGGTCACCACATTGGCCTTTATGGGATGATAGAGGATTGTGATATCATAATCCTTAAGCAGCTTCAACCATCTCTGCTGCCACGAGTTAAGATCCTTCTATTTAAACAGATGTTGTAGACTTAGGTGATCGGTGAAAACCTCACAACGAACACCATACAAATATTGCCGCCAGATCTTCAAGGCATGAACAATAGCTGCTAACTCAAGGTCATGGACAGGATAGCTCTTCTCATGCACCTTCAGTTGTCTAGATACGTAGGCATTCACCCTACCATTTTGCATCAAAACTGCGTCGAGACCAATGCGCGATGCATCACAATATACGGTGGAGAACCCCGAACCAGTAGGCAACACCAACACTGGGGTTGTAGTCAAAGCAGTCTTGAGATTTTGAAAGCTCTCCTCACAATCTTCGGTCCATCTGAACGGAGCACCTTTTGGGTCAATCTGGTCATAGATGCTGCAACAAACGAGAAACCTTCTACAAATCGATCGTAATACCCCGCCAAGCCAAGAAAACTCTGGATCTCCGTAGCTGAGGACGGTCTGGGCCAACTCTAAACCGCCTATATCTTCTTCGGATCTACCTTGATCCCCTCACTCGATACCACATGCCCCAAAAACGCCACCGATTCTAGCCAGAAATCACACTTCAAATATTTGGCATACAACTTCTCTTCTCTCAAGATCTGGAGCACAGCCCTCAGGTGCTGCTCATCATCCTCCTGGCTCCAAGAGTACACCAGAATGTCGTCAATAAACACAATGATGAATGAGTCAAGATAGGGCAGAAATACATTGTTCATCAAATGCATGAATGTTGTTGGGGCGTTGGTTAGCCCAAAAGACATCACAAGGAACTCGTAATGACCATACTGAGTCCTGAAAGCAGTCTTCGGGATATCTGGCTCCCGAATCTTCAACTGATGATAGCCTGAACGCAAGTCGATCTTAGAGAACACCCTGGCACCCTGAAGCTGATCAAATAGGTCATCAATACATGGCAATTGATACATGTTCTTCACTATAACCTTGTTCATCTAGCGATAATCAATACACATTCGCATAGAACCATCCTTCTTCTTTACAAACAAGACAAGAGCACCCCCAAGGTTACACACTAGGCCTAGTAAACCCCTTATCAAGGAGTTCCTACAGCTGTGTGCCCGACGCCAAGTCAATACCAAAATCAATATCCCTATTGGGCGGCATGCCCGGCAGGTCTGCAGGAAGAACATCCGTAAAATCTCGCAGCACCGGGACATAATCAATAGTAGGAGTATCAGGTCCAACATCCCTCACAAAGGCCAAATAAGATAAACAATCCTTCCCAACCATCCGATGGGCCTTCAAATATGAAATCACTCTACTGGGAACATAGTCTAGAGAACCTCTCCACTCAATCCTTGGCAACCCCAACATCACCAACATGACGGTATTAGCATGTCAATCCAGAACAACATGACATGGAGACAACCAATCCATACCCAAGATCATATCGAAGTCCACCATACTAAGCAATAAGAGGTTAGCTCTAGTCTCCAATCCCCCCAATAGTCACTACATATGATCGATATACACGGTCCATAACAATAGTATCGCCCACTGGCGTAGATACATGAACAGATGAAACTAAGGTCTCACGTGGCATATCTAGATAATGAGCAAAATACGATGATACATATGAATAAGTGGAACTAGGGTCAAATAATGCAGAGTCATCCCTATGGCATACTGAGACAATACTTGTGATCACTGTATCGGAGGAAACAACATCTGGTCGGGCAAGGATAGCATTTAATCAGGACTGACCGCCCCCTGCTCGACCTCCCCCTCTAGGGCGACCTCTAGCTAATTGGGGCCCACCTCGATCTAGCTAAGTGGGTGTTTCAATTGCTGGTGCTTGTTCCATTGGCTGAGAACTCTGCTGTGGAGCCCCACTCGACAACCTAGAACAATCTCTCTTGATATGACCAAAGTCTCCGCACACAAAACAACCCCTCCTGTGACGGAACTACTGTTCCAGATAACCCAAGGAACTATGTGTAGAAACCTGAGTAGACGAGGTATGGTGAGAACTCTACGCTGGTAGTGCACTGAATGAAGACGGGCTTGAGTGAGCGTTGTAAGAATCGTGGCTAGCTGATGCACCACGATGAGCTGGATGGGCTGTCTAAGCAGACCTATAAGGACGGCCCCTGCTATGGTAGGACTGCCCCCCCCTCCCAGAAGGTACACCACCGAAACCACCCAAACCTCGAGGCCTATTGGCCTTCCTCTCACCACACTCCTGGCTACGGACCACCTCTATCTGCCGAGCAATGTTAACCACTTCGTCAAAAGTGGCACCAGATACCCTCT
This sequence comes from Nicotiana tomentosiformis, assembly GCF_000390325.3. Lineage (NCBI taxonomy): Eukaryota > Viridiplantae > Streptophyta > Magnoliopsida > Solanales > Solanaceae > Nicotiana > Nicotiana tomentosiformis. The sequence continues at coordinate 112,272,639 of NC_090817.1, forward strand.
CCCTAGTCATAAGCAACTCCAGCTGATACGTGAGGCCATCAATGAACCTCATGATCCTCTATTTATCAGTGGGAACCAACCAAACTACGTGACGATCTAACTCAGAAAACCTCATCTCATACTGGGTCACAGACATAACATCCTGCTGAAGTTGCTCAAATTGTCTGCGCAGCTCCTCCCTACGAGATTTCGGCATGAACTTCTCCAACAAGAGAACGGAGAACTCATGCCATGTAAGTGGTGCTGCACCGATCGGCCTGCACCACTCATAAGCCTCCCATCATTTGAAGGCAGTCCCAAAAAACTAAAAAGTAGGGAATAAGACCCCACTGGTCTCCAGAATACCTGTTGTACGATGCATCGACTGACACTTGTCCAAGAAGCCCTGGTCATCCTCCGACTCAGCACCGCTAAATGATGGAGGCTGAAGCCTCCCAAATCTCTCAAGCCTCCTCTGCTCATCATAAGCCATAACTGGAACCGCAGGGGCCTGAGAAGTTGCAACCGGCTGGGAGAGTAGTATCTCTGGTGTCTCAAGTCCCTGCATCGCCTGCTCTAGAGTACGGGCAACGGGGGTGTGAGTACCTCCCCCAGCCTGAGAAATGGCTGGTGCGACCTGGTTTGAAACCACCTGAGCAAGACCAGTGCAAACTGTCACTATCTGGGCCAAGGCCTCCTGGAGGCCTGGGATCACAATGGGCACAACTGGTGCCTGAGCTGGCCCCACTAGCTCTGCTATATTTAGAACCTGCTCCTAAGCTGAAGCAACTAGTGGATCTACAGGTGATGTTCTAGCTGATGTACGAGTTGCACCTCTGCCCCTACCACAGCCCCTACCGTGACATCGGCCTCTCGCGACCCTAGCTGGTGGTGCTGGTGGCTGACCATCCTGTCCGGTAGCACGTGTCCTCGCCATCTGTGAGAGAATAGAATACGGAAGTTTAGTTACTGGAACCAACAAATCCACACGACAAGAATACATGAATGTGAAATTTCTTAAGGGTTCGACAGTCTCCCAAAGATAAGTAAAGACGTCTCTGTACCGATCCGCAAGACTCTCCTAAACCTACTCATGACTCGTGAGACCTATGCAACCTAGGCTTTGATACCAACTTGTCACGACCCAAATTCCTAACCTGTCGTGATGGCGCCTATCGTGATACTAGGCAAGCTGACATTTATGAAATAACTCCAAAACTTAACAGAAAACAGATTTAAAATAGTTTAAATGATAACAACTTCTCATAAACAGGATAGAAATCAAAAATACAACAAAATTCCCAACATCGGGGTGTCAGTGAGTACATGAGTATGTATACATCATAAGTCTGGAAAACACTGTCTAATATAGTCTTAAACCAAATACAATAAGTGGAAATATAGGGAAAGAGAAACAAGGTCTGCGAAACACCGGCAGCTACCTCGAAATCTCCAGAAGACCAACTGTGCGCGGAAATCAACACCCACTGTGTCCGTGAACACCTGATTCTGCACACGAAGTGCAGGGTGTAGTATGAGTACAACCAACTCAGCAAGTAAAAATACTAAATAAAGAACTGAAAATAGTGACGAGCCTTACAATTATAGTTCAATTGAAGTAATTTTAACATAGAAGGTAGGCATGCTTTCAAGTTCGACAATTAAGGCCAAAACAGTAATTTCATGTCAAGTTCAACTAAAATAGAGTGCAATATCTTTCATAAATTATCAAGACAGTGATGCATGGCAGCTAGGTGTAACATATATGAAATCAAATACATCCTCTCAGGACCACAGTTACTCAGCCCTCCCATTCACTTAGCACTCGGCACTCGCACTCAGTAGGTACCTACGCTCACCGGAGGTGTGTGCAGACTCTGGAGGGGCTCCTTCAGCCCAAGTGCTATAATCCACACGGACAACTCACATGCTATAATATAATATCTGTATCCGCATGGACAACTGATGTGTTACATGGACAACTCACGTGCTATAGTATAATATCAGGATCTACACGGACAACTCACGTGCTGCACGGACAACTCACGTGCTATAGTATAATACCTCACAATCAGCCCCTCGGCCTCACTTAGTCATCAACCTCTCCAGTCTCTTAGGCTCTAATAAATCATAATAAGCAGCCCAGACAGCAATGATATGATGCATCAAAAATGGACAATAGAGACTGAGATATAATGTACATATAAATTGTGACTGAGTACAAGGCAACAATTTAGCAGATAATTCAACATGTACACGACCTCTGTGGATCCCTACAATGCACACACATAGTCTAAACATGATTTGTGGATTTCTCTAATACATGGAGAATAAACAGATAACAACAGATTATTCACTTCACAATCCCATGGAATTTGACCAGGTCACAATTCCTATGGTGCATGCCCACATGCCCATAACCTAGCATCCACAACTATTAGCATATAACAATTACATCACCTAGGGGTAGTTTCCCCCTTACAAAGTTAGACAGGAGACTTACCTCGCTCTGAAGTTCCATAACCGGATCCAACACCACTTTAACACTCAACTCCAAGCCAAACATTCCGAACATAGTCAAACAACGTACAAATCAATCAAAATATACTCCAATTCTTACAATTTGACAATTTATAACAATTCCCAACTCTGCTCGAAAAGTCAATAAAATCAACCCTCGGGCCCACGTTCCTGGATTCTGAACTTTTTCGAAGATAAACATTACCCATAACATTACCAACTCAAATATATAATTTATTCCTAATTCCATGTCCAATTTCATGGTAAAACTCCAAAAATACCAATTTCTACGTTTTCTCTTAAAATCCCATTATTACCATAATTTTCCATGTTTAAATCCACATATAATCCATGTATTTCACTAACATTATGTGGGAATTACTTACCTTGCAATGGTTGATGGAAATATCCCCTTGAAGCTCTCCAAAAATCTCCCAAGCCAAGAGAGAATGAAACAAAATGGGCCAAATCCCGTATAAAACCAAGTCTCCCCAGTGCTTCCTCGCACCTGCGGAACAGTAGTTGCTTCTGTAGCTCCGCACCTGCGGAAATTCCCATCGCAGGTGTGGTTCCCACTAAGCCCAGCCAGGTCCGCTTCTACAGACACAAATCCACTACTGCGGTCTCGCTTCTGCGTAGCACTGACTGCTCTTGCAGTATCGCTTCTACGGAGCATTGACCGCTCATGCGGTCCAGTATCAAAGGCCCAGATTCCGCATCTGCGGTGCCTCCACCGCTTTTGCGGATGCGCATCTGCTCGCCCAAACTCTGCACTTGCGGCCCTTTGCCCAATTGGACTTTTTTGCTTATGCGACAACCTCCATCGCTCTTGCGTGTCCGCACTTGCGGCCAAACTACTGCATGTGCTATGACACTAGATTTTAGCAGTTTCCAGCTTTTCCTCAAATCCAAATTTCAATCCGTTCTGAACCCGAGGGCCCGGGACTCCATCCGAACATACCAACACATCCCAAATCATGATACGAACTTAGTTGAAGCATCAAACCACGTCGAATAACATCAAAATTATGAATCGACGACCGAAACCTTTCTCTAATCTTTCATGCATTCAAACTTCACCGAACGTGTCCGAATCACACTTAACATCCTGGAATGATGCCAAATTTTGCATTCAAGTCACAAATAACGATACGAACTTATTCCAAGGCTCGGAACTTCGAACGGACATCGATAACACCAAAATTCATTTCATGTCACGACCCAAAATCCTAACTTGTCATGATGGCACCTATCGTGGCACTAGGCAAGTCGACATTTCAAAATATTCCCAACACTTTTAACATAAAATGAATTAAAGCATTTTAAACAATGAAAGTTCTCATAAACAAAATAGAAACCCAAAACACAACGCGGAAGTTCCCAACTATCGGGGTGTCACGGAGTACATGAGCATTTATACATCACAAGTCTGGAAAACATTGTCTAATATAGTTTGAAACTAAATACAATAAGCGAAAACTCCCAAATCCGACATCAAATTATCACCCAAATCCCCAAATCAAACTCTCCAAATCCCTAGCATCAAACTCCAAATTTACACCTTAAATACATACCAACTAGGTGGGAAAATCAATGGGAAAAAAAGATTATTGATCAAAAATGAGCACAAGTAACATACCTCAAGAATCCTCTGAAAAAGCCTCTCAAGAATTGCCAAAACCCGAGCTCAAAATGTTTAAAATGAAGCAAAATCACAAACCCTTGCATTTAAGTGTTATGTCCAAAACTTATGCTTCTGCGGAAACATAACCACATTTGCGACATCGTAGAAGCGACACCTCACATGCATCTGTGGCTCCTTCTTCCCCTGTGGTCCCTCACTCCGCTTCTGCGGACTCGCTTCTGCGAGCATCCAAGCCGCTTCTACGGACCAAGCTTACCTGCCCAGTTCCGCTTCTGCGGTCCCCTTTCTGCATCTGTAGTCACGTAGGTGCGGCAATTACCTCGCACTTACGGCCACCTGCACACTCCCCTTCAAACTCACACCTACGCATTCCATTCCACACATGCGATCAAAGCTCCACAAGTGCGGTTACACTAGTAAAGGTCCAACTTCAGCAATCTCTCAACTTCAACTTTTGATCCGTTAACCCTTTGGAATTAACCCGAGGCCCCCCAGGACCTCAACCAAATATACCAACAAGTCCTAAAACCTCATACGAACTTAGTCGAGCTCTCAAATCACATCAAACAACTTCAAAAACACGAATCACACCCCAATTCAAGCCTATTGAAACTAAGGAAATTCAACTTCTACAAATGACGCTGAAACCTATCAAAACACATTTAGATTGACCCCAAATTTTGCACACAAGTTAGAAATAACATTACAGACCTACTCCAACTTCCAAAATCGAAGTTCGACCCTGATGTCAAAAAGTTCACTACTGATCAAACTTCCCAAAAATTTAATTTTCGCCATTTCAAGCCTAATTCCACTACAGACCTCCAAATCATAATCCGGACATGCTCCTAAATCCAAAATCACCCAACGGGGATAACAGAACCATCAAAACTCTATTTCGGAGTGGTTTACTCATAGATCAACATCCTGTCAATCATTTTAACTTAATCTTTCAACCTTGAGACTAAGTGTCTCATTTCATTCTGAAATACCTCCGGACCCGAAATGACCACCCCGGAAAGTCACATAACAGCTATAAAGTACCAAATGATCAGTAAATGGGGCAACGAGGCTACAACTCTCAAAATAACCAGCCAGGTCGTTACATCCTCCCCCTCTTAAACAAACGTCGTCCTCGAACGGGTCTAGAAACATACCTGGAGTCTCAAATAGGTATGGATATTTGCTCTACATGTCCCGATGTCTCCCAAGTAGCCTCCTCAACTGGATAACCTCTCCACTGCACTTTCACTTAAGTTATGTCCTTTGACCTCAACTTCTGAACCTACCGATCCAAAATAGTCACCGGCTCTACATCATAAGTCAAATCACCGTCTAACTGAACCGTGATGAAATCCAAAACATGAGTTTGATCGTTGAAATACTTCCAGAGCATAGAAACATGAAACATTGGATGCACACCCGATAAACTAGGTGGCAAGGCAAGCTTGTAAGCCACCTCCCCAATCCTCTGAAGTACCTCAAACGGACAAATATACCAAGGGCTTAACTTTCCCTTCTTCCTGAACCTTGTAACACCCTTCATGGGTGAAACCTTGAGTAGCACCTTCGCCCCAACCATGTAAGCAACATCAAGGACCTTCCTGTCGGCATAACTCTTCTGTCTACACTACGTCGTGCAAAGCCTCTCTTAAATAAATTTAACCTTGTCCAAAGCATCCTCAACCAAGTCAGTCCCCAATAGCCTACCCTCACCAGGCTCAAACCAACCCACCGGAGATCTATATTGTCTCCCATACAAAGCCTTATACGGAGCCATCTGAATGCTCGACTGGTAGCTATTGTTGTACGCAAACTTCGTGAGTGGCATAAACTGATCCCAAGAACCCCCAAAATCGATGACACAAGCGCGTAGTATGTCCTCCAATATTACAATAGTACGCTCGGACTGTCCGTCTATCTGAGGGTGAAATGATGTGCCCAACTCTCGCTACGCGGCTCTCCAAAACTGCGATATAAACTGCATGCCCCGATCTAAAATGATAGACACTAGCACGCCGTGGAGGCAGACAATCTCTCGGATGTAAATCTCAGCCAACCACTCCGAAGTATAAGTAGTCCCAACTGGAATGAATTGCGCGAACTTGGTCAGCCGATCCACAATCACCAAGATATCATCGAACTTTCTCGAAGTCCATAAGATCCCAACTACAAAATCCATGGTGATCCACTCCCATTTCTACTATGGAATCTCTAACCTCTGATGCAATATGCCCAGTCTTTGATGCTCATACTTCACATGTTGACAGTTGAGGCACCGAGCTACAAACCCCACTATATCCTTCTTCATTCTCCTGAAAATAGCACCATTTTGGGTCAATTTGGTCATAGACGATGCAATAGACGAGAAACCCTCCACGAAGCAATGATAATAACCGGCCAAGCCAAGAAAGTTCCGAATCTCCATAGTTATGGACGGTCTAGGCCAACTTTGAACGGCCTCAATATTCTTTGGATCCACCTGAATCCCCTCACTGGACACCACGTGCCCCAAGAACGCCACCGAACTAAGCCGAAACTCACACTTGGAGAACTTAGCATAAAGTTTCTCCTCCCTCAATCTCTGCAACACAATCCCCAAATGTTGCTCATGCTCCTCTTGGCTACGAGAGTACACCACGATATCATCAATGAACACTATGACAAACGAATCAAGATAAGACTGAAATACATTGTTTATCAGATACATGAATGCTGATGGGGCATTGGTCAGCCCAAAAGACATCACGAGGAACTCATAATGACTATAACGGGTCCTGAATGTCGTCTTTATAATATCAGAGTCCCGAATCTTCAACTGGTGATACCTAGACCTCAAGTCAATCTTAGAGAACACCCTTGCTCCCTGAAGCTGGTCAAATATATCATCAATGCGTGGCAAAGGATACTTGTTTTTTATTGTAACTTTGTTCAACTACATGTAATCAATGCACATTCGTATAGTGCCATCCTTCTTCTTCACAAACAGAACTGGTGCACCCCAAGGCGACACATTAGGCCTAATAAATCCCTTATCAAGAAGTTGCTAAAGCTGCTCTTTCAATTCCTTCAACCTAGTTGGTGTCATACGATATGGTGGAATAGAAATGGGCTGAGTGCCCGGCAACAAGTCAATACCGAAATCAATATCCCTATCGGGCGAGATACCCGGCAGGTCTACAGGAAACACATCCAAAAAATCTCTCACCATCGGAACAGAATCAATAGAAGGAGTATCAGTACCAACATCCCTCACAAAGGCCAAATAAGATAAATAACCCTTCCTAACCATCTGTTGGGCCTTTAAATATGAAATCACCCTGCTGGGAACATAGTCTAGAGAACCTCTCCACTCAATCCTCGGCAACCCCAGCATCGCCAGCGCCACGGTCTTAGCGTGACAATCCAGAACAGCCTAATATGGTGACAACCAATCCATACCTAAGATCACGTCGAAGTCCACCATACTAAGCAATAAAAGATCAACTCTGGTCTCCAATGCCCCAATACTCACCACACACAACTGATATACACGGTCCACAATAATAGTATCGCCCACCGATGTAGATACATGAACAGATGAAGCTAAGGACTCACGGAGCATATCCAGATAATGAGAAAAATATGATGATACATATGAATAAGTGGAACTAGTGTCAAATAATACAAAGGAATCCTTGTGGCATACGAAGACAATACTTATGATCACTGCGTTGGAAGCAACAGCATATGGTCTGGCAGGAATAGCATAGAATCGAGCCTGGCCTCCACCTAATCGGCCTCCCCCTCTTGGGCGGTCCCTAGCTAACTGAGACCCACCCCGAGCTGGGTAGACCGGTGGAGAAGTAACTGGTGCTGAAGTTGCATCTTGGCTCCTATGTTGCACTGGACATCCCGGGCAACGAGGACACTACCTCCACATATTCCCAAACTCCTCGCACTCAAAGAAACTCCCCGGTGCTGGTGGTGGGGACTGAAGGGAGCCCCGAGCACCGGGATAACTACTAGATGGACTTGGCATAGATGAACCCTGAGTCAACAAAGCACGGGACAAACTCTGAGCTGGAAGAGCACTGAGAGATGACTGACCCTGATGAGAACTGTATGAACCATGGTAGAAGATACACCACGGTGAACTAGGCGAGCCGTCTGAGCGTGCCTATACAGACGACCCCTGCCATGGTAGAACTGACCTCCAAAAGGAACACTATTGAAACCACCCAATCCACGAGGCCTCTTGGCCTCCCTAGCTCCACGCTCCTGGCTACTGACCATCTCTATATTCCGAGCAATGTCAACCACCTCGTCAAAATTAGCACCAGATACCCTCTCCCTAGTCATAAGTAACTGTAACTGATATATGAGGCCATCAATGAACCTCCTAACCCTCTCCATGTTAGTGGGAACCAACAAAACTGTGTGACGAGCCAACTCAGTAAACCTCATATCGTACTGCGTCACAGACATGCCCTCCTATCGTAACTGCTCAAACTATCTACGTAGCTCCTCTCTGTGAGACTGCGGCACGAACTTCTCCAAGAAGAGAACGGAGAACTCCTGCCATATGAGTGGTGCTGCACCGATAGGTATGTGCCTCTCGTAAGCCTCCCACCATCTGAAGGCAACCCCAGTGAACTGAAAAGTAGTGAACGAGACCCTACTAGTCTCTAGAATACCAGCCATGCGAAGAATCCCCTGGCACTTATCCAAGAAACCCTGGGCATCCTCTGACTCAGTACCACTAAATGATGGAGGCTGAAGCCTCCCAAATCTCTCAAGTCTCATTTGCTCATCATCAATTATAACGAGGACCACCGGGGCCTGAGCACCAGCAATCGACTGGGCTGGTAGTACCCCCGGTGTTTGAAGTCCCTACATCACCTGTTCTCGAGTACGGGCAGTGGGGGTATGAGTACCTCCCCCGGCCTGAGAAGTGACTGGTACGGCCTGAGCCGAAACCACCTGAGCAAGGCCAGTGCAAACCGACAATATCTAGGCCAAAGCCTCCTGAAGGCCCGGAATCACAATGGGTACAACTGGTGTCTGAGCTGGCCCCACTGGCTCAACCATATCTGGAACCTACTCCTGAGCTAGAGCAACTAGTGGATCTGCAGGTGCTGCTGTAGCTATTGTACGATCTGCACCTCTACCCCTACCGCATCCCCTACCGTGACCTCGACCTCTCGTGGTCCTAGCTGGTGGTACTGGTGGTTGTCCATCATGTCTGGTAGTACGTGTCCTCACCATATATGAGAGAATAGAATACAGAAGTTTATTTACCTAAATCAACAAATCCACACGACAAGAATACAAGAATGTGAAGTTTCTTAAGGGTTTGGCAGCCTCTCAAAGATAAGTACAAACATCTCTGTACCGATTCGCAAGACTCTACTAAAACTTCTCATGACTCGTGAGACCTATGTAACCTAGGCTCTGATACCAACTTGTCACGACCCAAAATCCTAACCTATCTTGATTACGCCTATCGTGGTACTAGGCAAGCCGACATTTCAAAATATTCCCAACATTTTTAATACAAAGCGAATTAAAGCAGTTTAAACAATAAAAGTTCTCATAAACAGAATAGAAACCGAAAACACAACGCGGAAGCTCCCAACTATTGGGGTGTCACGGAGTACATGAGCATCTATACATTATAAGTCTAGAAACACTATCTAATATAATCTAAAAATAAATACAATAAGTGGAAAAATAGGGAATGAGAGACAAGGTCTGCAAAACGCCGGCAGCTACCTCGGAATCTCCAGAAGATCAACTGTGCACTGAAATCAATACCCACCATGTCCGGAAATACCTGGATTTGCACACAAAGTTTAGAGTGTAGCGTGAGTACAACCAATTCAGTAAGTAACAAGACTAAATAAAGAACTGAAGGTAGTGACAAGCTTCACGGTTAAAGTTCAATTACAGTGATTTCAACATAGGAAAGTAGGCATGCTTTCAATCGCTCAGCACTCGGCACTAAGCATTCATCACTCAGCACTCGACACTAGGCACTTGGAACTCGGCACATGCACTCAGTAGGTACCTGCGCTCACTTGGGGTGTGTACAGACTCCGGCGGTCTCCTTCAGCCCATGCGCTATAACAAGCCAATCATGGCATATATTAGTGAAACATGCATCATTATTGAACAATAGAGACTACGATGTAATATACAAGTAAAATTGAGACCGAGTACAAAATAGCAATTACCATATAATTCAACATGTACACGACCTCTGTGGATCACTAAAATGCCAACGGGTATTCTAAACATGATTTCTAACATGATTTGTGGTTCAATTTCTCTAATACATGGAGAATGTACAGATAACAACAGGTTATTCAACTACACAGTTCCATGAAATTTGACCAAGTCACAATTCCTACGGTGCACGCCCACACACCCGTCACCTAGCATGTGCATCACCTCAAAACCAAATACATGACACGTAATATGAGGTTTCGTACCCTCAGAACTAGATTTAGAACTGTTACTTACCTTAATCTGAGCAAATATCTACTCCAACACACCCTTGCCTTGCGAAACGGCCTCGGAATGCCTCGAATCTATCCATAAACAATTCGATATAATCAATACGGGCTAAATGAATCAACTCCAAGGAAATGCTAAGTTATTAATCAAAATCAAAAATCGACTCAAAAGCCAGCTTCTGGGCCCACATCTAGAAATTCGATAAAAGTCATAAAACTCGGAAGCCCATTCAACCACGAGTCGAACCATACAAAATTTATCAAAATCCGACAACAAATAATCACCTAAATCCCCAAATCAAAGTCTCCAAATCCCTAGCCCCAAACTCCCAATTTACACCTTAAATACACACCAACTAGGTGGGAAAATCAATGGTAAAACAAGATTATTGATCGAAAATGAGCACAAGGAACTTACCTCAAGAGTCCCCTCAAAAGTCCTCTCAATAATCGTCAAAACCTGAGCTCAAAATGTTTAAAATGAAGCAAAATCGCGAACCCTTGCATTTAAGTGTTCTGTCCAATACTTTCGCTTCTGCGGAAACTTAACCGCTTATGCGGCGTTGCAGAAGTTACATCTCAAATGCATCTGCGGCTCCTTCCACCCCTGTGGTCCTTCACTCTACTTCTGTGGACTTGCTTCTGCGAGCATCCAAGTCACTTCTGCAGACCAAGCTCACCTGCCCAGTTCCGCTTCTACGGTCCCCCTGCCGCATCTGCGGTCACGCAGGTGCAGCAATTACCTCGCACCTGCGTCCACCTGCACACTCTCCTCCAAACTTGCACATGCGCATTCAGTCGGCACCTGTGAGCTTGCACCTGCGATCAAAGCTCCGCAGGTGCGGTTACACTAGTAGAGGTCCAATTTCAGCAATCTCTCAACTTTACCTTTTGATCTATTAACCCTCCGGAATCAACCCGAGGCTCCCGGGACCTCAACCAAACATACCAATAAGTCCTAACACATGATACGAACTTAGTCAAGCCCTCAAATCACATCAAACAACTTCAAAAACACAAATAGCACCCGAATTCAAGCCTATTGAAACTAAGGAAATTCAACTTGTACAAACGATGACAAAACCTATCAAAACACGTCTGATTAGCCCCAAATTTTGCACACAAGTTACAAATGACATTACGGACCTACTCCAACTTCCGGAATCGGAATCTGATCCTGATGTCAAAAACTTCACTCCCGGTCAAACTTCCCAAAAAATCCAACCTTTGCCATTTCAAATCTAATTCCACTACGAACCTCCAAATCATAATCCGGACATGCTCCTAAGTCCAAAATCACCCAACGGAGCTAACGGAACTATCAAAACTCCATTACGGAGTCGTTTACTCATAGATCAACATACAGTCAATTATTTCAACTTAAGCTTTCAATCTTGAGACTAAGTGTCTTATTTCATTTTGAAATCCCTTCGGACCCGAACCGACTACCCCGGCAAGTCACATAACAGCTATAAAATGCAAAATGAGAAGTAAATGGGAGAACAGGGCTACAACTCTCAAAACGACCGGTTGGGTCGTTTCATTTCAAATCAAACTTCAGAATTTCGTAAACTTTAAAAATGCCAACCTTCCAAAATGGGCGTCGAAATGCTCCTGGACCACCTGATACTCAACCCGAAAATACGCCCAAGTCCGAAATCATCATACGAACCTATTGGAATCTTCAAATCCTGATTCTGAGGTTGTTTACTCAAAAGTCAAACCTTAGTTAATTCTTCCAACTTACAGCTTCCGAATTTAGAATTTTCCATCTGAATCTACTCTGAACTTCTCGAAATTTAATTCCGACCACACGTACAAGTCATAAAATATGAAGTGAAGCTACCCAAGGCGTCAAACTGCCGAACGATGCGCTAGAGCTCAAAACGACTGGTCGAGTTATTAAATTAACTGTGCAAAAAATTTAGATTATTCTTGTAATCATGAGATATCAGATCTTTATTGATATTTGATTAGGATGATCTAGATTTTTTTTGGTAAACTTAGAAAAATGCAAAACTCAATTTTGACCGAATTGTTGGTATTTTCGGAGGGCAACGAACTTGACGGACTCCGATTGAGCCAAAATTAGGTGGGTCCATTAGAAACGACGTGGTGAAAAACTCACTTCTTTGCAGTGAATTGTGTTATTTTTTGGCGGTTTGAGGTCGTTTGGATTGTATTTTGGATGTTTTTCTATTTTCTGGAAATTATTTCTTAATAATTTTAATTTATTTTTAATTCAATGGTAGTGGGGGTGACCCCCCATAGTTTCCATGATTAAATACAAGTGATATAATGGGTTTACATGTCAGCTATTAGTAAATAGACGTGTTGTTGTATTGATTTCAATAATAGAGGAGTAGGATTTTATTGACTAGGTCTTACAAAATATATTTGATATTGTGTGATGATAGAATCATTTTGTATGAAAGTGAAATCTCTGTTTGATATCCTGGATGAATATGGATTGGTGCGTTTGGCATATTTGTGCATAGAAAATTTCTCAAATTTTGGTTTATATTTTGATGCCCTACGTGATTACTAGTCTTGGATTTTCGATGAAAAAATTTGTTCTCTTATTGGAGGTTGTAATTAAATAAAATATAATGGTATTTTGTATGAGTTTTATATTATTTGCATGGCTTTTAAGTTGTGGTCCATAATTTCGCATAAAATAATTTTATGAACTACATGTATCTTCACTCGTAAATTGAGAATTTTGTGAGTAATAAATAGTTACTACTAAAGTGGTTTGTTTATTTGAACTCATGAAAAATCCTTAATAAATTTATACATGTGAAGTTATGTCAATTCATGGATTGAGCATTATGATTAATAAGTAGGATCCACAAAATGGTCTATTTATTTGAGTCATTAAAATCTGCTTAATGTACCATGTGAAAATTATCCTTGATAAATCTACATTAGTGGTGAAGGTTTTTAACTAGAAAAAGAATTTTATCAATGGGTACTAATAAGACCAACTCCATCCATGATAAGAGAAATTGGGGTTTTCGCCGAACGGGAGAAAATATAATATGGTATATTCTTGTGTGTTTAATAAAAGAATAATTTATTGTAAAAGCAAATATTATGTATCCTAAAAATAGGAAGAACATAATATATGTCTTGAGCTCATAGTATAATTATAAGGAGAATGAAAATCAATATCATATTTATTACAATTCATGAAACTGCTTAAAATGGTTATTCTCCAAGTTTGGTTACCAGCTGGTGGTCATGAATTTGATGAACTCCTATTGACTTGAAACATGATAGGTTCATCAAAAATGATCTAGTGAGAAAAACTCACCACTATGCAGTGAATCATGCTGTTTTTCGGCATTTTGAGGTCGTTTAGATGGGTTTTCAAGCAATTTAGTAAATAGAATTTGTTATCAATATGAAACATTATTATTTATATATCGGCTATATTTGTGTTAAATCTGGAACATGATGACCCATGATGATTTAAATTGATATGATATATAGCAAGAATACAAATCACATGGATTTAATCCAAAATACGCCAAAAATAATATAATCGAATTTGGCTAGTATTTTGGCGATTGTGAATTTCACGATCTCCAAATGACCTAAAATTTGGTAGGATCATTGGAAGCGATCAGTTAAGAAGAACTCACTGCTATGTAATAAATTACATCGTATTTTGACTATTTGGGATCGTTTATATGAGTTTTCTTGGAGGTTTGGCGGATTAAAATGTGATTTACATATGAAAAGGCATTCTTTCTGTCATTTTATTAATATCTAATCTGGAACATGATAACACATGTTGATTATTAAAAATGCTTAAAATGATAATTTTTCAAATTTGGTTGGAGTTTTGGAGGTTGTGATTTTAACAGTCTCCGATTGATTTGAAATTTATCAGAAACTGCCCAGTGATCATTACCCATTGTTATGCAATGGAAATCGTTAATTTTAGTATTTTAAGACTTTCTAAATGGGGTTTTGAGCATTTTTTTTATGGATCTTAACATTCAGAGAAAAGTTCGTGGTTGTGACCAGGTGGTGTAACCCATATGGTCTCCACTTGTTATTTATAGTGATATAATAAATTTACGCGTTGACTTAAGGTCTTCTTCCATATCGGATAAATTTATTATGAACTCACTGGGTATAGTTACTAGTTATTGATAACCTGTACTGACTCTCTATCTGAGTTTAAGGGTTGAATCAATTTTGTAATTAAAATACAATCATGATTAAGTGGTGATAGAAATATATTTCTATGGTCTTGCACTATTAATTTCAAGCGAATAATAAATTTATGCAGACTTTAGGTTTTTTTCCATATCGGATAAATTTATTATAAGCTCACTAGGTGAAATACTAGTAATTGATATCGTGCACTTTCTCTCCATCTGAGTATACATGTTTGATCAATAGAACTAGAGCTATTAATTATGATATTAACTTGACTTAAATTAACAGTATACTCTCCATCTGAGTTGGGTCTATTTTAATTATTGGAGTGAATAATCTAGCATTATATATGTATGTTGCATGAGTATTTCTTTTCCTATCGAAATTGCTATTCAAGATGAATGAATACATATATGTGTAGTATGTTTAAAATTTTCGTATTAAATGGCTATAAATAATTTACTGAAAATAATAGTATACTCTCCATCTGAGTTGGTTTTATTTATTTTTGGATTATATAATTCTTGCATTATATAATATACTTTGCATAAATAATTCTTTTCCCATCGAAATTTATTATTCGAGATGTATGTATGTATATAAATATTGAATGCAGTCAAAATTTTATTATTCAGTGTTTTGCCTTATTATGACCTATTTAATGTTTTTATCTCAACTCCACAATGACTTTATGCAATTTGTTGTATTATTTGTTAAAATTTTCTGTTGATAGTGATAAGACGTTAATTTAAAAGATGCAATATATATATACCTTTGTTAGAAGGAATTTAATTTCGGTTTTTGGGCAAAATAAGAGATGGATATTTATTTTATTTTTCGAATAATTCTTGATTTATTGAGCTTGTTAAAATTTTTATCTCTTGTGGTACATGAATGCATGACCTTATTATTATATATTAATGTCTCTCCTGAACAGAACAATATTAGTCTACCTCATAAGAGAATATGTTCTTCAAAATTGAGTAAAACTTATTTGTGCACTTTTGTCTAGGTCATATTAATCTGAATTGGATTTCAAGTTGGTCAAGGGTAGACCTTAAGGTTCATTGAAAGTAGAAGCACTACCAACTTGTGGATCCTGTCTAGAAGGAATTTGACTAAAGGATGGTTCCCTTCAAAAGGAAATAAAGCTAGTGATAAGCTAGAAGGAATCCCTTCTGATTTGCATGGTTAAATGAACATGGCAAGAGATAGTTTTGAGTATTTTTATGACGTTCATCAATGATTACTCAAAATATTAATATATTTATTTAATGCACCGTAAGTTTTAATGATTTAAGTAATTCAAGGGTTTTAAGACTTGAAACGGAGAAGCACCAAAGAAATATATTAAGTTATTGCAATTTGATTGTAGTGGCCAGCACCTCTCTAAAGAGTTCTTTTGTTACTTATCAGAATAAGGGATTACATCTCAATTATCTACACCGTAAACTCCATAATAGAGTGGTGTGGTAGAAAGAATAAATAAGTCTCTTTTGGACATGGATAGATTAATGAAGTGTTATTCAGATTTGCCTTATTCGTTTTGGAATATTTCCTAGAAACAACAAATTACATTCTGAATTTAGTTCCTTCTAAGTTAGTACCTATGACATCTATAGAACTGTGAACTAAATGTAAGCTCAGTCTGCAGCATGTTCAGATGTAGGATTGTCCAGCATATGTGCTGAAAGGATAAGCGGATATGTAAGTTGGAACTAAAAATGGATAGGTGCATGTTTATTGAATATCCAAGAAAATGAATGGAGGTTTATTTTATTGTCCTAAAAAAATAAGGCAATTATTAAAACAAATATAGTTTTCAAGATAAGGACTGTTTAATAAACCATGTTCCTAGAAGTAAACTAGTTTTACAGGAACTAGGCAAAGAAATAACTAGATGTTCGAGAACATCAAAACCCAAATGTTGGAATTGACGTTCCATTGCATTTAAGTAGTGGGAAAACGTTAATAGGCAGAATATGCCTTTATCGAGTGGGAGTGATGTTTGAACAGTGAACACTATAGCAAAAAGTCGCTAATATTTCAATATCGTGAGGTAATGAAGGTAATATTAGTAGTACTTCGTTGTAGTGGGAGAATACTAAGAAAAATCATAATTCGGTGTACACTCTTGGGATAGATTTGGTAACAGGATCCCTGAAGAGTTTAATACCAAACTAGATAGTGACAACAAAGAACTACAGACAAAGATTGCATCAAAATATAACTTGGCAAAATTCTTTAACAAAACCTTATTTGGTGAAGACTTTTAATAGTCATGTAAAAAGAATGCCTGAGAAAGTTGTAGATGCATGGTTATGAGTCTAAGTGGAAGATTGTTGGGGCATATACTATTAACCACATGTTTGGATATAGTATATTCTAGCAATTGTTATGGTTAAAAGTCTAAGTGGGAGATTATTGGGATATATACTATTAACCATGGGTTTGGTTTAGTGTCACAACCCAAAGCCTAACCCGTCGTGATGGCACCTATCGCGATACTAGGAAAGCCGACATCTCCAAAATACTTTCAACATTTAATAGAAATGAATTAATATATTTAAAATAGCCGGAGTCTTTCATAAAAATGGGGTAAAACCCAAAGCATAAGTGCGAAAAAATAGTCCGATATCGGGGTGTCACTGAGTCATGAGCATCTAGATATCCAGTCTAATAAAACAGTGTCTAAGTATAAGTACAGAAAAGAAGGAAAACATAGAAGGAGAGACAAGGTTACATAGGTCTCACGAGTCATGAGCAGGGTTAGTAGAGTCTTGCGGATCAGTACGTAAATGTTTGTACTTATCTTCGAGAGGCTGCAAGACCCTTAGGAAAAAAAATACTTAACATTCTTGAATTCTTGTCGTGCGAATTTGTTGATTCTGGTGACTAAACATTTGTTGTTTCATTCTCTTGCGGATGGTGAGGACTCGTACTACGGGGCAGGACGAATAGCCACCGGTACCACCAGCCAGGGACCCGAGAGGCCGAGGTCGCGGTAGAGGCCATGGTAGGGGCAGAGCTACAGCCCGCACAGTAGTTGGGGTAGTACCTATAGACCCACCAGTTGCCCCAGTTCAGGAGCAGGCTCCAATTGTGGACGAGCCGGTGGGACCAGCTCAGGAACCACCCGTGCCCATTGTGATTCCAGGCCTTCAGGAAGCCTTAGCTCAGATTCTAACCGTGTGTACTAGTCTTACTCAGGCGGTCTCTGTTCCGGCTGCAGCAGCCACTTCTCAGGCCGGGGGAAGCACTCAGACTCCTGCCGCCCGCACACCAGAGCAGGTGGTATAGGGATTCCAAATACTGGGGGCACCACCAGCCCAGCCGGTTGTCGCTGCTCAGGATTATGGTGTTCCTACTATGCCTGAGGATGAGCAGTGTAGATTGGAGAGGTTTGGGAGGCTCCAGCCTCCATCTTTCAGTGGTGCAGAGGGAGAGGATGCATAGGGTTTCTTGGATAGGTGTCAGAGGATACTCCATACTGTAGGTATTCTAGATACCAGTAGGGTCTCATTCACTACCTTTCAGTTCTCAGGGGCTGCATTCAGTTAGTGGGAGGCTTACGAGAGGTGTAGGTCGGTCGGCGCAGCACCCCTTACCTGGCAGCAGTTCTCTGTTCTATTTCTAGAGAAGTTCATGCCTCGGTCCCGCAAAGAGGAGCAACGCAGACAGTTTGAGCAGCTTCGTCAGGGTGATATGTTTGTGACGCAGTATGAGATGAGATTTTCAGAGTTGGCCCGTCATGCTATCTGGTTGATTCCCACATACAGGGAGAGGATCAGGAGGTTCATAGATGGCCTCACTTTTCAGCTGCGATTGCTTATGACTAGAGAGAGTGTGTATGGTGCTACTTTTGATGAGGTTGTCAATATTGCTCGTCATATTAAGATGGTTCGCAAGCAGGAGCGGGTCGAGAGGGAGGCCAAGAGGCCTCATGGTCGGGGTGGATTTAGCGGTGTTCCTTCTGGGGGTCAGTTCCACCATGGTAGAGGTCGTCCTTTCAAACATGCTCAGACGGCTTGCCCAGTTCACCGTGGTGCATCATCTGGCCATGGTTCACATAGTTATTAGCAGATCCATTCATCTCTCAGTGCTCTCCCAGCTCAGAGTTCGTCTAGTGCTCTATCGAGTCAGGGCTCGTCTATGCCAGGTCTTTCTACCAGTTATCCCGGTACTCGGGGCTCCCTCTAGTCCCCATCACCAGCATCGGGGAGTTGCTATGAGTATGGAGAGTTTGGTCACATGAGGATATAGTGTCCCCGCCTAGTGGGAGGTCCAGCTCAGCAGAGGAGCCAGTCTACGACATCAGCACTGGTTTCTTCACCACCCGCTCAGCCAGCTCGAGGTGGAGCCCAGTTAGCTAGGGGCCACCCGAGAGGGGGAGGCCGAACAAGGGGCGGCCAGGCCCGTTTCTATGCTCTTCCTGCCATGCCAGATGCCATTGCTTCAGATGCTGTGATTACAGGTATTATCTCAGTTTTCCATAGAGACGCCTTTGTATTATTACACCCTGGTTCCACTTATTCATATGTGTCCTCATATTTTTCTCATTATCTGGATATGCACCATGAGTCTCTAGTTTCACATGTTCATATGTCTACACCGGTAGGTAATACTGTCATTGTGGACCGTGTGCATCGGTCATGTGTGGTGACTATTAGGAGTTTGGAGACTAGAGTGGATGTCTTGTTGCTTAGTATGGTCGATTTTGACATGATTTTGGGTATGGATTGGTTGTCTCCATGTCATGCTGTTCTAGATTATCACGCTAAGGCCATGACGTTGGCGATGCCGAGATTGCCCAGTGTTGAGTGGAGCGGCTCCATAGACTATGTTTCCAATAGAGTTATTTCATACTTGAAGGCTCAGCGGATAGTTGAGAAGGGTTGTCTATCTTATCTGGCCTTTTTGAGGGATAATAATGCAGAAGCCCCTGCTATTGATTCTGTTCCGATGGTGCGATATTTTCGAATGTGTACCTACAGACCTGTCGGGCATGCCGCCTGACGGGGATATTAATTTTGGTATTGATTTGTTGCCGGACACTCAACCCATTTCTATTCCACCGTATTGTATGGCACCGGCGGAGTTGAACGAAATGAAGGAGCAACTTCAGAAACTCCTTGATAAGGGGTTTACTCGGCCTAGTGTGTCACCTTGGGGTGCACCAATTCTATCTGTGAAGAAGAAGGATGGTACTATGAGAATGTGCATTGATTACAGACAGTTGAACAAGGTCATAATCAAGAACAAGTATCCATTGTCGCATATTGATGATATATTTGACCAGCTTTAGGGAGCGAGGGTGTTCTCCAAGATTGATTTGAGGTCAGGGTATCACCAGCTGAAGATTTGGGACTCAAATATTCTTAAGACAGCTTTCAGGACCCGATATGGCCATTATGAGTTCCTTGTGATGTCTTTTGGGCTGACCAATGCCCCAGCAATGTTCATGCATATGATGAACAGTGTGCTTCATCCCTATCTTGACTCGTTCGTTATTGTATTCATTGATGACATCCTGGTGTACTCTCATAGCCAGAGGGAGCATGCCCAGCATCTGAGGATTTCGTTACAGTGGTTAATGGAGGAGAAGCTTTATGCAAAGTTCTCCGAGTGTGAGTTATGGCTCAGTTCAGTGGTGTTCTTGGGACACGTGGTGTCCAATAAAGGTATTTAGGTAGACCCGAAGAAGATAGAGGCTGTTCAAAGTTGGCCCAGACCATCCTCAGCCACGGAGATTCAGAGTTTTCTCGGTTTGGCTGGTTATTACCATCGTTTTGTGGAGGTCTTCTCATCTATTACATCGCTCTTGACTAAATTGACCCAAAAGGGTGCTTCTTTTAAGTGGTCGGAGGAGTGCGAGGAGAGCTTTCAGAAGCTCAAGACTACTTTGACCACGGCTCCAGTTCTACCATCAGCTTATAGTTCTTACATAGTGTATTGTGATGCCTCGCGGATCGGTATTGGATGTGTTCTCATTCAGGAGGGTAAAGTGATTGCTTATGCTTCACGCCAGTTGAAGCCCCATGAGAAGAACTATCATGTCCATGACCTTGAGTTAGCAGCTATTGTTCACGCCTTGAAGATTTGGCGGCACTATTTGTACGGGGTCCATTATGTGATTTACACTGATCATCGGAGTTTGCAGCATCTGTTCAAATAGAAGGATCTTAACTTTCATCGGCGGAGGTGGTTGGAGTTTCTTAAGGACTATGATATCAACATTTTGTACCATATGGGGAAGGCCAATGTGGTGGCCGATGCCTTGAGTCACCGAGCGGAGAGTTTGGGGAGCTTAGCATATCTTCCAGCAGCAGAAAGGCCATTGGCATTGGATATTCAGGCCTTAGCTAGCCAGTTTGTTAGATTGGATGTTTCTGAGCCAAGTCGAGTATTGGCTTGTGTGGTCTCTCGGTATTCTCTTTATGATCGTATCAGGGAATGTCAGTATGATGACCCCTATCTGTTTGTCCTTAAGGACATGGTCCAACACGGTGATGATAAGGAGGTCACTATTGGGGATGATGGTGCATTAAGGATGCAGGGCAGGCTATGTGTGCCCAATGTAGATGGTTTGCGTGAGTTGATTCTCCATATGGCTCACAGTTCACGGTATTCTATTAATCCAGGTGCCGCGAAGATGTATTAGGACTTGAGACATCATTACTGGTGGAGGATAATGAAGAAGGACATAGTGGAGTATGTAGCTCGGTGCCTAAATTGCCAGCAGGTCAAGTTTGAGCATGAGCGACCAGGTGGGTTGCTTCAAAAGTTAGAGATTCTGGAGTGGAAATGGGAGCGGATCACCATGGATTTCATTGTTGGGCTTCCACGGACTCAGCGGAAGTTTGATGCAGTTTGTGTGATTGTGGACCGGCTGACCAAGTCATCTCATTTCATTCCTATGATGACTACCTATTCTTCTGAGCAGCTGGCTCGAGTGTATATCTGCGAGATCGTCAGGCTTCATTGCGTACCAGTATCTATCATTTCTGACCGGGGTACGCAGTTTACATCACGGTTCTGGAGGGCCGTACAGCATGAGTTGGGTACTCGAGTGAAGTTGAGCACGGCATTTCACACTCAGACGGAAGGACAGTCCGAGCGCACTATTCAGATATTAGAGCATATGCTTCGTGTGTGTGTAATAGAGTTTGGGGGTCCTTGGGATCAGCTCTTGCCACTAGTGGAGTTTGCCTACAACAACACTTATCAGTCGAGCATCCAGATGGCACCGTATGAGGCTTTGTATGGTAGGTGGCGTAGGTCTCCAATGGGTTGGTTCGAGCCGGGCGAGGCTAGACTATTGGGTACAGAAATGGTTGAGGATGCTCTAAAAAAGGTTAAGGTAATTCAGGATAGATTACGCACAGACCAGCCCATACAGAAGAGTTATGCGGATCGGAAGGTTCGCGATGTTGCATTCATGGTTGGAGAGCGAGTCATGCTCCGGGTGTCACCCATGAAGGGTGTTATGAGATTCGGAAAGAAGGGCAAGCTGAGCCTGAGGTTTATCGGTCCATTTGAGGTATTGCGACGTGTTGGGGAGGTTGCTTATGAGCTTGCCTTGCCTCCCAATCTAGCAAGATTTCATCCAGTATTCCACGTTTCTATGCTCCGGAAATATCACGGCGATCCGTCTCACATATTGGGTTTCAACTCAGTCTAGTTGGATAAGGATTTATCTTGTGTTGAGGAGCCAGTGGCAATCTTGGATAGGTAGGTTTGAAAGCTGAGGTCGAAGAATATTGCTTCTATGAAGGTTTAGTGGAGGGGCCAGTCGGTCGAGGAGGCGACTTGGGAGACCGAGCTTGATATACGCAATCGTTATCCTCATCTCTTCACCACTCCAGGTATGTCTCTATGCTCGTTCGAGGACAAACAATTGTTTTAAGAAGGGGAAGATGTAACGACCTGGCCGATTAAGTGTATTAGCCCTAATCCCCTATTTACTGTTTTCCTCGTATCTATTTCTTCTGATGTGACTTGCTGGGAGGTCATGTTTTTGGTTTCGGAGTGTTTTGGGACACTTAGTCCCAAAAACAGAAGCTTAAGTCTCAGGATTTTGACCGTAGTCAGAAGTGTGTGAAGACGACTCTGGGATGGAGTTCTGTCGGCTCCGTTAGCTACGTTGGGTGATTTTGGAGTTAGGACCGTGTCTGGACTGTGAATCTGAGGTCTGTACGTAGCTAATTTAGGCTTGAAATGGCAAAAATCAAATTTTGGGAAGTTTGACCGGGGGTTCACTTTTTGATATCGGGGTCGATTCCGATTCCAAAAGTTGGAGTAGATCTGTAATGTCAAATATGACTTGTGTGCAAAATTTGGGGTCAATCGGACTTGGTTTGATAGGTTTCGACATCGGTTGTAGAAATTGGAAGTTTCAAGTTCATTAAGTTTGAATCGGAGGGTGATTCGTGTTTTTAGCGTTGTTTGATGTGATTTGAGGGCTCGACTAAGTTCGTATGGTGTTTTAGGACTTGTTGGTATCTTTGGTTAACGTCTGTGGGGCCGGGTGTGTTTCGGATCATTATCAGATACGTCTTGGACTTAAAGAAATGGCTGAAGTTCTGTTATCTAGTGCATCTAGTTTCCTTATACGCAATCGCGCGTGAGAGGCTGCGATCGCGAAGGCTTAGGTGGGCAGAGGAAGTTTTGTTCTTTGCGTTAGCTGGCAGAAGGATACGAACGCATAGTGGTGTGAAGTGGTGCTTCGCGAACGCGTGGCCAAGGTCGCGTTCGCATAGAGTTAAGGAGGGTAAAGCTGGGCCATGCACTTTGCTCATCGCAAAGGCGTGAGGACGTTCGCGATCGCTTAAATATGAGAGCCAGTACATCGCGTTCACTTGGTGTTTTACGCGTTCGCGTAGGGTTAAATCCTGAGGCAGCGAAGTTGTTCTTCGCAATCTCGAGAATATTTCGCGATCGCGATTAAGGAATCATTGGGCAGACTTATATCATTTCAAAACGAGGGTTTGGCCATTTTAATCAAAACTTGAGTTTGAGAGCTCGGATTTGGACAAGATTTTTAGGGATTTTCAGATAACTCAATTGGGTAACAATTCTTCACTTGATTTTTGTTAAATCCCACAAATCTATCACTAATTTCATCTTTTAATTTCGGATTCGGGTGGAAACATTTGGGGAAAATAGGAAGAAGTTCTTCAACTAAGATTTTGGGTTTTGATTGAGATTTTGATATCGGATTTGGATAATTTTGGTACGACTGAACTCGTGAGTGAATGGGATTTTGGGTTTTGTGACTTTTATCGGATTTTGAGACGTGGGCCCGGGGGGCGGGTTGAGCGTCTTTCGGATTTCAGCTTATAATTTTGTGGTTTTCTTGAGGAATTAATTATTTTAGCCTATATTAATTATATCGTACTGCTTGTGGCTAGATTCGGTGCGTGTGGATATTGATTCGATGGGGAAAAGGCATTGCGGAGTAGGATCTTGCACGGTCTGAGGTAAGTAACAGTTTTAAATCTAGTCCTGAGGGTATGAAACCCCGAATTTTCGTATGATGTGACTATTTTGGAGGTGACGCACATGCTAGGTGACGAGCGTGTAGGTGTGTGGGCGTGCACCGTAGGGGATTGTGACTTAGTCCATCCCGTGAGACTATAAAGCCGAATAGACTTTTGTTAATTACCTGTTCTCCCTGTGTTATAGAAATTTGACTGCAAATCATGCTTAGGCTATGTGATAGTACTGTTGGGACCCGAAGAGGTCGCGTACTTGTTAAATTATTTTCTAATTGTTGTCTAGTACTCAGTCATGCTTTTACTTGCGTATCATATCCCAATCTCTTCTTGATTCTTGTTGATACACTGTGTTATTTTGTTGGGCTGATCTTTATGATTTCTGAGAGTCCCAGTGAGCGCATGTACCTATTAAGTGTGAGTACTGAGGGCTGAGAGTCGAGTGATTGAGCTATTGTGACGAGTTGGGTGACTGTTGCCATGAGAGGTTGTACTTGCTTTCTTTTTTAATTTGTGGATGCACTTAGTTGCTATTTGTCATTGTGGTGAAATTTCTGAAAGATTCTATATCCGGATTTACCTGCAATTTAACTATATAAAACTGATTTGATTTGAACTGTCGAATTTGAAAACGTGTCTATTCTTTGCTGGAATTATTAAAAATGAACTGTAATTTTATAGCTCGTCACTACCTTCTCAGTTCCTTATTTATTTCTGTTACTTGCTGAGTTGGTTGTACTCATTCTACACCCTGCACTTCATGTGCAGATCCAGGTGTGTTTGATCACGGAGGTCGTTGAGTTCGTGCGCGATCGAGTACCGGAGACTACGAGGTAGCTGTCGGCATCTGCGAACCTTGTCTCTCCTTCTATGTTTTCCTTTTTTTCTGTACTTATACTTAGACACTATTTTATTAGACTGGATATCTAGATGCTCATGATTCAGTGACACCCCAATGTCGGGCTATTTTTCCGCACTTATGCTTTGGGTTTTACCCCCTTTTTATGAAAAACTCCGGTTATTTTAAATATATTAATTCATTTCTGTTAAATGTTGAAAGTGTTTTGGAGATGTCGGCTTGCCTAGTATAGCGATAGGCGCCATCATGACGGGTTAGGTTTTGGGTCGTGACATTTAGATATAGTATTTATTATGAAATAATTATTTATTCAGTTTTAATAAAGTTTTAAATAGATCATATATTAGTGTGTGTCATTTGCTTATATAGTAGATATTTTTGTGTATAGAATTTAGCTTATACACGAAAGATTAAATCATCGGTTCTTATAAGTATAAAGTTTGAGTTCACAATCTAATGATGGAATTGGACAAACCATCATGGATGATTGTAGCATAAGATTAAATATAATTTATCTTGATTATGGGAATGGTTTAACTCCAACTTCTTGTGCTAGTACATTTTGTATGTATTGAACGGACTACGTAGAGATAAATATTTTATATTGACTTAATAAAATAAACTTTCTAGCCATTAAATGTACTTATACTCTTAATCTTGATATAATTATTATTAGATGTGTATATTATTATTCTTTTGATTTATTAAAAGGTGAGATCCTTTCGTGGGTCAACATGCCTGATAAATTGGATAATAACAATGTACATTGGCGAAGTAAAAGTTAGTTGGTGGAATCCACGTCTCGGTTTAGAGATTGATGATACACCTATATGAAAGCTTATAAGTTTTCATGTGTAAACCCAGCCGGTGGATTTTGTATCCGACACATGAAATAAGTTAAGAGAAAGTCAAAAGCATATAATCAATAAATTAAATTATCAGTAATTTAATTTAATTGATTAGTATCTAAGTCTTAACATGGGGAGTTAAATAAGATTTAATGGATGAATTTTGAAATTGAATAAGGAGTGCAATTACGAATTTTTAGTGGAATAATTTATAATTAATTATGGTGGATATTAATTTTGAAAATTAGAAATTAATTCCATAATTGGAAGCCTTGTTAATTAAATTATGTGGTCCCTGATGTGCCTATATTAAAGGAAATAAAGGAATCATTTTCTTCTAGAAATAAAAACCCAACAGGTTTTGGAAAAGGGTTTTAACACTTAAAAGTTTCGCTATAAATACATAAGGTTTTCTACCTAGAGAAATAAGACATGGTGGCTGAAATTTTCAGCCATATTTTCCTAGAAATTTTGCCCACGTGAAATTGCTATTTCCGGATATTATTTGGGTAACACAGTAGAAAACCGTGGAATGTTCGAGGATCATGATTGTGCGAGTGGTGGAGATTCCATTGAGTAGTTATGAAACTGAAGGCTCATGTGATAGAAGAGATTTGTTCACGCATCAAGAGGTAACCCGTAAAACCCCATATATGCTAGTTGTCTAGATTACATGTGATTTTGATACTGGGATTGCTTCTGCTACTTATAATAATCCATCACCTATCACTATGGCATCTAGCACAATATAATTGATTCAATTCTATCCATATTAAAAGCAAAGGAAACAAAAGTTAGTAGATCAAGGGCATAAGGAAAATGTTATTCTATATTGAACGATTTAATTTTCTATTAAAAATGTAACGACCCGACCCGTCATTTTTTTTTATCTCTAGTGCGTCGTTCAGTGGTTAGAGGTTGTGAGTAGCTTAACTTCATGTTTTATGACTTGTACGTGTGGATGGAATTGAATTCGGGGAAGTTCGGATTTGTTTCGGAACGAAAATACTCAATTCGGAAGCTTTAAGTTGTAAGAGTTGACTAAGGTTTAACTTTTGAGTAAACGACCTCAAAATCGGGATTTGAAGGTTCCAATATATTTGTATGATTATTTATGACTTGAGCGTGTGTTCGGGTTGAGTATCGGGTGGTCCGGAAGCATTTCAGCGCTTATTATGGAAAGTTAGCATTTTGAAAGTTTTAGAATTTCAAAAGTATGGTTTGAAGTGTATTTTGATGTTATCGATCTCTGTTTGAGGTTCTAAGCCTTGGAATAGGTTCATATTGTGATTTATGACTTGTACGTAAAGTTTGGCATCATTTCAGAATGTTTAAGTATGAATCAGACGTGTTCGTCGAAGTTTGAATGTTTAAAAGTTGAAAGAAGGTTTCGATCATCGATTCGTAGTTTTGATGTTGTTTGGTGTGATTTGAGGCCTAGAGTAGGCTTTTGTTATGTTTTGAGACTTGTTGGTGTGATTGGACGGGGTCCCGGGGGCCTTGGGTGTGTTTCGGGATGGTTTCGGGCCATTTCTCACTGTTTTGTTGTTGTTGTTATTGGTTCTGGTTTTGTTCTTCACGAACGCGAAGGGAGTCATGAGTTAGCGAAGAAGGAAAATTGTCGGCTGCCTTTTTTTTGCTTCACGAATGCGAAGGAGGACTCGTGAACGCAAAGGAGAGGTAGGGCTCAGGGGGATTTTACCCTACGCGAATGCGACAAGGTAGTTGCGAACGTAGTGAGTTGCTAGGCCTACAGTATTCCCTTCGCGAATGCGGAAGGACAACCGCGAACGCGAAGGAGGAGTTCTAGGTTGGGGGCAAGTTTTCCATCGCGAACGTGTGGGCTTTGACACGAACACTATGTTGTGGACTGTCAGGCATTCGCGAACGCGACCATGGGCACGCGAACGCGATGAAGGATGGGCCTGGGCAAAATTGTTTTAAATCGGGATTTTTGCTCATTTCACTCATTCTCCTCTTGCTTGGGGGATTTTTGGGGCGATTTGGAGGAGACATTTTCATCATCAATCTTGAGTTTCGGATCGATAGGCATTGGTTTGAGGTGTTAGAGAGGCGTTGGAGTCGGTTATAGAACTTCAGAGCGAGGTATGTCTCATGTCTAACCTTGTGAGGGGGAACCTACCCTATAGGTGATGTAATTATTGTGTGCTACTAGTTGTGGGTGCTACGTACTCACGAGGTGACGAGAGTCTGTATGCAGCTAAAGCATGTTTATGTCTGCCTCGCCCATACTTACTAGGTACGAGTACGACCATGGTGACGTAATAATTGTGGGTGCTACATACGACCATGGTGACATAATTATTGTTGTTGTTCTTCATATCTGCTTATGATTTATCATATTGCTTTATTGTCCCTCTAGTAAGTGTCGATGTCGACCCCTCGTCACTAATTCTCCGGGGTAAGGCTATATACTTACTGGGTACGCGTTGATTTATGTACTCATGTTGCACTTCTGCACTAAATGTGCGGGATCTGACATGTTCAATTGGTGGTCATCTTGGCACGTAGGCGCAAGTGCTGAGGAGACTTTATGGTGAGCTGCATTCCAGGCTACGTACCGCAGCCCACAGAGTCTCTATTGTACTATTTACTTTATCCTGTCTTATTTACATTTCGGACAAATGTTGTATTATTATTGTACTTCTTATTAAATGCTCATGCACTTGTGACACTGGGTTTTGGAATGATTCTAGAATTTGTTTATGGTTTGTTTAACCTCGATACGCTTTTACTCGTATAATATTTAAATTGCATTAATCTACGACTTTAACACATTTATGTCTCCACCTATCAAGATTCATGATTTCAAAAATAATAAAATGAATAACTAAGTTGTTAGTTACCGTTGGCTTGCCTAACGGCGACGTTGGGTGCCATCACGACCTATAGTGGATTTTGGGTCGAGACAGCTTGGTATCAGAGCTCTAGGTTCATTTGGGTCTCACGAGTCATAAGCAAGTCTAGTAGAGTCTTGCGGATCAGTACGGAGACGCATGTACTTATCTTCGAGAGGCTACAAGGCATTTAGGAGCACTTCCCTTCTTGATTCCACGTCATGCGATTTGATTCCATTTAAGCTTATGCCTTCATTTTCTTCCAACTCAATCTTATGTGACGTGGAGCGCTGGTTATCAATTGGGCATCGAGGGGTTGTAATGGTACTGCAGATGTGGTGCAAGATGTTTCTCCATGTGTATTCGGTTGGGCTATTGTCGTCTCCTTGTGGAAGGATGTTATGTCATTTCAGCGCAATGATTAGTGTTGCCTACGCTTTCGCAGCTATGCACGGTACATTATGATGTTCATGAGTGGTTATCGTGCAGTGTTGGTGTAAATGGTAAGGTGTTTATTTTGTGCCTGTAATGACCTGGCCGGTTGTTATGAGTGTTACAACTCGTTCCACCATTTGCTGCTCAATTTATGCTTTACAGTTGTAATGTGACTCGCCAGGGTGATTGGTTCGGGTCTGGTGAGGTTTTGGAATGAATTGGAACAATTAATTCCAAGGTTTAAAGCTTAAGTTAAAATAGTGACCGGATGTCGACTTATGTGTAAACAACCCCAGAATAGAGTTTTGATGATTCCAATAGCTCTGTATGATGATTATGGACTTGGGAGCGTGTCTAGAAAAAAAATTTGGAAGTCTGTAGTTAAATTAGGATTGAATGGCTAAAATAGAAATTTAAATTTGGAAGTTTGACCATGGAATTGACTTTTTGATATCGGAGTCGAAATCCAGTTCTGCGAATTTTCATAGCTCTGTTATGTCATTTATGACTTGTATACAAAATTTGAGGTTAATCGGAATTGAATTGATAGGTTTCGGCATCGAATGTAGAAGTTGGAATTCGATAATTTTCGTTAAGCTTGAATTGGGGTGTGATTGGTGATTTTAGCATTGTTTGATGTGATTTGAGGTTTCGACTAAGTTCTTATGATGTTTTAGGACTTGTTGGTGTATTCGGTTGAGACCCTGGGGGTCTCAGGTAAGTTTCGGGTGGTTAACGGATAGAAATTTGGACTTAAACAATTGCTGGAATTTTCTGATGCCTGTGTCTAGTTTCCTTCTTCGCGTTCACGAGTGGGCTCTCGAGTTCGCGAAGGGGAACTTGAGACAGGCAAGTTTTGCTCTTCGCGTTCACGAGAGGGTCTTGCATTCACGAAGAGGAGCTGGGGTCAGGCGATGTTGTTCATTGCGTTCGCAATTGGGTATCGCGTTCGCGAAAGGGAAAATAGCTGGTGTGGATTTTTGTTTTCGCGTTCGTGAAGGGGAGCTCGGTAAGGCATCGCGTTAGCGAGCAGTGACTCGCGTTCGCGAAGGGCAATATTGGTCAGCACATTTTTGTGACCTGTCGCGTTCGAGAAGAAGAAAAGTCTGGACAGAAAGTTTAAGTTCTGAAAATGGGACGTCGTCCCATTTTCCATTTTTGACAGATTGGAGCTCGGGAAGAGGAGATATTTGGGAGATTTTCAAGGAAAACAACGAGTTAAGTGTTCTTAACTCAATATTGGTCAAATTACCAGAATTCATGGTTGTTTTTAACATTTAATCGGTGAATTAAGTTGGAAAATTTAGAAAACCCTCTTAGTTTAATTTGAAAATTTGAGGGTCGAGTTGATGTCGGAATTTGGTAAAATTTATATGGTTGAATGGGATTTCGGATTTTGTAACTTTTGTCGGGTTCCGAGACGTGGGCCCCACGGCGATTTTTGGGTGAAATTTCGGATTTTGATAGAAAATTTATATTTTCATATGGAATTCCTATAAATTTTATTGACTGAATCGGATTATTTGTGGCTATATTCGAGACGTTTGGAGGCCGATTCACGAGGCAAAGGCATTGCAGAATAAAGAATTATACGGTTTGAGGTAAGTACGAGTTCTAAATTTGGTCCTGAGGGAATAAAACCCCGAATTATGTGTTATGTGATTGGTTTTGAGGTGACGCAACATACTTGGTGACGGGCTTGTAAGCGTGCACCGTAGGAATTGTGACTTGGTCAATTCCATGGAACCGTGTAGTTGAATAATTTGTTGATATCCGTATATTTTCCACATTTTAGAGAAATCGGACTATAAATCATGTTTAAACCATGTGTTTACACTGTTGGGATCCACAGAGATTGTGTATTTGTGGAATTATTTGCTAAATTGTTGTTTTGCACTCAGTCACAGTTTTATTTACACATTTCATCCCAGTCTTTATTGTTCATTATTGATGCATCACATCATTGCTGTTTGGGCTGGTTATCATGATTTCTGAGAGCCCGAGAGACTAGAGAGGTTGATGACAGAGTGAGGCCGAGGGCCTAATTATGAGGATATTTATGGGATCGAGTTGCACGCTACAGCATATTTCATTGATTATGCCATGATTGGCTTGATATAGCGCTTGGGCTGAAAGAGCCCCTCAGGAGTCTGTACACACCCCCAGTGAACGCAGGTACCTACTGAGTGCGAGTGCTGAATGCCAAGTGCCGAGTGATTGAGAGGAATGAATGATTGTGAGGAATGAGTGATTGTGAGGAAAGAGTGACTGTAAGGTTAGAGTGAATGGGAGGATTAAGTGACTGTTACTCTGAGAGGATGCATTGATTTCATTATTGCTGCATTCCAGTTGTCATATATCACTATTTTGGAAATTTCTTAAAGATGTTATCTTCTGTTTCAGTCGAAGTTGATATGAAATTACTGTGGAATTTTAAATGTTGAACTGAGAGCATGCCTACCCTTTTATGTTGAAAATTACTGTATTTGGACTTAGCTGTGAAGCTCGTCACTACTTTCAGTTCTTATTTTTTATTGTTACTTACTGAGTTGGTTGTACTCATACTACACCCTGCACTTCGTGTGTAGATCCAAGGTGATCTCGGACACAGTAGGTGTTGATTCTTTCATACAGTTGATTTTTCTAAGACTCATAGATAGTTGTCGTGTTTCGCAGACCTTGTCTCTACTTCCCTATCTCCTTGTTTACTGTATTTAGTCTCAAACTATTATAGACCGTGTTTTCCAGACTTGTAATGTATAGATGCTCATGTACTCAGTGACACCGGGTTTTGGGAGTGTATTTATATCCAGTATTTGTGGGATTTTCTCTGAAACTTAATTATTATGTTTTCCCTATTTAAAAGAAATTGTGGGTTATTGATGTTGTCGGCTTGCCTAGTATTGAGATAGGCACCATCACGACGGGTGAGATTTTGGGTCATGAAAAGTTGGTGTGATTTCGGGTTGTAACAGTACCGCGGCAATAAATGACTCGAAAGGAGGACTACTCGATTCATGGTTTAGAGGTTCGGCATTTAGTTCCAGCGGAGGAGAGTAAATTGGACTATGGATGTTCAGGCCTCGGTTGATGGAGTAGCGAGATCAGATATTTTTGAACTTGGTGGAAATTCTCATTTGTGACATGGTGTAGTCATCCTTGTTAGAACGCATTGAGGCTCCTCAGTGTTATGGTCTCCTTTGAATTGCTTTCGGGACAGGGTGTTGCAGGATGGTGCCTGAGCAGCGATTATTAGAGATGGCAGTGTAAGGCGGCTTCAGGGTCGAATCAGTATTTCTAGTGTTGATGGCTCGAGAAAGATAATTTTTTAGGAGGCTTAGAGTTGGTGGCAATTTATCCGTTCGGGTGCTACAAAGATAGATTATATTTTGAGGTAGTATTTTGGCAGCAAAGGAGGAGGAAGGACATGGTGGGAGGTGTCACACAGTGATTGAATTGCTAGCAGGTCAAGTATGAACATCAGAGGTCGAGAAGTTGCTTAAGGAGATAGTTTAACCAAAGTGGGAGTGGCAGAGTAGCGTATGGATTTTGTGGTAGGATAGCCACGTGCCTTGAGAAAGTTTAGAGCGATTTGGGACTCATGGTGGAAAGTGACTAGGTCTATGGATTTTGCTTGAAATGAAGAAGAGTATGAAAACTTGATTATCGTTTTTGGATGCAACGTGACTTCGAGTTTGGAATGTATTGTTGGACTTTCAGTTGATTTTAATGGGGAATGAACAGACTTTTACAGCTGGTGGACGAGCATGGGCTCAGGAGGGTTTACTGATTTCGTGGTAGTTGTACCCAGTGTAACGTCATTGGAAGATGTCGGCATGGGATTCCACAAGTGGGCTATCTCCTGTGAGCAGGTTAGCTATTGTGTGATTCTTGATGAAGTTTCTACGAAGTATTCTACTTACTACCCAGCAGGAGGTCGAATATGCGATTATGGCTGATAATTCGGAATGCTCATGAAACGTTTAACAAGAGATTTCGAAACTTTTAGCTGGTTAATGGTGCGAGATCATGGTGATTGAGAAGGAGGAATCTTTGTGGGTTCAAGATTTATGTGCTTGTAGCTTAAAGCTAAGTGGGGGAGCCCACCGTCTACTATTGGATCACGTGGTTGTTTGCTTGTGCGGTTTATGGTTATCGGTGCATTGGTGGATTATTTATGACTAAGAAAAGAAAACATCGGGGGTAATTCGATCAAAGAACTTGATGAATGTGTGCTATATTTCGCCTTATCGATTCATGTGAAGGTTTTGGGAAGAATCGGAGTTTATGCTTCTTGTGGATGTGATGTACAAGGAAATGAATCCATCTGGTTGCTTCCTTGGGAGTGTTCATGTGCTAATTGTCGCGCCCCATTTTCTCGCAAAAGTAGGTTTCGACGTTGTGACAACTCTTTTGGATGGGAGATAGAGTGCTAAAAGAAGAAGAGTCGCCACCTAACGGTTTTTGAGGTGCGTTAGGGCACTTATTATGTAGATAACTCTGTTTGACTAGTCAACACCACCAAAGATTGGGTAAGGGCTCAAATTACCTTAAAGAGAAGGTGTTAGGCACGCTTAGAGGTCCACAACTGTGGGTCCCGACCGAACTTAAGATTATGTGGATTATAATTAGGCAAGATAAATAAAGAGAGTAAGGGTCAAAGAAATTTATTATAACACAATGAGAAATAAGGATTACGAGGATATAACTATGACAGTCTATATTAGACGGCTAAAAGTATAAAGAAGAGAGGGGGAGGTCCTAAGTTTATTAGCCTAAAGGATCACCCCGTGCAACATAAATAATACTTCTCAACTCCCTTGAGGTAGGAAATTACTCATATTATTCAGCGGGCACAAACTAACATCCCTTGCTACCCGATTACTATGTTAAAGTTGTTTACTTAAGCTCTCTAATTCAATTCTAAGTCGTGCCCTATGCGTGCAGTGCCCGTCCCATACCTATAGTACAGGAGGCATTGGACCTCTATTTAGGGTGGTTCTAGACTTTACTTAGGCTGCTCAAAATAATAAAACTAGGCGACATACAAAACAAGTTGGACTTCATGTAAGGACAGTTAGGGGCTCAAGTTAGCCTCCACACTTAAACAACAAATGCACGCAAAACAGGTTTTCACATTAGGTGTTAGACAGTTTCAGAACTGAGACAAATTAAAGTTATTTAAGCCCTATAGACATGGTTTCTATATGACCTTGGATTCAAACGTGCAGGCAGTTTCAGATGCAAGATGCCACTTTAAGCTTATAGACATGATCTCTGGGTGATTTACACAGTAGGGGCAGTGAGAACTATCAGAAATATTTAAAATTACTCGTGTTTGATCCTATGGGCATGCTCTCTAATAGTGGCATGGCTAAGCAATGAAACAATGTTTGAAAGTTCAGTATTGACACTTTAAAGTGAGTGGTAATGCCCCATAGGCAGGATTTCTAACGATTAACGATTGAAACTTATATTTTATACTTAGCCCCTATAGGCATGTTTTCTAGGTGAGTAGTATGATAACAATAGCAAATTAACCAATTAAAGTCCTATAGGCATGATTTCTGGATGAAGATCAATAGAACATAAGCTAGTATAATCATATAGGCATGGTATCTAATGAATATGTTGCAGTTATTGAAGGAATGGTTATTGACATGTGTTTCCTATAGACATAATGTCTAGTAACACATGGCAGTAGACATAGGAATAAATAAAGCACTTATGCCTTGATAGTAGACAAGTTGTGTAAGTGTGTGATTCTCCTAATGGCATGATTTCTACCAGCGTATGTGGAAATTGAATAGCATATATGACATGTTGGATAAAATAACAAATAGATCATACGAACCCTATAGGCATGTGTTTCTACCCTTTCATGCAAACATTAGAGTATGCACATTTTCTCGATTTCACTAATACCCCAATTGTTTATTACAAAATTATTACAGACCCAATGATGAATGTAATTACAAAATATTATACAAGCAATAACAGTAGGCCTATAGAAGGCCCAAAAGGAAGATACCCAGTATTTCTTGGGACTTCAACAAACGCTTTCTTCACAAATAGCATACCAGATCCCAAAAGAGGACTATATTCATCAGCACAGCCCGGAAACCATAGAGAAACTCAAACCAAACCAAATTGCCACATATTGATCATACGACCCAAACATTGAATCACACAAAAATTACTTAAACAAGCCAGTTTGCATATTCAGTAGATAGAATGAGGAAAGAATTGAGTGTCAGAGACAACTAAGGTCTCAATAATAAAGAGAGTGGCCAACGAACCCCAAATCCTAGTGTGTTAGAGTTCAGAAGGGTCTCAAATGGACCCCGAGCAGTGCGCACACTAGGGAGGTCAATAGAGAGAGTCTTAGTGGCATTGGCTTTCAGCCGACCAAGAGTGATAGATTCAGAATAGTGTAGGTAACCAATGAGAGTGAGAGAACAATGATTAAGGGACAGAATTTGGAGAGATGCACTTGTATTTAGAAAGCAGACATAGCAAAGTTTCTTAAAACACAGAACATGTAGTTAAGAGGGTCAACAAGACTTAGAGGCAGGTTGCTATTACAGGTTTAACACTTAGCAAGAAATAACATATTGGCAGACAACACATTAAGAGAGTCAGAGGAGAATCAAGTTTCCTGAGATTACAAGATTAACATACAAAGGTGCATAATACCAAACAAGTCTAAGTAGGGCACTAACTTAGAAGGTTTAAAGCTTAAGGGTCCAAATTATGCTAAGTATCCATCCCAAATCAAAAGATAGACATATTAACTTACATCGTGAAGCAAAACAGTGTCAAACATGGTAAGGAAACACAAATTAATATAGTCATTCCAAAGGTCCCAAATAATCACTAAGGCTATAGGATCATGCAAACCAAAGACATGCCGGGGGACACATTAACAGGGGAAGCAAGTCATAGTTGATAGTGAAGGTCTTAACATAGATTATAACGCATTACAGAAGCAAGTCAGCCATTACAGGAATTCGGAATAGAGTAGGAATTCATATAAAATAGTAAATGTAAACGTTCAGGTGCCATAACATTAGGCTAAATGAACTTAAGAGGGTCTAAATTATTCAAGGGAAGCATATTCAAATAACATCTCTCAAAACTGGAAATTTTAGGTAAAAATCAAATGCTAAAGAGGTTCAGATCATAAGACAAGTTTAATGCTAGCAAAGTTACACACAGAGATGGTCTAAAAACATATTAGGTCATGAAATTCAGAGGCGTGAATATGCAGGACATAAACACAGAAGAATGAAATCGTAAAGCCAAGAGACTTACCGGTTATCAGTTAATAAACAGACAATAAGAAATAACAAATTCCGTAGTGCTCTAAATGTCAACAAAGAGCAAGAACCTAGATTCTTAGTGCGTCAGAGTTCCCAAGGGCTTCAAATGAACCCCGGGCAGTGCTCGCACCAAAAAAAAGTTGAAAATCGAATTCCGGTGGCCTTGGCTTTCAGCCGGCCAAGAACCAGAGTATAGAACAAGAGAATAAGAGAACAATAGAGTAATAGCTTCGATTGTTTTAGTGAATCCAGGTAATTAAAAAGTCTGTTTCAAAGGGGAAGGGGGAGGGGTTAATATAGTAGTAGAAATCAAACAAATCAAGTAAATACTGTAAAATCAACATAAATAAGGAAATAATAATATGCAGAATCAGTAAAAGTCAGATTAGAGAAAAATTAGGTAAACCCTAGTTGACAGAAATCGAACATTGGCCGGAGATCTTGGCTAATCGGACCCATATAGCCTTGATATAAATGTATCTAGATGAAATATTGTCTAAATCCCAACGATTAGAACCGATTCCCTTTGATATGAAGATTTGTACTTTCCAAAAATAGAGCAAGTACTATGTAATACCACAAAGAGGTAACGAGTGGAGAAGGAACATGGATATGGTAAGTAAATAATCGGTGAATCCCATGGCTAACGGGATTAGAAGAGGGAATAGTGAAGGGCGGCGATTAGGGTTCTTCTGAGAGAGGCGAGATAGATAAAGTTTAGAGGCAGCGGGTAGTGGGATTTGTCTCTAGGGTTTGGGGTATTGGGAGTATAAGGAAAATGAGGGGAGTGTAGTGAGCCGTTGATCAATATTTAAACAGGTTGGGTTGGGTTTTGGACTGGGTAGGTTCATTAGGTTTCTTGGGCTGCTAGGGTTATTGGGCCAAGGGTCTATTGGTCCGAATTTAATCCTAATTTTGAGTCACATTTTAAAAATAGGAAATTAAGGGGAAATAATTTAATTAAATAATTAAATAAATTATAAAAATATTATTTATGCAAAGAAATATTTTAAAATAATATTAGAAGATTATAAAAATATAAGATATTATTTTGACCTAAAATAAAATGACAAATGCAATAAAATTATAAAATACAAGCTATTATTGCAAGATTATGCAAATGGCCTAAAAATACTAATATAATTATAAAAAATAGAGTGAAATATCTGAAGCAAGTATTATAGATGCAAAATAATAATTTTAGTTAATTAATTCATCATAAAATAATTGAAAGGAGTAATTAAAAAATATTCAAGTAATTTAAATGCAGAAAAATCAATTTTAAAGCTCTAAATATTATGAAAAATTATAGAAAAATGCTTGTATAGATTTGTAACTAAATAATGATGCCAAATGATATTTTAAAAGTATATATACTATTCGAGAAAAATATGAGGGCAAAATTGGGTATCAACACTAACAGAGCATTGAAGTTTGGTTATATTCGGGACCAGGTCATGGTGTGTGACTCTCAACAGTGGTTCTAATGGGTTCAAGAATGTAAGTGCGGTGTCTAAGGATTTTTGGGTTCGTTATGTGAATGAAAACCGTGATTTTGCATCAAAGTGTGAACAATACTTGGGGAATTTTCTATGTTATCATCAGGTCTGCAGGGCAGTATTGGAGAAATAGGAGAAATAGCTTCGGATTCGCGGAAGGTCTTTCAGAATGGGTG
Organism: Nicotiana tomentosiformis; assembly: GCF_000390325.3. Taxonomy (NCBI): domain Eukaryota; kingdom Viridiplantae; phylum Streptophyta; class Magnoliopsida; order Solanales; family Solanaceae; genus Nicotiana; species Nicotiana tomentosiformis. Next base: position 112,310,944 of record NC_090817.1, read on the forward strand.
TACCAGGTGGTGATTCTATTGTGCACTTGATGAGGGTATGAGATAGTTCATGGGTATTGAGACAATATGGTCTCGTGATTCGGGTCATTCGGGATGAGTGCTAATTGAGTTCGTTATGTTTTGAATGGAGATATTATTATTTCTAAGGCAGGTTAAGAGTAAATTGGAAGAAATTGGGTCGGTTAGTAATGGTTTGAATGATCATGATTATGGCAATGATCAGTTCCTTCGGCGTGTTAAGTTATACAGGTGGTTTGTGGTTGTGCGGGCTTGACATCCATCATAATTTGATTGATTTGGGAGGTATTTGATTCAAATGGCCATGTTATGTGTAAATGGATCTCGGAAGAGTTATGGAGGCTTAGACCATAACTTTAGGTTTGTATTTTCTACGGTTATGGGAATTTAGTTGTGTGTTGCAATGATTCTTCTTAAATGAGTTAAGTGAAAGGTTTCTAGCCAATGCAATGTTTATACTACTAGTAGTACAGGGGTTATGATGAATTCGTGTACTCTTGCGTAGCAGCATGATAGGTGCAGTAAGGGTATGGGAATTAGAAGTTGAGGATCAAGGTTGCGGCTCGTTGTTGATAAGAATTTCACGAGCTCGGATGAGCAGGGAAGAATTCAGATGTTCAGAGTAAGCTGGAATTTTCTTTAGTGTCACCTGAGAACAGTGTCATGTGTATGAGGCATTGTGTATTGATGTGTGGATTCTTGTTTCGCTTTGCAGAATTAGTACGGCTGGTGGTATGGAGGTGCAGGCCTTGCTACCTGGTGCGGAAGGTCATGGGAGCGTATCCCATGAGAAAATTGTATAAGTGTGGCATGTTAGTAACTTGATTATTAAAGATTGAAACCAAGTATGGAGGTTCTAGTACTATCGCTAATGTGAGAGTTTATGTCTGAAAGGTGCTCTATTCATTTGGTTGTGGACTGGGGGAGTTTGTTCCGGATTGGACGGCTGCTTGTGCGTATAAAGAATAGGGCCATTGTGGATCCTTGAAAGGTTGTTGGCCCAGTATGGGATGATCGGAATCAGCTTGATGTCCGTTGGTAGGTCCAATGTGAATATGTGCTTTACATCAAGTCGGATCTGTTCATTAGGCATAGCATTGCTTACGAAAGAGTCTTCGGGTGTTAGATGTTATTCCCGTTATCAGCTATTCCATGTAATACTCTATTGTTCCATGTGGGTTATGAGATGGCTTGATTATTCTCACATGTGTTGTGATCACGTGTAGCTTGTGCTGTTATATGAGCAAGGTGGCTCTCGAGATGCAGATCATTTATTACATCTTAGTCGTGCTTGGGTTTTGTAGCGTATGGCATTATTCGTCTCCCCAGGGATTGTATTATGCACCTGGTGTGCTTGTGATTGATATTTGGGCATTTCGTAAGTATGAGCATTATGGCTTGATGGGTGTTTCCTTATTGATTTTCATGTGTGGATCAAGTGGCACGCCGCCACGGATACGTTGTTTGGATCGGGTGGTACGCTGCCACAGGTATGTTGTGTGGATCAGGTTGCACGCCGCAACAGTGTCATGTTTGGATTGGGTTGCACGCTGCAATAGTGTCATAGTTAGATCAGGTTTCACGCCGCAAATATGTCATAGTTGGATCAGGTTGCACGCCGCAACAGTGAGATGCTAAGTACGGTTCCTTATACTTATTTTGAGTACCTTGTCTCTAAGATAGAGCCATAACATTGGTTTGGCCATTTTATCCCTTACGCGGGCTGGATGGTTCTTTGCCAGAGTTTGTTCTTCCCTATGGGTCACATTCGAGTTGCAGCTTGTTGGCGCTTTGATGGCGCTGTATGAGATTTTAGACGGTGTTTGAGAAGGCTTATTGCCTGAGCAGCTTGTATTGGGTGAGACGAGATTATTGGACATGAGATTAGTGCGATCGAATTTATGTAGGGTATATTAGAGATAAAATATCGTTATTTAGTTCAGAATAAGGTAATGGTTATTATCGAGTGAAAGGACACCATGATTTATTGATTTGGTTAAGTGGTTATGAGTTTCTACACATCTCTTTCGTCGTGGAAGTATTGCGAGAGTTGGATTAGGGCTTATATGTGTTATGAGGTGTATTGCGGGCATCAGATTCGTGAAATTGCAGCTATTGTGGTCAGAGAATGTTATTATGGGCAAAAGACTTATGTGGTGCATTGTGCAATTTCAGCATAGGTGCATGATCATGTTTTGGTACAGTGTGTAGTGATTGATGCGGTGTTCGTATGTTAAAAATCGAGTCTCGTGGAGAATTCTGGACGTTGGAATTTGGTTCTAAGGCTTGTTAGCTAAGGTTATGGGGAGGACCATCAGTCTGGCTCGGGCTAATGTGCTCACATGGGTTGTGGTGGCACCGGTAGGTGCACGAGGTATTGAACCGTGATTTTGGACAACTCCAAAACGGTTCTTAGCACGTTCGAGGACGCACGTCTGATTAAGTATGGGAGAATGTAACCACCTAATTGGTCGTTTTGAGCTCTAGTGCTTCATTCGGTGGTTTGAGGCCGTGAGTAGCTTCACTTCATGTTTTATGACTTGTGCGTGTGGTCGAAATTGAATTTCGGGAAGTTCGGAATTGTTTCGGAACGGAAATTATCAATTCGGAAGCTTTAAGTTGGAAGAGTTGACCAAGGTTTGACTTTTGAGTAAACGGCCTCGGAATCGAGATTTGAAGGTTCCAATAGGCTCGTATGATGATTCCGGAGTTAGGCGTGTGTTCGGGTTGAGTATCGGGTGGTCCGAGAGCATTTCGGCGGCTTATTATGGAAAGTTGGCATTTTGAAAGTTTTAGAATTTCATAAGATTGGTTTGAAGTGTATTTTGATGTTATCGATGTCTGTTTGAGGTTCCAAGCCTTGGAAGAGGTTTGTATTTGATTAATGACTTGTGCATATAGTTGGGCATCATTCCGGAATGTTTAAGTATGAATCGAACACATTCGTCGAAGTTTGAATGTTTCAAAGTTGAAAGAAGGTTTCGATTCATAGTTTTGATGTTGGTTGGTGCGATTTGAGGCCTCGAGCGGGTTCATGTTATATTTTCAGACATGTTGGTGTGATTGGACGGGGTCTCGGGTGTGTTTCGGGATGGTTTCGGGTCATTTCTCCCTGTTTTGCTGATGTTGTTAATGGTTCTGGTTTTGTTCTTCGCGAACACGAAAGGAGTCATACGTTCGCGAAGAAGGAAAATTGGTGGCTGCCCTTTTTGTGCTTCGCAAACGCGAAGGAGGACTCACGAATGTGAAGGAGAGCTGGGGGTCAGGGGGACATTACCCTATGCGAACGCGGTGAGTTGCTGGGCTTGCAGTGTTCCCTTCACAAACGTGGAAGGACAACTGCGAACACGAAGGAGGAGTTCCAGGATGGGGGCAAGTTAGCCATCGCGAACGCGTGGGCTTGGACGCAAACGTGATGCTATGGACTATCAGGCCTTCGCAAACGCGATGAAGGACAGGCCTGGGCAAAATTATTTTAAATCGGGATTTTTGCTCATTTCACTCATTCCCGTCTTGCTTGGGCGATTTTTGGGGTGATTTTGAGGAGCCATTTTCATCATCAATCTTGAGTTTTGGATCGATGGGCATCAGTTTGAGGTGTTAGAGAGGAGTTGGAGCCGGTTATGGAATTTCGGAGCGAGGTAAGTCTCTTGTCTAACCTTGTGAGGGGGAAACTATCCTCTAGGTGATGTAATTGTTGTGTGCTACTAGTTGTGGGTGCTACGTACGCACGAAGTGACAAGAGTCCGTATGTAGCTGAAGCATGTTTATGTCCGGGTAGACTTAGGACTTTATCATGTAATATTTGAATTGTTTGAACTCATTTTGCTAGCTTAATTAATTGGAATTAATTGAAATTGATTTAGAAACATATTTATATTAGGCCGATATTTATCACCTTGAATTGTTGCCAAGATATTTGATAAACGTAAAGTGGTGTATTCACTACTATGCACCTGTATCTATGTTATATGCTTGTGACTCGTAATTCGATAAGTTTCTTCCTTTCTTGTGGAGCGGGCCGAACACGTCGGCATTATAATAGATGCATCTATGGTTCGTGCCTCTCAACCCTCGGCATTTTACACATTATTCTGGATCGGGTCGTACGACCTCGGCATTATCGTGTGTTATATCGCTAGCAGTCCGAATATTCACGAGATTATCCTTCTATTGATTCTTGGCATTTTATATGGTATTCCTTATCCGTTTGATACTGGCACTTGATACATCTGAGCTATTGAGATAGAATACGAAACTGAGAAATTTATATATTTAAAAAAATGGAAGGTTATGTAACTTACAGTTTTACCCCATTATTGTTGTTGTGCTTCATATATGCTTATGATTTATCATATTGCTTTATTGGACCTCTAGTAAGTGTCAATGTCTACCCCTCGTCACTACTTCTCTGGGGTTAGGCTAGATACTTACTGGGTATGCGTTGATTTACGTACTCATGCTGCACTTCTACACTAAATGTGTAGGATCTGACAGGTTCAATTGGTGGTCATTTTGGCATGTTGGTGCAGATGCTGAGGAGACTTTATGGTGAGTTGTATTCCAAACTACATACCGCAACCGATAGAGTCTCCATCGTACTATTTACTTTATCCTGCCTTATTTACATTCTGGACAGATGTTGTATTATTATTGTACCCCTTAATAAATGTTCATGCACTTGTGACACCAGGTTTGGGGATGATTCTAGAATTTGTTTATGGTTTGTATAACCTCGATATACTTTTACTCGTATAATATTTAAATTGTATTAATCTATGACTTTAATGCATTTATGTCTCCACCTATCAAGATTCATGATTTCAAAAATAATAAAATAAATAACTAAATTGTTAGTTCACTATTGTCTTGGATAACGGTGACGTTGGATGTCATCACGGCTTATAGTGAGTTTTGAGTCATGACAAAAAATATGAGCTAAATTGTCATGGATAGTTGAGGATACATCCCAGTAACATTTAATGGATCGGGACAAAAACTTGATCAAAACTACGGGGGGGAAGGATCTTAAAGCTCATTAATGCATTTTTGGTTTATTGGAGCTACAGTATGCTAAACCGGCCATTGAATTTGTACTCATGTCACGACCCAAAATCCGACTAGTCATGATGGCACCTAACCCAACCCGCTAAGTAAGCCAATTAACCACTAACCAATTCCAGTAAAAATTAATAAAATGATTAAGCAAAGAAATATCTGAATTTTATACATTTCCCAAGGACTAGTAGTACAAATCATGAGCTTCTAAGAATAGAATTTACAAAGCTGAAATGAAATAAATATATCATCTGTTTGAAAAGTACATAAACAGAATTTTAATAGATCTAAGGCTACCACGAACAAGAGGCAGCTACAACCGGGATGCATGAACATCTTCAAACCCAGCTCCCATCGAACACAGCAACATCAACAGTTAATATCTGCATGCAAGGTGCAGAAGTGTAGTATGAGTACAACCGACCCCATGTACTCAATAAGTAACAAACCTAACCTTAGGTTGAAAGTAGTAACGAGCTAACACAAAGGTCAGGTCCAACACCAATATTCCACAACAGTTCATAACAGCATAGTACAAGTAACAAAAGAGTATCTCAGAAATAAAAGGCTCAGTTCGTTCACAGTTCCAGAAAAAAACAAATAGGCATTACTTATCAAGTATCTCAGTGAAAATCCAAATCTTTTACCGAAAATGCCAAAATATGAGTAAGTTTGAAAACAGAATTTTTTCCCAAAATCCTTTCAATAATAATTAAGATGTCTCATTTTCTTTCCAAATGTCCAGTGTAAAACAAATGCATCATTATGACTATATGTCAACATGTGTGAGAAGTCATGAAAGTCGTGATACCGTACAGCATGAGGAAAATACATCTATATGCATGTATGTCATGTGTGCATGTTAATGCAATTTATTTCAGAGATTGAACTCATGTACTCACACTCTCAGAGTACTCAATCTCACTTTCTCATACATTCCACTCGTCATGCTCAATCACTCGGTACTATATATGGCCAATCCCGCCCAGGGAAGATCCATCCCGGAATATACAATATGTACATCAACTGATCATCAGTCACTCAGTACCGAGTAGGACCAATCCAGTCCATGGAGAAGATCCATCTCCAGGTATATAATGCTTCAAACAAGATCCATGTCTAGGGAAGATCTATCCCTCAATAATATCAATTGTGCTCATTGGGGGTGTGCAAACTCCGTAGGGGCTCCTTCAGCCCAAGCGCTATCATAAATCATTATAACCACTACAGCGTGCAGCCCGATCCCATAAATATCACTCCTAATCAGGCGCTCGGCCTCACTCAGTCATCAATCTCTCCAGTGTCTCTCCCACGGGCTCACAATGTCATGATACTAGCCCGGAAACAATGACATGATGCATCAATAAATAACAACAGAGACTGAGATATGATATGCATATGAATGCATATGACTGAGTATGTAATGCAATCAAAGCAGATAACTCAACAGCAGAAATGACCTCAATGGGTCCCAACGGAATAAGCATGTAGCCTAGACATGGCTTCTAATATGGATCACAGCTCGATAACTCTAGTACGTAGAGATTTCATGATTACAGATAAGTTCAGGTAATTACACAGTACCACAGAACTAATGGAGTCATAGTTCACACGGTGCACGCCGACACGCCTGTCACCTAGCATGTGTGTCACCTCAACACCAACCACATAAGACATATAATTAGGGTCCATACCCTCAGCTCTAAGATTAGAAGAGTTACTTACCTCGAACAAGTCAATTCCAACACCGAGCAAGCCAAGCGATGCTCCAAAATGCCATCCCACGCATTCCGACCTCCGAACGGCTCGAAACTAACCAAAAACAACTCAAATACATCAAACAATGCTAAAGGAACCTATCCCGATCGGAAAAAAATCAAATCTTGAATCAAAAGCCCAAAAATCGGCCAAAAACCCAACCTTGGCTCGCACCTCAAAACCCGACAAAATTTATAAAATCCGACAACTCATTCAATTATGAGTCCAACCATACTAGTTTTACTAAACTCTGACTCCAATTCGATGTTCAAAACTCAAAAATTCATATTATGAAACATTAGGCAAATACCCCCAATTTCCTCTTTAAAATTCACAATCCAATTAACAAAAACGAAGGTAGATTCGTGATATAAGATCAAAAATGAGTAGATAACTCTTAACCCAAGTTGTGTGGAAAATCTCTTCTCCAAAGTCGCCCAATCGGAGCTCCAAAATCGAAAAATGAAGATAGAAACCAAAGACCTCGAATTACAGGCTCTGCCCAACGATTTCCGTATTTGCGGACAATTTGTCGCACCTGCGACCACCGCTTTTGTGGAAAAACATCGCATCAGTGAAAAATGGCCTTGCCCAGCAACCCCCACAACTGCGGTATCAACTCTGCATCTGCGAATACACTCGCACGTGCGCTTCCACTCAGCGCACATGCGCATCCGCACCTGCACCCTTTTCTCCGCTTCTACGGGCCTCCTCATCCATCTCTCATCTCGCATCTGCGACGCCTTTGTCTCTTCTGCGGCCATCGCACCTGCGCAAACCAACCGCAGGTGCGATCATACCAGAACCAGCAGCCTTCAGCAATGCAACATGAAGTGAAAATGATCTGAACCTCGTCCAAAACTCATCCGAGCCACTCGGGACCCCGTCCGAATATACCAACAAGTCCAATAACATAACACGGACACCTCAAATCACGCATAACAACATCAAAATGATGAATCGCATCTCAAATCGAAATCTTTGAACTTTGAACTTTCAAATTCAATAACTCGTGCCGAAACATAGCAAATCAATCCGAAATGACTTCAAATTTTTCGCACAAGTCCCAAATAACATAACGAAGCTATTCCAATTCCCGAAATCACAATCCGAATCTGATATCAAAAAGTCCACTCCCGGTCAAATTTTCCAAAAATCTTATTTTGCCATTTCAAGCCAAATTCCACTACGGACCTCCGAATCACAATCCAGACGCGCTCCTATGTTTAAAATCACCCAACGAAGCTAACGGAACCATCAAAACTCCGTTCCGGGTTCAAATTCATAAAAAGTCAAACTTGGTCAACTCTCCCAATTTAAAGCTTCGACTATGAAATCCATTCTTCCAATTCAATTCTGAATAACCTGAAAATCTAAACCGATGATTCACATAAGTCATAATGCATCATACAGAGCTACTCATGCCCGTAAACTACCGGGCGAAGTTCAAATGCTCAAAACAACCGGTTGGATTGTTACATTCTCCCCCACTTAAACATACGTTCGTCCTCGAATGTGCCAAGAGTTGTTCCCAAAGCCATCAAATTGCCGTATAACCTTACCATGCACGTACCCGGGGGTGATCCCACGTCACCCTATCCCATATAGGTCTGATAACACAACATAACTGAGATTTCTCAATTCAACCTAGCCCACAAGCCTTAGAATTCAATTTCCAATATCCGAAATTTCTTATAAGATCAGGATCTCGCATCTACATACTGTATAAGTCTGAACAAGTTGTACCAAAAGCCGTAACCATAACTCAAATACTCAAAACTCAAATACCAAATAGCTCAAATGCTCGAAGCAATGATTTCTAATCACAGTAGTTGCTCAAATCAACCCAATACCGGTAACAACCTCATATCAAACAAAGCGTCGTTCTGAACCTTCGTACAGTGCCAATGATGAAAGAAACATGCATAACTCATAACCATTCATCAGATCAACAAGTCATGGTACTCCATCTCCTTCGACAAGAACTATAGCAAATTTCTAAGCCGACTTTCGATATCATCCTTCCAACCATGCTATAATCAATTCCGATAGTATCCATTCTAGGTCCAATGATCTCATCTCATCCAACATGACCACTCTAGTGACATGACACACCCATACAATCCAAAGCCACAACCCGTGCAATCTGTGCACCAATAAGCAACATTCCAAATGTACTCAATCATGGAAAAATGACTCAGACGAGAGAACTACCTCGCAAGCTCAACAAGTACCACCACAACGCAATGCTAAGAACTTATCACACACCGTAGAACCAAAACACACGAATATAACACAAGGGATCATATCTGAACATAACTCTGCTGCAATGTATGACCCCATCCAAACACTGATCTATATGAAATACCTCAGCCACCATGCTCAAAATCAATAACCACGTGCAATCCGACTTCAAGTACTCAAAGTGCACTACCATAACCATGGAGAAGCAAATGACACAATGCCACACAAACCCGAAAGAACGTAACCAATGCGCAATCAATCATGCATCGCCCAAATACCTATCTCGCGCAAATTCCAGTATAAGGCCCAGATGTGCATATAACCAAAGAATCACAACTGCTCGTAGCATAGAAGAGTAACTCACAGATCATTTCAGAACACGAATAAACTCAACAACAACCGAATGGCACATCCCTCAACAATAGCAGTATGAAGCCAACTAACCCGGCTCGGTGTAGAATACATATCCTAAATGGGCCTACCAATAGACCCCCAAATCAACTCTGGGCACCCACAAAAAAATAAATAACCCTCTGAAAGCCCACACTGACTGAATCATAACACATATTATCGTCTAGCTAGCTTCGGCCATGACTTCACAATCTACAACCGTGAAATAATCTGCTCTTAAGAACTCCCAGTCTCCAAATCCATAGAACACACGAATCACCATGTCTGATCCCAATTCCACCGCCCGAATGTCTAACACATCTCTCATACACGATCATCCCACGAGGAATACTTCTAAAATTCTTCCGTGCCACATAGCAAAATTTGAATATCAGCAGTCGATAGGAGAGTGCCACAATACCAGTGAAGTATCTATAAATCGAAACACATTGCCCCTTCTGAAATATATATACTCTCATCAAGCCATACCGATTAGTAATATCATTTATCTAGTCATCTGAAACCGTCCATGCTGCCTACGAATTTATACCCTTCTCTTCCAAACTGACTCGTGACCTTGCACATGCAAATCTCAATCTCACACAACACACCGCATCATAATCAACTCTGGGTCACAAGAAGAATACATACCCGATCGGTCAGAAACCTTTCATTTGATCTCATCCCGAAGAAAATCGCAGTACGCAACATATCCCTCACGTCGGTAAGAAATATACTCCTCGAACCGTGGTAAAAACCATTGAGAACTCTTCAAAGTCCATTTTCACATAACCAAGCTATCAGAACCGAATCTTTCTAACTCAACCCAGCCACGCAGGTTGCCAAAACCCAAGAGCATTAACACGAAACACCTGTGGAGACTAGCAACAACATAAGTACCCAAAGAACCGATTATATCCATTACTGTACTGATCCAACCTACTACCACGTTGTCCTATTTCTCCAAGTCACTTCCAAGTTGCCTTCAAATTGATATGTCTCCTTGCTAGAACACCACGATCCTTACCCAAAATTAACCACGCAAGACCCTAGTATAAAACCACAACTCCCTAAGGCCCATAAGCTGCTGACTTCCCTCTTAAGCACCACAACCGCGACACCCACTCTTAAGAGACCTTATGTGAACCTAAAATTATTTCCTTCACCTTTTTGATGCTGAAATGCATAATCCACAATGGTATAAAAATGCCACAAGTCTCGACACCATCCAATGTAATCTCAGTTTCTAGCTATATACAACTCTTGAAAATTCCAAATCGCTACAAATAAATCTTGAATCCTTTAGAACCATTCTCGAGAGTCATGAACTCTACTCAAATCTCAATTAAACCGACCAAACGAATCGAACGACATGTGCCCCATCAGCACACCAACACCCAAGGGAGTAACCCACACTCCTAAGAAACTGAGCAAATTCCTACTCCATGTACACTACATCCTTCGCGAATAACCACTCAATTATTTTATGATTCCCATATACCCATAGAGTGCAATACAACCTGTATCCAGAAATTCCTTTACCCGAGACATCCTCGATCTCGACCTCTGCAAGTCATAACTGACTCACCGGTATACCCCGAACCGAAACCAATACAACACACAACCATGCAATCAACTTGTCGATAGCAGACTTCCCCACTTGGCTCAAAGCCATGGAATAAAACATCTGACTACTTACAATAATCATACCCCATTACTAACATAATACCACAGTGAGATTCCACTAAATCCTCCATCCGCTCATGCAACACAAACCATCTAGTATCTCAAATCATCTACAAATCTCATGTTCATCCTCGTGATGGTTAAGCCAACTTCCACAAGCGATACAAACACAAATTGCAACATATATCATTCACTGGTAAAAGAGAACTCTCTACAAAATATCATAAGGATCACACAACCTCAGGACACCTCGCAGGAGATAACCCACATGTTTTGCCTCAAACTGACATCTCTTTATACCCTTCCACAACCACGTCTACTACACAATCACTTAATCTTCTCGATTCCGAACTCATCAAAAAGACAGAAGAATCTACTTCACCCCACAACTAAACAACATGACAGATCCCTCGATACACCCATAACTCGAGACCATACGCCAAATCAAGACAGAAATCAGGCACCCCATAGCCCTTACTACATCTCAAGGAAACACTTCTCGTTGATCTCAGATCGTCTTAACACAAACACATCCTGCAGTCACATCATACTCATCACAAAACCATTCTACCGCTCATCGAGCCACAAATTCCATTCGTAAGGACATTAATGGACATATAAGTCCCAAAAGCATGTGCTCACACAATCAAAATTTCCGTACTCAAGCTACCGTCAAAACCTGGCCTCAAGTCCTCCAGACTAGCCCATCAGCAGCACATTGAAATCAAATCTCGCACCTCATCCATAGAATCACAAGTCGTCGGTGCACGGCCGATACCGAGCGCTCATATACGCATACGAATGCGTGGAAGGACTCCAAAGAGTTACGCTTCAAGCTGAATCAATGTCACACGATAAGGAAAGAAAGATGGGAAGTATATCCTAAATGTCCTGTAGCCTCTCGAAGATAGGTATGGACGTCATCATACTGATCCGCAAGACTTTACTAGACACTTGCTCATGACATGTAGAACCTATGAACCTGGAGCTCTGATACCACCTTGTCACGACCCAAAATCCGACTAGTCGTGATGGCACCTAACCCAACCCGCTAGGTAAACCAATTAACCACTAACCAATTCCAATAATAATTAATAAAGCGATTAAGCAAAGAAATATCTGAATCTTATACATTCCCCAAGGACTGGTAGTACAAATCATGAGCTTCTAAGAATAGAATTTACAAAGCTGAAAGAAAATAAATACATCGTCTGTTTGAAAAGAACATAAAAAGAATTTTTATAGATCTAAGTTTACCACGAACAAGAGGCAGCTACAACCGGGGAATGTAGGTACATCTTCAAACCCAGCTCCCATCGAACACAGCAACATCAGCAGTCAATATCTGCACGCAAGATGCAGAAGTGTAGTATGAGTACAACCAACCCCATGTACTCAATAAGTAAAAAACCTAACCTTAGGTTGAAAGTAGTGACGAGCTAACACAAAGGTCGGGTCCAACACCAATATTCCACAAGAGTTCATAACAGCATAGTACAAGTAATAAAAGAGTATCTCAGAAATAAAAGGCTCAGTTCGTTCACAAATCCAGAAAAAAACAAATAGGCATTACTTATCAAGTATCTCAGTGAAAACTCAAATCTTTTACCGAAAAGGCCAAAATACGAGTAAGTTTGAAAACAGAAATGTTTCCCAAAATCCTTTCAATAATAATTAAGATGTCTCATTTTCTTTCAAAATGTCCAGTGTAAAACAAATGCATCATTATGCCCATATGTCAATATATGTGAGAAGTCATGATTGTCATGATACCATACAACATGAGAAAAATACATCTCTATGATTGTATGCCATGTGTGCATGTCAATGCAATATATTTCAGAGATTGAACTTATGTACTTACACTTTCAGAGTACACAATCTCACTTTCTCACACATTCCACTAGTCATGCTCAATCACTCGGTACTGTATATGGCCAATCCGGCCCAGGGAAGATCCATCCCGAAATATACAATATGCACATCAACTGATCATCAGTCACTCGGTACCGAGTAGGGCCAATCCAGTCCGTGAAAAAGATCCATCTCCAGTATATAATGCTTCGGATAAGATCCATGTCCAGGGAAGATCCATCCCTCAATAATATCAACCGCGCTCACTGGGGGTGTGCAGACTCTGGAGAGGTTCCTTTAGCCCAAGCGCTATCATAAATCAGTATAACCACTGCGGCGTGCAGCCTGATACCATAAATATCACTCATAATCAGGCGCCCGGCCTCACTAAGTCATCAATCTCTCTAGTCTCTCTCCCATATGCTCACAATGTCATGATGCTAGCCCGGAAACAATGACATAATGCATCAATAAATAACAACAAAGACTGAGATATGATATGCATATGAATGCATATGACTGAGTATGTAATGCAATGAAAGGAGATAACTCAACAGCAAAAATAACCTCAATGGGTCCCAACGGAATAAGCATGTATCCTAGACATGGCTTCAAACATGGATCCCAGCTCGATAACTCTAGTACGTAGAGATTTCATGATTACAGATAAGTTCAGGTAATTACACAATACCACAGAACTAATGGAGTCACAGTTTACACGGTGCACGCCCACACGCCTGTCATCTACGATGTGCGTTACCTCAACACCAATCACATAAGACATATAATCAGGATTCATACCCTCAGCTCTAAGATTAGAAGAGTTACTTACCTCGAACAAGCCAATTCCAACACCGAGCAAGCCAAGCGATGCTCCAAAATGCCATCCCGCATGTTCCGACCTCTGAACGGCTCGAAACTAACTAAAAATTAACTCAAATACATTAAACAATGCTAAAGGAACCAATCCCGATCAAAAAAGATCAAATCTTAAATCAAAAGCCCAAAAATCGGCCAAAAATCCAACCCGGGCCCGCACCTCGAAACCCGACAAAATTTACAAAATTCGCTAATCCATTCAATTACGAGTCTAACCACACTAGTTTCACTCAAATCCAACTCCAATTCGATATTTAAAAGTCAAAAATTCATATTATAAAACTTTAGGCCAAAACCCCTAATTTCCTCTTTAAAATTCACAATCCAATTACCAAAAACAAAGGTAGATTCATGATATAATATCAAAAAAGAGTAGAGAACACTTACCCCAAGTTGTGTGGAAAATCTCCTCTCCAAAGTCGCCCAATCCGAGCTCCAAAATCCGACAATGAAGATAGAAACCAAAGACCTCGAATTATAGGTTCTGCCCAGTAACCCCCCCACCTGCGGTATCAAATCTGCATCTGCGAAGACACTCGCACCTGCGTTTTCACTCAATGCACCTGTGCATCCGCACCTGCGCCCTTTTCTCCGCTTGTGCGGGCCTCCTCATCAAGCTCTCATCTTGCATCTGCGACGCCTTTGTCTCTTCTGCAGCCATCGCACCTACGCAAACCAACCGCAAGTGCGATCATACCAGAACCAGCATCCTTCGGGACCCTGTCCAAATATACCAGCAAGTTCAATAACATAACGCGGACCTACTCGAGGCCTCAAATCACGCATAACAATATCGAAACGACGAATCGCACCTCAAATCGAAATTTATGAACTTTGAACTTTCAAATTCAATAACTCGTGCCGAAACATAGCAAATTAATCTGGAATGACTTCAAATTTTGCGCACAAGTCCCAAATAACATAGCGAAGCTATTCCAGTTCCCAGAATCACAATCCAAATCCGATATCAAAAAGTCCACTCCCGGTCAAACTTTTCAAAAATCCTATTTTGCTATTTCAAGCCAAATTCCACTACGGACCTCTGAATCACAATACGGACGCGTTCCTAAGTCCAAAATCACCCAACGGAGCTAACGGAACCATCAAAACTTTGTTCCGGGTTCAAATTCACAAAAATTCAAACTTGGTCAACTCTCCCAATTTAAAGCTTCGACTATGAAATCCATTCTTCCAACTCGATTTCGAATAATCTGAAAATCAAAATCAACGATTCACATAAGTCATAATGCATCATACGGAGCTACTCATGCCCGTAAACTATCGGGCAAAGTGCAATTAATCAAAATGATCGGTTGGGTCGTTACAACTCCTAATCTCTTATACAATATCCCAAGATCAATATTTGTATCTTCTAGACTAGACCAATGTTTTAAAAGGTGTTTTCGGGGCGAGGCGCACCAAAAACTCCCCAAGGTAATGGTGTGTAGCGACAATCTCAAGAGGCGTACGTCCAGCAATTCGGGGCGTACGCCCGGGCGTTTGAGGTGCATTTTTTTAGTGAGGCGTAAGCCCTAGAGACTTTTTCAAATTAAAACAAAATTTGTTGAATAAGTGCTTCATATAATACCCAAATTCTTAAAAGTTAGCTTGGTAATTACTCAAAAGTTTTAAAATGGAACTTAAATTTATTAAATTTAAAAGTCAAGACCTTTTTATTGATTGAAGCCCTAATTCATGGTATTTTTCAATTCTTTATCTTGTCCGTTAGTCTGTTAATGTCTCTTAAAAGCAACGAATATTCAAAAAAAATATAAATACAAAGAGAAATCCATTCTCCTTCATAGCAGCAAGTTCAAATTGTAGGTTAGTCATCCTTTTTGTTCCTCCATGTAGAAAACTTTATTATTTTCGACTCAAGTTATATATATATATATATATATATATATATATATATATATATATATATATATATATTTCTTCAATTTTTATGCAATTTTATCTGTTTATAAATATTTACTGTAATTATATTATTTTATAAAATATTAAAAATTAAATATCTATGGGGCTTTCGCCTCGCTGAGGCATATGTAAAGCGCCTCGCCTTACGCCCCCGCCTTTTAAAACACGGTTCTAGACTAAATATCTGCATTTTGGATTCTTGATTTGCTTGGCAGAAGGACTTTTTTTCCAATCTGTGAAGCCAATTCATTTCTATCATTTCCATTTGAAGATTTAATTGTAGCAATTAATAGTAAATAGTCTGATAAGTGACGATACTGTGCCCATTGCCACCACCAAACTAAATCTTCCAAATGAGGACAATGCTGGTTCCGTCTAGCAGTCTGATCAACTTTTCCTGGCATGGGATTGTATAGATCCAGCGACAGTTTCAGAGCAACTCTTAATAAGGTCAATGAAACAGTATTAAGAGTGAAAAATCTGCAGGGAAGCCAAAATATTCCTCTTCGAAGTCGTCCTTGTACTGTACCAGCTGCCATTGCATGTATGCAACTCAAATATATGCTGCTACAATATACCTGCCAATCCCTGGCATTGGCGCACTGAAATCCTCAGATATATTTTCTCCTCCCTCGACAACTTTTCTTGTGTGAATATACTAATAGATGGCGAAGCCAGAAAATTAAATACACTTTGTCAGTGGGCTATGCAAAGGTGTTCAAAATCTATTTTTTATTAATAACAAGTAATATTTTACCTTATACATTATATAATTTTTTGTCAAAGGGTATTCATTTGACCACCCTTGGCCACACAGCTTCGCCCTGAAGTCCACCGAAAAGTTTGTTATTCCATTAAAATTTTAAACTATCCTTTCTGCAGCGGAAACTCAATCAATCTCTTTTGGGGAGAACAATTATAAACTAAGGGGAATGGTTGTGAACATTCCACGATTAAGAAAAAGTGTGCCTAATGCTATCTTTTGACAACACAAACCTTGAATCTTGTTGACTCAGAAGGTGAAACATTAAGCCCCGGGCCACAGGCACCAAGCAACTATTTGTTACTCCGAGTGCCAGTTTGCTTAATTATACCATTTTCTATATATACATATATATACATATAGGGTTTCGATAGAGGTGAACTATAACGATCCGACCGGTCGTTTTGAGATTCAGCATTCCGTTCAGTGGTTCAAGATCATGAGTGGCTTCATATTGTGTATTATGACTTGCGTGTAAAGTCGGATTCGATTTTCGAATGTTTCGGGATTGATTTGGATGAGTGGTTCTCATTTTAGAAGTTTAAGTTGGAAATGTTGATCGAAGTTTGACTTTTATAAAAAAAAAACCAGAATGGTATTTTGATGGCTCTGATAGGTTCGTATAGTGATTTTGGACTCGGGCGTATGCCCGCAATTGAATTCGGAGGTGCCTAGGTTGATTTAATTTATTTTGCCAAAAATTGGCAATTTAAAGGCTTAGGTTTTGATAAGTTTAACCGTATGTTGACTTCATAGATATCGTGTCTGGATTTCTATTTCGGAACTAGGAATAGGTCCGTTTTGATATTTGGAACTTGTACGCAAAGTTGGGCGTCATTCGGAGTTGATTTGATAGGAATCGGACGCGCTGTTGCGTTTTTAGAAGTTCTTGAGTTTCATTGTAGATTTCATGTATTTTAAGGTCCGATTCGTGGTTTTAGATATTATTTTAGTGTTTTGATCGCGCGAACGAGTTCATATGATATTTTTAGATTTGTGTTGATGTTTGGTTTGGAGCCCCGAGGGCTCGTGAATTTCAGACGCGTTTCGGAGTGTTTGATAGAGTTTAAGTTCTACTGGTTTTGCATAGGTGCTTTATGTCTCGCATTTGTGATTCTCGCAATTGTGAGGAAGGATTCGCATTTGCGAGATTAGCCGGGTCTGCTAGGTTGGCATTTGTGAACATTTAGGGCTCGTTTGGCCATAAAAAATCACTTTTTTCCAAAAAATTTTCACTTTTTTGGAAATTAGTGTTTGGCCATAAAATTTTCAATTTTCACTTGAAGATTAATTTTAAAATTTTTCGAAAATTTAAAAAACTCCAAAAAGCTATTTTTTAAAATTTTTACTTCACATCACTCACAAAAATTCAAAAACAGCCCAAAGTTGTACTCATGTCCAAACACAACTCTAATTTTTAAATGTCATTTTCACTTAAATTTTTTTTTCACTTTTTTCCGAAATTTTACAATTCTTATGTCCAAACGCCCACTTAGTTCGCTTTTGCCATGTGGATCTAGACTAGGCAGCTATCGCAATTGCGGTCATTAGGTCGCTTTTGCGACGTAGGCAGGACCGTGAGAGATTTTGCTTTTGCGATAATTCTTCGCATTTGCGGGGTTCGCAAATATCGCATTTGCGACACCTACGACTGAACATAAAAGCTGGGAGTCGGGATTTTAGGCTCCTTTTTTTATTTTTGAACCCTAGACTCGATAGGAGGCAATTTTGAAGAGGGATCTTTATCTACAAACGTTGGGCAAGTGATTTGGATCAATTTCCAACTATCTTACGTGATTATATATGAGATTTAACATCAAAATTATAAGAATCAAAGTGAAATTTAGAGAAATATTGTCTATGTTTTGAAAAATAAAAATTTGGGATTTGAGAGTCGAATTGGACTCGGATTTTGAAACAAAACACATATATAGACTCGTGAGATTATGCGTAGTCAGAATCTACCCTTGGACCTGAGTTTTGACCAGGAGGGCCCGGGATTGACTTCTATTGACTTTTTGAGGAATTGTGCAAAGATCATAGCTTTATTTGATGTTATTAAGTCAATTTTGGATATATTTGAGCCAAGCGGAGGTGAATTTGTAAATAAAAAGCTATTTTTGAGTATTGATTGAGGGCTTTTGAGGTAAGTATCTTGCCTAACTTTGTGGGGGGGAGGAGAACTACCCCGTAGGAATTGGTTTATTTGCACTATTTGAACTATGTGGAAGATGTGTACACGAGGTGACAAGTATGTATACGGCCTTATATGTGAAAATTCGACCGATTTAGACTCTTAGATTTCTTATGTACATTAAATTGAAGTTGCTCCATCATGCTATACCCTCCATTGTTAAATTTACTTTTATATGCCTTATTTGAAGTCGTTGGTTCATGTTCTATCTTTTATTGCCAAATATACTCATACATGCTTTAATTGGAGTTTTTGCCTCTTTATTTACATGTTATCTCTTTCATAGTCGATTTTCCTTATTTGAATTCATTATTACATGTTTCCTTCCATAATTGATTATTCTCATTTGAAGTCGTTGCTACATGATATCTCTCCCATAGTTGACTATTCGTATTAGAAGTTGATGTTACATGTTATCTCTCTTATTGTCGAACTACTTTTACTTGAAGTCATTATTACTTGTTATGTTTTTCATTGTTGAGCTTATTCTTCAGTTTCCTTGTATTGTTGTAATTTTTGTGTTAATTTACTTGTCGTACCATCATATTATCGGTGTTCTTGTTGTACTTGGTGTTGTTGAGCCATAGGCTACATGTAGTTGTGGTAATTGGAATTGTTGTTATGGAAATATCGTGGTATATGAGCACATGTGGTACGAGTTGTTATATTGTGTTGTTATATTTTTGGCACATGAAGGATTGTTGAGAGGATTGTTGGGGTGGTGTTTGCACGTGAGTTGTCTGTGCTATTGTTATTATTGATATTTGCATATGTGACATGACAAGGTGAGCTATATATATTGGGTTTGCGCATGTGGCGAGACAAGACGGGCATTTACTTTATTGTTGCACACGCAGCGAGACAAGTGGGGCTATATCGGGGATGATTTGGGATGGCATGGGGCAATGTTATTGATGGTAATTGTGTGGTGGTGTGACCTTCTTGTGTGTGTCATGCATATTACAAGTTTTGTTGTGATGTTTCCAATGTGCTACTCAGTGTCTCTGATCTTACCTGCTGATTTAAGTTGTGATAGTACACTTGCACAAGCATCCACTATAGCATGTCACCTATATCAGTCCAGGAGTATGAATCTTGTTGTTTATTGACCTTGAACACGTATCCTCGTATACTTGCCTTCTATCCGTAGATTGGATTGTTGGCACGTGAGTTGTCCATGCGGATACGAGGTATTATTACTGTTGGCACGTGAGTTGTTCGTACAGGTCTGAGACATTAATTGTATTGGCACGTAAGTTGTCCGTGCGGTTGTGATTGGTAATTTGGGCACAGGATGCCAAGTTATGATTCGTGATTTGGGACCCGTGATCGTGATTATGAGTTGTGGTATCTCAGGGTGATTCATGTGTAAACCTTTTGTAAGAACAGTTCATTTACTTGGTTGTTACTTGTTTTCCTTATTTGATTGGTACCTTAATTGAGTTTTGATTACTTTGCGACGTCATCACATGTTCACTCCTTGTTTCTAATCATTGCTTTTTCTTTCCGTTTGCTAGTGCTTTATTGTTGTTCTTACCATTGTATTAATATTCGTTCCTCTGTTAGCTTTACATTTATACTTGTATAGGTTATTATGTCTAGTAGGTATCTTGACTATACCTCGTCACTACTCCACCGAGGTTAGTCTTGATACTTATTTGGTACCGCTGTGGTGTAGTCATGCTACGCTTGCTGCACATTTTTTTTGCAGATCCAAATACCTCGGAGTGTGCTGGTCATTAGATAGTTGATCGTGTATTGCTGTTGAGACTTCAAGGTATACATGTCGTCGCGTTCGCAGGCCTCAGAGTCACTTTCTGAAGTTTTACTTGAAATTGTTTATTTGTATTCCAAACGGTGATGTATTTGATAATCTTCATTACTCTTAAAAAGGCTTATGACTTGTACTACCGGTTTTGGAATATTGTACATCTATTAATGATTGTTGGCTATGTATGGCAATTGATGGTCCATATTTAATAGTTAGTTGGTTTAAATTGTACATCTAAGAACTAGGTGTCATCACGACTTCTGAGGATAAATTTTAGATTGTGACATGTGCGGGTGGCGTGCCCCTTCTTCCTTACTAGATACGCCCCTACTTCAGAGTTAAGGTCAGAGGAGTGTTTAGATTTTACATGGATTTAGCATCCTTACCGTGTAATTAAGTTCAATGTCAATTTGAAAAGTCTAATAATTGTGTGTATATACTACATCTACCCAGTTTTTGTCTGGTCTGAATAATTCTAGCTAGCTAGTTATGATGTAGGACCAGCTGGTTGTTTCGAATTTTGACTCGAACTCACAACAGTGGATAAGAATCACTGACAATAACTTTCATAATGGTAGAAATCTTCACTGAAATTAAAGTCTGAAAAGGAAAAATTCATTTTGTTGTTGGAACCATATTACAACGTTAGTTACCATCTCATGTTCCACCATTTACCTTCTCATGTTCTAAAGCAACTTGTTTAAAAACTTCATTGTTATAAACTTCATTCTTGTGTTCCCAGAAAATAAATGAACGTGCAATAGGTTGGAAGATCAAATATAGACGTACAGAAATGGACGATACTACGCTAATACTGAAATAGAAATTTAAACAAGTTTCTCTCAGTATTAACCTTTAAAACAAAAATGAGATTTGTATAATCTCTTAGCAAATCAGAGTTTACGCGGTAGATATACAATGAGTATTGGTTTTCAAAGTCAAGGTCTTTCTTCTTCCAAAAAAGAATCCATCCATTTCAATATTTGTTTACCCGTAAAACGGTACAATTGAATTTATAGCGTGATTTATAGACAAGCGAATCGATTTGATCCCAAAATGATGAATAAATAAAATAAAATGCAAAACTTAGCATTGAAATCAAGATAAAATAGCAGACAACTTGGTTCTGGGAGCAGGGCTTCCGAAGGCACCAAAAAGAATAACGTTAGACAGAAAATAAAGTATTATTCAGCTTGGAATAGTGTGTAGCATAAGTTTGTCGGAATTTTCGCGTGTTACAATGGTTGTTGAAGTCACTATTTATAGTTATACCTAGGGAACAAGGTCCTAGGATCAAACCTCTCTTAAATGACAATAACAGAGGCCATTGATGAATATGTAACGGCATGTCATGAATGCCAAAATTCTTTGTAACGGATGCGTATTTAATACTGAGGAATATTCTTCATTGAATGTCATCTGGTGACAAATATTTATTTGCTCTCGTTGATAATGTTCCCTTCGGGGTCTACCCGATGCCAACCGAAGTTGTTATCCTCGGTCTTGGTTTCCACTCGCTTCATCTTTCGTCTGCCTCTCCCCTCCCGATTCTACGTGTCACTCTGTCATTCGAACATGTAATGTGAACCGATTTTGCCTATACAATATTGACTTAAGTCCTTGTATTGCATCTGATGCCATTGAAAGTATACAAATCAAAGATGCTGCTACAATATATCTCCAATCCATGGCATTGGTGCACTGAAATTGTCATGAGACATCTTTTTCCTTGAATTAATTAAGATAGAAATTTGGACAAGAAATTACCCCAAATTAGATAGTGGAATAGACACATGAAACTTCCTCATAAAGAAAATATTACTTGAAAATAAACAGTATTCCTTAGTCCCAAGTCATAGTGCAGTTTGACTTTAGCTAAGAAATTGATCGGCATGTTCATATCCGAGTAAGTCAATTGACAATTAGTTGTGTCAATTACTGTTGAGGAGTAGAGGAATAGAGTTAGTTGTTAACTAGAGGGGTATTTTAGATAATGTACACGACCCACATGTGTGAGACACGTGAGTGTTAGTTTGGTTGTTAAATACTGTTAGTCGGTGTAACAGTGCATTATGAAATGAAAACCATCTTCTTCTTCTTACTCTCAACTCTCTGTGCCATCTATATCCTTCTTGTTAGAGTTTCGTTTGCGCATGCAATTTAGATCCTATCATGATATCAGAGCAGGTAATTGAAAATTGTGACGGAATTTAGATTCTATCATGATATCAGAGCGGGTAATTGGAAATTGTGACGGAATAGTGTAAAATCTGAACATCGGACATTGTTAGAGCTCGAATTCAATCAGCCATGGGGGAATCAACGAGTCTTCAAATTGATCACAATCATCCTCTGTTTTTAGCTTCAATAGATATGCATGGAGTTGCATTGCATGATATTAAGCTCACCGGACTTGAAAATTATGGTTTGTGGAGTAGATTGACGCGCACGACACTTCTGGTGAAGAACAAGCCAGGGTTCATAGAAGAAACCTACTTGAAAAGCTCTTACAAAGGAGAACTGGCAAATCAATAGGTGTAACGCGGTTGTTCTCTAATGGATTGGATGCACAGTCTCTACAGAATTACAGTCGAGCACCATTTATGCATCGAATGCAAAGACATTGTGGAGTGAATTGAAGGAGAGGTTTGATAAATCCAATCACTCGATTTTATCTTCTATGGATACAAATTGGATCATTAAAACAAGGTATTAATTCTGTAACATCATACTATAAAAAAATGAAAGACATTTGGGATGAAATTGATTTGTTAGTCCCAGTACCTGATTGTGATTGTAAAGAGACTAGGCCTTTTATTGAACAATTTAAAAATTTACGATTGTTGCAGTTCTTTGTTGGTCTTAATGAAAGTTACAGATACTGTTTAAGACTCCAGTATTGACTGTAAATCAAGCTTATGCATTAGTCATTCAAGAGGAAAGCCAACATGAACTAGGTGTGCTTGAAGTAAATACAGAGCCCTTAACTATGATGGCGGGACAGAATCAAGGATATAAAGCTAAGAAGGTTGGGATAATTAATGAGCATTGTGGGTATAAAGGACATCTTAAGGAAAACTGTTACAAAACTATAGGATATCCTCCTCATTTTAAAAGCAAGAAGAAACAACAGGGCCAAGGAAATAGAACCTATGCTAACATGATATTAGAAGAGACCACAAGTTCTTCTTAGAATCAACCACAAGGGCAATTTTTCACTGAAAGCCAGTACAAATAGTTGTTGGATCTCTTGAACAAGACAATTACAGGTGATGGTCATACGTTTATAGCGGGTATAACTACATTGTTGTCCAACGCTTTTTTTTGTGAGTGGATAATAGACACGGGAGCATCTCATCATAATACATGTCACAAGGAACATCTTTGTGATCAGAGAACAAATTTTTCCCTTCAGAGAAACTACAACTAAGTCAGAAGACAGCTTTCCCACACAAATGCATGTGCATGTACAATCTGATTTCTCAATAACATATAAATCGGGTACAGTCTCACAAGAGTCCCACACAGATACTACAGATGATCCAATTCAATCTACAAACATCATTCTAGTCCCAGTAGATATCAGTACAATAGAAGCAGTAGAGGTTGAGCATGCAGTGCCAGACACCTCAACAGAATTACCTACAGAAATTGAAAGCACATACACTGAAACAGAACCAGAAATCACAACTATTCCTGACCCAAACATGATGGAACCAACTGATACTCAAGGCTCCAGGAAGACCACAAGAACCTCAAAACTACTAGTTTGATTGAAAGATTATCAAACAGCCAAGAAATTCTTCGGACACTATCTGTATCCATTATCTGAAAGTTTGTCTTATGCTAATCTCACAATAGGTTATCAAGCTTACTTGCACGCTTTCTCAGTTGAAGTTGAGCTAGCACTTTTCAGCAGGCTTCAACTGATAGCAGGTGGGTTGATACTATGCAACATGAAATCAAAGCCCTTCAGGATGATCATACTTGGGAGATAGTAGACTTACCAGCTGGGAAGCAGCCATTGGGTCAAAATAGGTGTACAAAATTAAATACAAGGCTAATTGAGAGGTAGAGAGATACAAGGCAAAGCTAGTTGCCAAGGGGTATAATCAAACGAAAGGGCTAGACGATCATGACACATTTTCACCTGTAGAAAAAATGGTCACAGTTAGGACCATTATAAGCATAGCTGCTGCAAAAGATTGGCATTTATATCAAATGGATGTTAGCAATACTTTCTTACAGGGAGACCTCTATGAGGGGGTCTACATGTAATTGCCTCAAGGATTTCACAAGCAGGGGGAGTTGAAAGTGTGTAGGCTTGTGAAATCTCTCTATGGACTCAAACAGGTATCCAGACAATGGAACATAAAACTCAATAACGCACTTATTCATATTGGCTATAAACAAAGTGCATTTGATCATTCTTTATTCACAAACCAGCAAGGAAAATAGATGATCATCATACTAGTCTATGTTGATGATTTGCTTATTACTGAGAGTTGTCCAAGCCTAGTCAATGATGCTAAGGCAACTCTGCATAGAAAGTTCAAAGTCAAAGACTTGGATCAGTTAAGATAATATTTCCTTGGAACTGAGATCTCAAGGTCCAAGAAGGGGATCTTACTCAACCAAGGAAGTATGCTCTAGAATTAATCTTAGAGGCACGTTTGAGTGGTGCAAAACCAGTTGCAACTCCTATAGAGATGAACCAGAAATTGACGACAGTGGAGTATGACACTTGTGTTGGGAAGACAGGTGACTCAGAATTAAGGGACAGCTCAGCATATCAAAGGTTAATGTGTCACACATTTTTCTCCCAAAGGGATAAGGGGTTTTTTCAATTAAAGTGATATTATTCGAAATGAGATTATTTATTCAATTTTCAGAGTCGCCACTTGGGATAATTTATGGTGTCCCAAGTCACCGGTTTATTTTAAATTCCAAATCGAAGAAATTTGACTCTATTTAAAGTCTGCGAAATCAAAAGACCAGGTAAGGAATTCTGTTAACCCGGGAGAAGGTGTTAGGCATTCCCGAGTTCCGTGATTTTAGCACAGTCACTTTTAATCATATCTGGCTTAGCTAATTGTTTAATTACACATTTTTAAAAAAACTATGTGTATTTAACCACTTTTGATTATGGTGTTTATGGATTTATCTTGAAACGAGTCACACGTATGTGTACCTTTTTGTTTGGCGCGTCAAGAATCATGTCACGCGTACGTATATACAATTCATAACATTTAATTGTTTACGATTGTTTGGCCAAAGTCACACGAGCGCATACCTTGATTTATTTTGAGAATCATAATTATGTCACGCGAACGTGTACACAATCACAATAATTGATTAGGCGTAATTACCAACACCGCTTGTACTTCGATTCCTTTTGAGAAACTAGTTTGAACTCCTAATTTACCATATATTGCCTCGATTAACACATTCAGAAGAGACATTCTGCTATGCGATTTCAAATCCATCTAGAAGATGCTTATTAGGCCAATTCTCCAAACTTATATCTAATATTTTAATAAACATACTTTGAGATAAATGATATAATCACATGGATAAGAAATTTGCTAATTAAACTAATAATGAAACTCAACAACTAAATAAGAACAAACAATCAGAGAAAACACACCTCGTTCACATAGATTTCACAAAAAAAAAAAAAAATATGTATTCATAAACATAGTAATATAACAAAATAAAATGAAAGAAGTAAATCTCACAATTAACCTTCATATAAGCGGAACTAGTTACTGTTAACCGGACCAAAAAATGGAAACCTCGAACGGAACTACGGACGGAACCGCGAACCGAGCCGCAAACGGACTCAATTTGGCTTCTTCATGATTTCTGGAATTCCAATGTAAACGAGAGGACTTCTACTTGAACTTAGAGTGAAACGGAGTGCTCAAGTTCTTTAAGATAATCTATGAAATTGGTGAATAATTCTGACTTTTCCTTTCGAAATTGTTGAATTAAGATAATGATGGAGAAGAAGAGGGAGTTGTTGGTGGAAAGAGATGAATATGCCGGAACCAGGGTGCTGCTGTCATTTTATTTGAAGAAGAAATAGACGTTCTTCTTTCCTTTTATCGTATGCGGCTGACCTCTCTTTTTCTTTTCTGTTCATCATCATTTCCTGGTTTTCATAATTGGGTATTTTATATGGAAGTGGAAGGGATGATGGTCATTGGATTAGAGGAGAATAAATGATTAAGATTAAATCTTACATTTTAAGTGGATAGTGGGCTAATGGATGAGAAGAATACACATTTGTCTTGCTAGACCACTAAAATCCGAAAATAAGCTCCCAATTGATCCAAATTCAATTCTTTCTCAATGAATAAAAATAAAAATAAAATAAAAATACTACTAAAATATACTAATTCATCTTAGATAATAAGAATAAACAATTAAAGTGAACTATATATACAAATAAAAATATTTTTGGTATTTTTTAAATGTTATAGAAAGGTAAAGAAAACTATGTTAAAGTAATGATAAAAATTAAAATATTATCACTATAAAATACTAATAAGCTTAAATTAAAAAAGGATAAAATAAAATGATATATAATAAGAGAAGAAATATTATAAAACTATTTTTTGTGTTTTTAAATTTATGTTTTAAAATTAAAATTAAAAGTTGATTGAAATCCAATTAAAATAAAAATAAGTTAATATTTTTAAAATACTGCTTTTAAAAGTTGCGCGGATCAAAAATTACGTGCTTACAATATGGAAGTTATTATACTTAACTATCACTAGACCTGACATAAGCTTTGCAGTCCAAACTTTTAGTCAATTTATGCAAAAACCCAAACAGTCACACATGGAGGCAGCTTTGAGAGTAGTGAGATATATAAAGGGAGCACCAGAACTAGGGTTATTGATGAAAGCGGGATCTATTGATCATCTCATTACATATTGTGATTCAGATTGGGCATCATGCCTAAATACAAGAAGATATGTGACATGTTTTGTTGTGAAGTTAGATAATTCATTCATATCATGGAAGTCAAAGAAGCAACCAACAGTGAGCAGGAGCTTAGTAGAAGCTGAGAACATAAGTATGGTTGCTGTAACTGTAGAGATTACATGGCTAACTAGAATACTAGAAGAGTTGGGCGTAATTGTATCCAAATATGTTTCTCTGTTCTATGATAATAAAGAAGCAATGCAAATAGCTGAAATCCAATATTTCACGAGAGAACAAAGCATATCGAGATAGATTGTCATTTTATGAAGGGAAAAATCAAGACAAGGCTCATACATCCATGTTATGTCTCTTCTTCATTGCAGCTAGGAGACCTTTTAATAAAAGGATTGATTGTTGCACAACATAGCTTCTTAGTATCCAAGCTTAATGTGTTAGACTTCTTTCACCCTCCAACTTGAGGGGAAGTATTGAGGAGTAGAGGAATAGAGTTAGTTGTTAACGAGAAGGGTATTTTAGACAATGTACACAACCTACATGTGTGAGGCACGTGAGAGTTAGTTTGGTTGTTAAATACTGTTAGTTAGTATAACAGTGCATTATGAAATGAAAACCATCTTCTTCCACTACTAAAAATCTACTAAAAATCGACCAAATATTTCCGACCAACATTGGTCGATCAAAAAAAGCGACCAAAAACCATCCAGGTTGGACGGAAACTGGGAAAAAATTTTTATATTTTTTTAAAACTAAATACCGACCAACGTTGGTCGGTAAATTGGTCAACGAATTGACCCAACTGGTCAGACAAGAAAATTTTGGATTACCGACCAACGTTGGTCGGTAATCTAGATCCAATTTTATAAATTTTAATAATTATTTTATTATTTAAAATATTTTATAATATTTGAGAATTTATATTTAAAATTACCGACCAACATTGGTCGGTTAATATAGGGGAAGCATTTACCGACCAACTTTGGTCGGTAATTGTTATTTTCTGCAAAATAACCGACCAAAGTTGGTCGGTTATTACGTCAACATTGGTCAAACTTTCGAATTACTTTTATATTTACTATCTAAATAATATAAATGTAATTCGTTAACACTTTTGTAATACAAATAATGAATACACTAACATATACTATATATAACATGCTATTTGTAAATTGATTCATCGACTTATAACTTACTTAGATGCATTGATGAATATTAAAAACAAAACGTTTGACC
Organism: Nicotiana tomentosiformis; assembly: GCF_000390325.3. Classification (NCBI taxonomy): domain Eukaryota; kingdom Viridiplantae; phylum Streptophyta; class Magnoliopsida; order Solanales; family Solanaceae; genus Nicotiana; species Nicotiana tomentosiformis. Next base: position 112,339,663 of record NC_090817.1, read on the forward strand.
TATATCGACTAATAGTAAAAATAAAACGTCTCGACCTATATCGATTAATCTAGCTATGCCATGCATTATTAGTGATGAATGAATGAAAAATAAAAGAATTAATACTAAACATCTTTGACATATATATATATATATATATATATATATATATATATATATATATATATATATATAAAACGTTTGACCTATATCGACTAATAGTAAAAACAAAATGTCTCGACCTATATCGATTAATCTAGCTATGCCATGCATTATTAGTAATGAATGAATGAAAAATAAAAGAATTAATACTAAACATCTTTGACATATATATATATATATGGATCACAAATTATATAAATATATATATATATAAAAAAGAACACGAAGCGCTAGGACCACAGGGTCGGATTCTTTTAGGGATAGACTTGGGAAGATACTAATTAGTATATATACTTTATCATCAAATATATCTATTTATAAATTGATTCATCGACTTATAACTTACTTAGATGTATCGATAAATATTAATCGATGATTCATCAAAACGTCTCGACCTATCTATCGATTAATCTATGTCATGCATTATTAGTGATGAACGAATGAAAAAAGAAGTTATTAGCATCAATTACAATATAGTGTATGTGTGTGAGAGAGAAATTACTCACATACTTAATTATAACTTAGAAAATTTACTTAGATAGATGCTATTATAATTTATTAAAATTAAATAGTTAATATAATTATTTATAAAGATTATGCTTATAGTTTATAATTATTTATAATAATTACATAGTTAAATAAAATAAATGCTTGTAGTTTATAATATTTTTTTTATAGTTTATAATATTTTAAGAAAAAACACACACAAAAAAAGGAATTTTTTTTTTTTTTTAAAAACGACCAAAGTTGGTCGGTTTTTGATCAAACGGTCAACACTTAATGTACCAACCAAAATTACCGACCAACTTTGATCGGTAATTCTGAAATCAGAATTGAAAAATGGGGGAACCCCCATTTCTCTCTTATTTTCCCCTCTCCTTCTCTATTTCCCTCACTCAAAACCTTCCCCCCTCCTTCTCTATTTCCCTCACATAAATCCCATTTTCCACCCCGCATCGCCACCGCCCAGCCCTCGCCGTCGTCGCTGCCACTGCCACTGCCGCCCCTCTCCTTCTCCATCTCCTAAAAATTCTAGGTTTGCATTACAACCCATTTATTTATTATTTCTAGGTTTTGCTAATTAGTTATGAATTAGTTTTAATTGATTGGTGTTTCAATTATTTGAACATTGTATTTTATTGAGGATTAGGGTTTAGGTCTTGTTTTAATTAGTTTTATTAACTAATTAGTTTTGTTAATTAGTCAATTAGTTATGAATTAGTTTTAATTGATGAGTGTTTCAATTTTGAGTTTGTATTGTCTTGAATAGTTTAGTTAGAATTGAATTATTAACTTTGTATTGTCATGAATAGTTTAGTTAGAATCTAGGGTTTACGATTTGTTCTTGTGAATCGAACTTTTAGGGTATGGGTTGAATTTCTTTAGTTTAGTTAGTTTATGTTTAAACTCGTAGGATATGAATTGAAATTTTAGCTTTTAGGATTTGTTCTTGTGAATTGAACTTTTAGGATATGAATTGAACTTTTAAGATATGAATTGGACCTTTTGGATATGAATTGAACTTTTAGGATATAAATTGGTGTAATTAGGAAAAAATAATTATCTTGAATTAACTAAAAAAGATATAATTAATTTATAATTGTAGAATAAATTAATTTATTCTTGTGAATCGAACTTTTAGGGTATGGGTTGAATTTCTTTAGTTTAGTTAGTTTATGTTTAAACTCGTAGGATATGAATTGAAATTTTAGTTTTTAGGATTTGTTCTTGTGAATTGAACTTTTAGGATATGAATTGAACTTTTAAGATATGAATTGGACCTTTTGGATATGAATTGAACTTTTAGGATATAAATTGGTGTAATTATGAGCCAATTATTATCTTGAATTAAATAAAAAAGATATAATTAATTTATAATTGTAGAATAAATTAATTTGTTCTTGTGAATCGAACTTTTAGGGTATGGGTTGAATTTCTTTAGTTTAGTTAGTTTATGTTTAAACTCGTAGGATATGAATTGAAATTTTAGTTTTTAGGATTTGTTCTTGTGAATTGAACTTTTAGGATATGAATTGAACTTTTAAGATATGAATTGGACCTTTTGGATATGAATTGAACTTTTAGGATATAAATTGGTGTAATTAGAAAAAAATAATTATCTTGAATTAACTAAAAAAGATATAATTAATTTATAATTATAGAATAAATTAATTTGTTCTTGTGAATCGAACTTTTAGGGTATGGGTTGAATTTCTTTAGTTTAGTTAGTTTATGTTTAAACTCGTAGGATATGAATTGAAATTTTAGTTTTTAGGATTTGTTCTTGTGAATTGAACTTTTAGGATATGAATTGAACTTTTAAGATATGAATTGGACCTTTTGGATATGAATTGAACTTTTAGGATATAAATTGGTGTAATTATGAGCCAATTATTATCTTGAATTAACTAAAAAAGATATAATTAATTTATAATTGTAGAATAAATTAATTTGTTCTTGTGAATCGAACTTTTAGGGTATGGGTTGAATTTCTTTAGTTTAGTTAGTTTATGTTTAAACTCGTAGGATATGAATTGAAATTTTAGCTTTCAGGATTTGTTCTTGTGAATTGAACTTTTAGGATATGAATTGAACTTTTAAGATATGAATTGGACCTTTTGGATATGAATTGAACTTTTAGGATATAAATTGGTATAATTAGGAGCCAATTATTATCTTGAATTAACTAAAAAAGATATAATTAATTTATAATTATAGAATAAATTAATTTGTTCTTGTGAATCGAACTTTTAGGGTATGGGTTGAATTTCTTTAGTTTAGTTAGTTTATGTTTAAACTCATAGGATATGAATTAAAATTTTAGCTTTTAGGATTTGTTCTTGTGAATTGAACTTTTAGGATATGAATTGAACTTTTAAGATATGAATTGGATCTTTTGGATATGAATTGAACTTTTAGGATATAAATTGGTGTAATTAGGAGCTAATTATTATCTTGAATTAACTAAAAAAGATATAATTAATTTATAATTATAGAATAAATTAATTTGTTCTTGTTTTATTTGTATAGATGAAACATCGTACTTGGATGTACAATAAGAATTATCCTAATCGGCGGGGATTGCGGGAGAATTTTGTAGAAGGGGTTGATGACTTTATTAGACATGCAATGTCACTTCCACCATACCAAAGTGAAGGAGTAATTAGGTGCCCTTGTATCAGGTGCGATTGTATGAAGTTTAAAAAATCGGAGGAAGTTAAGTTTCATCTTTATAGGAAGGGGTTTATAGAGAATTACTTTGTGTGGACTAATCATGGAGAGATCGATGGTAGCCGTGAGATATTTCATAACATGGTTGTTGGTGAAATTAGTAGGTCGGTGGAGAATACAAATCTTGATTCTAGAATTCTGGATATGGTTGCGGATGCTTTTGGGATGCACTTCGGGGGTGAGCCCAATGAAAATATTGAACAAACTCTTAATGATGACGCAAAACATTTTTATGAACAGTTAGAGAAGCTAGTCGTCCACTACGTGAAGGAAGTTCGCACTTTGAGCTGTCTGTTGCAGTTAGATTACTAAGTATCAAATCTAATTGGAATATTTCTCAAGCAGCCATGGACTCTTTCATTGACCTTATGAGTGAACTAGTTGACTATAATATCAACTTACCTGGTGATTTCTATAAGGCAAAGAGATTGGTTTCTAAGTTAGGACTTTCGTCAATGAGAATTGATTGTTGTGAAGATGGTTGCATGTTATATTTTAAAGATGATGCAATTTTAGACAGTTGTAAATTTTGCGAAAAGCCTCGTTTCAAGAGGCTTTCCGGCGGGAATATGGTCGTTGTCAAGGTGATGCATTATTTACCTCTTATACCTAGGTTAGAGAGGTTATATGCGTCGATGAGTTTTGCTCCTCATATGAGATGGCACTTTGAAAATAGAAGACCACCTGGTGTTATGTGTCATCCTTCAGATGGAGAAGCTTGGAAGCACTTTGATAGGACATATCCAGATTTTGCTAGTGAACCAAGGAACATTCGGTTAGGTCTGTGTGCGGATGGCTTCACGCCTTTTTCTATATCTGCGACACCATATTCATGTTAGCCTGTCTTTCTTACACCTTATAATCTACCCCTGAGTTGTGTATGACTAGTCCATATATATTCTTAAATTGTATTATCCCCGGTCCACGTAATCCAAAAAGTTTGATTGATATATATTTGCAACCTTTGATTGATGAGCTAAAACAATTGTGGTATGATGGTGTTGAAACATATGACATATCAACCAAGTAGAATTTCAATTTGCGTGCTAATTTAATGTGGACTATTAATGATTTTCCTGCGTATGGAATATTGTCTGGGTGGGTGACTGCTGGGAAGCTAGCTTGTCCTTACTGCATGGAAAATAGTAAAGCGTTCACTTTGAAACATGGCCGAAAGCAATCATGGTTTGATTGTCATCATCAATTCTTGCCTGATGATCATGAGTTTAGAAGGATGAAAAATGCATCAAAAAGAATAAAGTGGAATATGATTCTCCACCTCCGATACTTTCAGGTGAGAAAATTTGGGAGAGGGTCCAGAACTTCAGTAAAGTTACTGAGGCTCCACCTTATAGATTCCCCGGATATGGTGTTAATTATAATTGGATGAAAAAGAGTATATTTTGGGAATTGCCTTATTGGAAGGATAATCTTCTCCGACACAACTTTGATGTCATGCATATTGAGAAGAATTATTTTGATAATTTGTTAAACACAGTGATGGATGTTAAAGGTAAGACAAAAGATAACCCGAAGGCTAGAATGGACTTACAAGAATATTGCAGGTGGACTGAATTATACTTGCAGACAGCAAACAATGGTAAGGTGTTCAAGCCCAAAGCAAGTTACACATTCACTTTAGAGGAAAGACGACAAATTTGTGATTGGGTTACGAAATTGAAGATGCCTGAGGGTTATGCGTCGATCTTGGAAAAAAGTAGATATGGAGGTAGGGAAGTTGAGCCATTTGAAAAGTCATGACTGCCATGTTTTCACGGAGACCATAGTACCTATTGCATTTTGTGGTTTGCCTGAAAGAATCTGGAAACCCATCACAGAGATTAGTTTATTTTTTAAACACTTGTGTTCTACCATATTAAGGGAAGAAAACCTACTTCGGATGGACCAGAACATCCGTGTAATTTCTAGTAAGATGGAAAAAAATATTCCCATGTGGTTTCTTTGATGTAATGGAACACCTTCCAATACACCTTGTACACGAGGCACGACTTGGAGGGCCTGTTCAATGCAGATGGATGTATCCCTTTGAGAGGTAATATTATAAGTTTGATGTAATATTCTATTTTATTTGAATGTTCTTGGCTAACATGAGATTATGTAGGACAATTGGCAAATACAAACAATTTGTTAAGCAAAGGAATAAGATTGAAGGATCTATATGCGAAGCCTATCTTGCAAAGGAAACTGCACATTTTTGTTCTTATTATTTTGAGAGTAACGTGCCATGTTCTAGGAATAGGCCCAATAGGCACACGGTCGAATGTGTGAATGATCCATTATATCCACCAATGTCCATATTCAATCAACCAGGCCGATGTTCTAAGGATGTTAGAAAGAGAAGTTTGAGTGATATGGAGTACAAGTCAGCTACACTTCATGTGTTGCTAAATTGTCCTGAAGTTATACCATTTCTAAAGTAAGTATTGATTTATTAGTTATCAAAATATAAAATTTACTGTGACTATATATTGATGCAACTACTAAAAATATTTGATATGTCACAGTCACTTCGTGAGTCAATTTGGCCATGATACTGTATATACGAGATTTGATACGTGGTTCAAACAGTTTGTAAGTGTGTGTGTGTGTGTGTGTATATATATATATATGTGTGTGTGTGTGTGTGTGTGTATGTGTGTGTGTGTGTGGGGTATATAGTGAATGTATAAAAATTTATTCATAAGTTGTGCTAACTTATGAATTTTTTTAACTCTATGTAGGTAAATAATCCAAATAATGGTCTAAATCAATTTTTGAAAGATATATCTTGGGGACCTGGGCTTCAGGTCACAACAATGTCTAAGTACGTAGTGAATGGTTATAAGTTTCATACAGAGGATTGCTCTAAAAATAAAAATAGCAACAACAGCGGGGTGCAGGTTCAAGGTGGTGATGGCAACCAAGTTGGAGATATTGATTATTATGGTGTGGTCAAAGAAATATTACAACTAGAATATACAAGTTGGCCATATAAGAAATTGATACTCTTTAGATGCAAGTGGTTTGACCCAAATCCAACAAGAGGTACAAGAGTACACAACCAATACAACATAATTGAGGTTAATCATACGAGGGAGTATGATCGCTATGATCCTTTTATAATTGCACATAACGTTAGGCAAGTGTATTATGCTCCTTATCCATTGCGGCGAAATAAGTTCGATTGGTGGGTTGTAATAAAAACTAAGCATGTAGGTAGGGTGGAAGTCGAGAATGTGTTAGATGTTGCATATCAAAATGATATCTCCAATGTTCACCAAATAGTGGACGATCAGTTAGAAAATGATTTGGAACATCCTGAACGCATATTGGAAGAAGTTGATATAAATGAAGTAACAATTATAGAAAATGAGGACGAAGAATCAACTGATGAAGCTCAAACAAGTGAGGACGAAGAATTCTCGGACGAGGAACAATACATCGATGAGGATTAAAAAGTTGGTTTTTTAAAGCACTCTCGTTTTATAGCTAGTTTCTTATATGTTTCAATCTAAATGTGTATTATATTATGCAGATGGCAGGCAAGGGTCAAGGTAACAATGACCCTACTAGTTCTCGGGGTCGAGAAAAGGGTAGGAAGGGAAAGAGGAGGGTAGAAAATAATACTCCCTCTTGTCCACCATTTTCAGAGATGCCTATGTCTTATCCTCCACCACACGGCTATACTAAGCTGCCACAGCATCACAAGCCGTACACCTTCATTCAGACACCAAGTCTTCCATCACAGGGCCATAGGACTATACGTCTGACATACAGTCCAGCTGCCTCACAGCCATCTGCATCGCAGCCATCTACATCACATCCACATGGATCACATCCCTACATATCACAGCCGCATGGATCGCATCCATCCATGTCACATCCACTCGGGTCACAGCCACTCGGGTCACAGCCATCGGTATCACATCCACTTGGGTCGCATCCAGCTATGTCGCAGTCACAGGGATCGCAACCATCTTCATCATCGACTCCATCTATTGTAGTCCTTCGCCTGCGAGACAGTAGCTCTGACCCGCCTACACCGTCTTTACGTGCCTCTGATACACATGCTTCGGATGGTGATGATGAGGTAGTGCACTATGATCGATATGGCAGGATCATCATAGTCCCTGAGGGTGATGGGTAAGTGTTATTCATTATTTTTGCATCTATTGATTTGTAACATTTTTACTATGATATTAATGTATTTTTATTGTTAAATTGCAGGTTCAGGCCGGGTAATAAGACTACGAAGATAATCACCAATGCCATCAGAAAGCTTTATGATGGCCCTTATGCGACTTGGACTGATTGCCCATTCTCACTGAAGGAGCAAATTTTCAATCAATTTAAGGTATAAATATTCTTTTAAACAGATTAATAATTTATATTTATGATGTTTCCATCTAATATTTAACTTTTGAAATACAGAGCAAGTGTGTATGGGAAGACTGTTATAGCGCGGAAGTGGCTACAAATTTTTATCATAAAGCTCGCAAGAGATTGTCGGATGCTTTCTCGGATGCTAGAAAGAAGAACAAGAGGTCTGACTGGTTACTTGAGAATTTATGGAATGATTTGCAAAGGCAATGGCTTACTGCATAGTTCTTAGAGAGGAGCGAAAAAGGAAATAAAGCTCGTGCATCCGAGAAGGGAGGCTCCTTGCACACTGGAGGTGCGATCAGCCTAGGGACAATAGAAAGAAGATTGGTACGTAATTGCTTAAATTATTTTACTTTTCTAAGTATATCTATTCTGTTTATTAACTAAATTAATTTATTTTCAGGAAAAAAAGTATGGGCGTCCAATGAGTCATGATAAGCTATTCAAGGAGACACATATTGTGAAGAAGAAGAAAGAGGGGGATCAAGATAGGTGGGTCGAGGACCGGGCCTCGACTGCATATGTAAGCTTTCAATTTTCTTTAAGTATTATAATTTACTTTTATAAAAATTTTAAAATACTGATTTAATTTAAAATAATATAGGATCGCTACCAAAGTAACGTGGAGGAATTCATCCGTAGTCATCCAGCTGGTGAATCGGGTGAGCCAACCCAACCTTCAGACGAGGATGCTGAAAGAATATGGTTTGAGTTTGTTGGCGGTCCAAAATGAGTGAAGGTATATGGGATTCCTACTAAAAACTTCCATCGGTATAAGTGTGGAATGCGAGGAATAGGGACTTCCTCGCAAGGCGAGTAACTTAATAGGGAGAGTCTCTCCGCTATGCGGGAGACAGTGACAAAGCTCACATCAGAGCTAGAAGCGGCCAAGGAAAGAGAAAGGCTTAGAGATGCTCAATTCCTTGGCATGCAAGCTCAGATCAGAACTCTCCTATCTAGTGGAGCTTTTTCGTTACCCCGATCTCGTGAGTCATCTCCAGAGGGTCGACCTCCACGTGATCGTTCCTCCCGTCCTGCTCGTGATCGTTCCTCCCGTCCTCCCCGTGATCGTGCTTCCCGTCCTCCACAAGACTGTTCTCTATATCGTCTTATAAATGAAAGTTCATCAGACTGTGATGATGATGTTGTAGAAAACACCCCTTGACTTTTATATACTTTGAACTAGACAAATAGAACCAGTTTTGAACTAGTTGTAATTAGTTTTAACTTGGTTTTGGATTTTTATGTTCAATTGAACTTTAATTTGTTGGTTTTAAAGTATTTATTGAATGTTTTAGTTGTTATTGTTGTGTTGTTGTTGTTGTTGTCGTCGTTGTGTTGTTGTTGTTGTTATTAGGTGTATTGGTATGTTGGCAGGTGGTGTAGCTGCCAAAACAAGCATTTTATGCCAAAATTAAACCCAGAAAAACCAACCAAAGTTGGTCGGTTTTTAATAAAAAAAATAAATTATTTCAAAATACCGACCAAAGTTGGTCGGTTTTTAATAAAATAAATAAATTATTCCAAAATACCGACCAAAGTTGGTCGGTTAATGAACATTGAATTCTCAGAATTCAACATTACCGACCAACTTTGGTCGGTATTTTGCCTGCACTATCGAGATTACCGACCATAGTTGGTCGGTAATGTTTAATTTTAATTATTTTAAAAATATATTTTTTTTCAATTACCGACCAAAGTTGGTCAGTTTTTTTTAATTTTAATAATTAATAAAAAAAATAATTTAGTTAAACCGACTAACTTTGGTCGGTAAAATTAAATTAATAAAATATGTTTCCGACCAAAGTTGGTCGGTAAGTAATTAAACTTGTCAGGTGGTCGTTTTAAGCTACCGACCATCAAAACACCGTCCACACCGTAATAGTCGCATTTTTAGCGAATTTCTAGTAGCGTTGTTCTTCCTCTCAACTCTCTGTGCCTTCTAGATCCTTCTTGTTAGAGTTTCGTTTGTGCATCCAATTTAGATTCTATCAATTACAAATGGGAATTATTCCTTTTGCAATTGAAAAATCCATTTCTTTTGGAGAATATACTATTGTAGTTAGAGAATATATAGTTTGAACAGTTTGAAGATTATAGGAAAAAGTCTGTTCAATGCTTTCTTTGACTATACCAACCTTGAATATTTTTGACCAATTGACCTTATAGTACTGAAGTGAACTTTCCATGCAGCAGACATCCTTTTGTTCACTAATTTATACTAGGCAGATTCTAGTGCTTCATTTCAGTGGAAACTTCATGTCGTATTTAGAGGATCAAAACATTATTAGAAAAAACCTCCTACTTATATTCCTTTCTACGTCCCTGCCTAAACATTAATTGAGATTGATATATCTTTAGTTAACACTTGATATTCAACATGAATTTAACGTCGATGTTTAATAGACCAAATGTGGTTTGATTGTTTCTCATATATCTTCATAATATATGCATAGCAAGAATTTAATGGACCTGTTCTTTTCAACATTTTTTTGTTGGTAGATTTAACTTTTCTGTATATGCTTAAGGTCCAATTGAGAATTAGAAAAAACAATATGTACTACATCTACCGTAGTGTTTGACTCTTTGTCCGGTAAGTAGTGGTTATAGTGTCGGACGTCTTGTCCTTGTCTAGAGTACCGGCAGCGGCTTCAGCTGAACACAGTAGCTTTAGTTCGAACTTTGTATTTGTCTTAAAATTTTATTGAATATATACAAATTATTAATTTAGAATTCAATAACATCAAAAGATAAGAATCTCAAACCTATAAGCTTGAAATGTTGGTTTCGCGTCTGTCTAGCCCCACCACCTAAACATTTTCCCTATAATTTCCAACTTTGAAGAAGTTCCTTATTTCTTTATACTTGATGTAACACTCAAAAATAAACAAAGAAAAGAAGAAGAAAGAAGCAACCAATGGGGACATTAGTTTCCTGGTTTTAACTTTTAACGGGACTAGAAAGCAATTACAATATATACATTCTATTTGGATTGACTGTTTTTCAATATAAATAGCTTTTAAGACAAAAAATAATAAGTTATGATTGGTCAGCTTATTACTTTTGGCTTGTTTCAAGCAGTTTTAAATTTATTTTCAATAATTTTTTACTTTGTCAAATATTAAAAAAAAATTAAAAAAGGCTTAAAAGCTGATTTGAGTAGCTTAAAAGCCAATCCAAACACCCTCGTAATCTAATGAAAATAAAGAAGAAGAAGAAGAAGAAGAATAATAATAATAAAATAGGACGGAAAAAAACAAAACAAAAAGTTAAATAATTACTAATAACCCATTGACTAATAAATTAAGTACTCATGTTGAAAAGTTTTTCATTACCAAACCTTTAGTTAAAGTGAAAGAAAGAATTGTAAAATTCAGCTGCTTTTTTAGTATATTTATTCGACGGTGAATCCCAGTAAGTTAGAGCTAAGTAAACTCTAAATATCGAATTACTACAAAAATACCAAAAAAAAAAAAAAAAAGGATTTTGAAAGCACGGATAGAGAGTGCAAAACTACACGGACCCTGCATAGGACAAAGACTTCAATGTCAAGTCTATTCTACATAATCTTGTTTCAATCTTAATTATCTTTCTAATCCATTTAACCTGCTAATTTTGTCGTTTATGTCTATCTGCATTGGGTCAACGATGAAGTAAACATCCATCCAAGAAAGTCAAACTTGCATACTCGTTCATCCCTTATTTGGATATTTGCTTTGTATATTTATGTGGAAGTGTTAATGCTATAAAATTAGAGATAGTAATACATGTATATATATCCCGACATTCTTATGGCCCACTTCGATTTTGGATCTTAACAATGTCATTGACATGAGCAAAAATGTTAGGTGCAGAAAAGAAAAAGCTTTTCTAGAAGAAGTAATTTTTTTCGAAAATAGAAAATAACATGATTTGTCAAGAGAAAATGGGGAAACACCGACCATTGCTATGCTCTGAGGAGAAAAGTTGTGTATTTCATAGGGATGTCTAAGGGGAGGGTACAAGTTCTTAAGGGTTAAGGGTTAAGGGGACGGTAAGGGTAAGGGGAGGGTTCATTAAGGATATTGTTCTTAAGGTGATTTAAGGATACGTGGTAAGGGTACTTTTAATGGTGCCCTATCGGTCCTAAGGGTACGGTATTGGTACTTGAGGATAATTTTAAATTAAAAATAAAAAATTATATTTAAATACAAACAAAATTTAATGGATAATTTTTTTTTTAATACTTTTATTTCAATACTTATTAAAATAAAATTATAATTTACTGAATTTTTCAATAACTTCTATTGGTTCTTCACTTGAAATAAATAGCACTTGTTCTTCTGCGTTCCTGCTATCTCCGGTAGATAGTATTTCACTATAGGCATCGTCGTCTTGTTGAATTATTTTTAGAAGGCCAGAGTTTCTTTTCTTTCAATATTTCAGCAAGTCTTCATTTCCTTCATTGTCGCAAACATTATTTCTAACAGTTGTTCTAGGAAAACCTTGAAAAGCATGATTATATGTTTCTTGTATGTAACGCCTAAACCCAGACTGGTTAGGATTTGTTTCACAACGAGGACTTCATCCTTAACATTACCCTTAGTCAATCTATTACACTTTTTTTTACCAGTTTAGGAGTCATTTTTAATAATAAAGAATTAAAATTACAACCAATAGCAACACAAGTATAACAAAATTAAATAAATGTGAAAATTAATATGAGTGCTAGAACGTTAATTGCAATTAGAGATAGAGAGATAGAGAATTAGAAAGATATGAGAGTTTTGTGTGAAAATTAAAAGAATGAAATAGGATATTTATAGTTTTAAAATATGGCCAAAGTGTATTTTAACAAACATAGAGGTTAAAAAATATAAATTAGGTGGTAGGGGGTGTTAGGGGGCTAGGGAGGCAAAAATAGTCATTTTTGGCCGTTGCCAACCGCTAGTTTTAAAAAATAACCGTTGGCTAACGGTGCAAAAATGGCCACATTTTAAAAAAAAACTTAAGGGTACTGGTACGGACCGATCCAGTACCTTAAGGGTACTAACCGTATCGGTACTAAGGATATTTTTTTTAGCATTCTCCCACTACCCTACCCTTTACCCAAATCCCTCACCTCTACTCTCAATCCGGACCGGTATGATACGGTACGGGTATCGATACAGACCGGTACGAATACGGGTAATATCCTCTCCTTAGACATCCCTAGTATTTCACTTGCAAAATTATGGATTTCAAAGAGTAAATTTGTTCCGCCTAAATTTGCTTCCTCAGTTTACTTTTGAAATAATGATCGCTTTATTTAAACCTTCAAGGGGGACTTATTCAGTGAGATTACATACTTAAACGTGTCTTTGGTGATTTCTAGCATATTCTATGTTGATTTTCAAGAGTAAAAATATATCCCAAATTGATTTTTGTATTGCACAAGTTTATTCATTTACTTTTCTTACTTTTTTGTGACATCAACCCTTTACTTTTTTTTTTATTCTGCACGGCAAATAGTAATTAATACCTTTAGATGAGTTTCTTTTAGCATGAAAATAGCCTTAACTCATCCACATTTCTCCTTTTTGGGTGACTAGTCTCTACGAAGCGTTACACGATATCCCCTCTGATAATTAGTAGAGAATATGTGTTATTCCCGCTAATATTGCTGTATTTGTAAATAATAATTCTGCAAAATATAAGTTATCGTAATGAAACAGTAATTAATTCGAGCCCACTGAATTCACAGTGTTTCCTTAAGGAATTTAATCCCCTCCTAGTACCCAAGGTAATGGATTATTTCCTCCCAGGATAGAACGAATCACACACTGGTGTAGCAGTACTTCAAACCCCAGTGTTTCAGCGAATACAAAGTTCGGTAGCAAATCATATTTACAGTTGCTTTGTTTGAAGTTAAAACAATGCAGAACGAAGGAGTAGAAACTCAAAAAATCGTATAGAAATGCTGAGAGGAAGGAGTGCAATGTATAGCCAAATCTGTTGAGCGATTTCAGTTTTGTGTCTTGTATATTGTGTGTGTCTTTCTTCAACAGCTGATGCACATATATATAGCAGTCAGTGTTGAAGAAGAACAATCGTCCACCCTCCATGGTGGAGCAAGCATTAGCTTGTTTGTGGAGCAAGCACATTCATGGTGGGAAGAGCATTAGGGGCTGCCTTGTGGTCAATACACGAATTGAAAAATATCCGTTACAAATGCGGATAATCTTACGTTAATATTTACTATTAACAAATAAATTTAATCCAAAAAATTAATCAATCAATCGATCATTTGACCGAATCCGAAGCCGAAGCCGAAGCCGAAGCCGAAGCCGAAGCCGAAGCCGTAGCCGAAGCCGAGCCGAGCGAGCGAGCGACGACGACGGCGCGAGGCTTGCTTTCTTCTTAACTCTTTAAGAGTTACAAGAAGAACAATTATATATATACCCACCAAAAATCTTTTCCTCTTCCAATATGGGACAATGTCTCATTGTCAAGAGGGGAAAATTTAAAATTTTACTCAAAAATTTCATTTTCCCTCCATTTTCCATTCACCCTCATTTTAAGACTATTTCATCTTAAAAACAAAAAACCTCTACAATCCCTCATATGAATGGGGAATGGCTATATCACGGAAGTATGCATGAAAAAACTGTGTAATTTGCAAGCAAGGATTAATCGCATCTGGATAAGTAGGTTTCCCTTTGAACTTTCCGTAGTAAACTTATGTCGGATATACTCGGTCAATCGGTAGATTTTATATCTTTGAACCGTCGATCTTTGGTGTATACCTAGACAACCATAAGTCACACAATCAACCCTTAACCGTCTTTGGTTCTCATTGTTGTGTTCGTTTCAGCCATGAACACCGCCTGGTTTCATAAGTGCGTAGAGAACTGACCTTACAAAGTTCTCCTTGAAGCGGCTAACACTTCACACTTACATAGGTGATTCCTAAACGTGTCATCCTGTAGATACACTTTTTGATATACCCCGTATCAAATTTAGAAATCATTAAAAAGCCTTAATGCTTTATCCTTGGTACTGAACATTGTCTCATCACGAGAACGGACTAAAATTTTATTTGACAATGTTGAACCGTCATTAATAACTTTGTTTGATCTCCTTGAACCTAGATCTTGGGATCTCCAGTCTTCTAGGTAGAGTTACCGCCACAATGACTTGTTCTCGGCCATAGCCCCATTCCCCTTGATGATTTCTCAACTACCTCTCTAGTTAGGCCTTTTGTAAGTGGATCCGACACATTATCACTTGACTTTACATAGTCAATCGTGATAATTCCTCTAGAGAGTAATTGCTTAACGGTTTTATGTCTTCGTCGTATATGACGAGATTTACCGTTATACATAACGCTCCCAGCCCTTCCAATTGCCGCTTGACTATCACAATATATGCATATCGGTGCCAACGGTTTGGGCCAAAATGGAATGTCTTCCAAGAAATTCCGAATCCATTCAGCTTCTTCACCGGCTTTATCTAAGGCTATGAATTTAGCCTCCATTGTAGAGCGGGCAATACATGTTTGTTTGGATGACTTCCAAGATACCGCTCCTCCACCAATAGTGAATAGGGACTTAGAATCAGTTGAACCGGTGATCCAATTTGCATCACAGTATCCCTCAATCACCGCAGGGAATTTACTGTAGTGCAAGTCAAAGTTCTGGGTATGTTCTAAATATCCCAAAACTCATTTCATTGCCATCCAATGAGATTGGTCTGGATTGCTCGTATATCGACTCAGTTTACTTATAGCACAAGCTATATCTGGTCGTGTACAATTCATGATATACATTAAACATCCCAACACACGAGCATAATCCAATTGTGATATGCTTTGGCCTTTATTCTTTGCTAATGCAAGATTCGCGTCAATTGGAGTCTTTGCAATTTTAAAGCCCAAATGCTTGAATTTTTCAAGTACTGTCTTAATATAATGAGATTGTGACAATGCCAGACCTTGAGGAGTCTTATGAATCTTAATTCCCAGAATTAAATTAGCAACTCCCAAGTCTTTCATATCAAACTTGCTATTGAGCATACGCTTAGTAGCATTTATGTTGGCAATGTCATTACTCATTATCAGCATATCATCCACATATAGGCAAACAATGACTATGTGATTTGGAACATTTTTAATGTACACACATTTATCACATTCATTTATCTTAAAACTATTTGACAACATTGTTTGGTCAAATTTCGCATGCCATTGTTTGGGTGCTTGTTTTAGTCCGTAAAGAGACTTAACAAGTCTACATACCTTCTTTTCTTTACCTGGAATCACAAACCCTTCAGGTTGTTCCATGTAAATTTCTTCCTCCAACTCTCTATTTAAGAAGGCCGTCTTAACATCCATTTGATGAATTTCAGGACCATACACTGTAGCTAATGCTACTAACATCCGTATAGACGTAATTCTTGTAACTGAAGAGTATGTATCAAAGTAGTCTAGACCTTCTCGTTGTCTATACCCTTTGACTACGAGTCTTGCCTTGAATTTATCAATAGTGCCATCATCTTTGATTTTTCTCTTAAAAATCCATTAAAACCCAAAGGTTTATTTCCAGGAAGAAGATCAACCAATTCCCATGTATGGTTGTTCAATATGGATTCTATTTCACTATTGACTGCCTTTTTCCAAAACAATGATTCCGAAGAAGTCATAGCTTCTTTAAATGTTTGAGGCTTATTCTCCAATAAGAAAGTCACAAAATCTGGTCCAAATGAAGTAGAAGTTCTTTGACGTTTACTACGTCTTGGATCCTCCTGATTACATGTACTTTCTTTTGTTTCTTCCCGAGGTCGTTTAGATCCTTCACCAAACGACTCACATTCCTTTTTATACGGATATATATTTTCAAAAAACTCAGCATTATTTGATTCTATAACCGTATTATTATGAATGTCGGGATTTTCTGATTTATGAACTAGAAATCGATATGCTTTACTATTTGTCGCATATCCTATGAAAACACAATCAACGGTTTTCGGTCCTATCTTTACCCTTTTGGGTTTAGGAACTTGCACTTTTGTCAAACACCCCCACACTTTAAAATAATTCAAGTTGGGCTTCCTTCCTTTCCATTTTTCATATGGAATGGATTGTGTTTTGCTATGGGGCACTCGATTTAATATTCGATTGGCCGTAAGAATGGCTTCCCCCCACAAGTTCTGTGGCAACCCAAAACTTATCAACAACGCGTTCATCATCTCCTTTAAGGTACGATTCTTTCTTTCCGCAATCCCATTAGATTGGGGCGTGTAAGGGGCCATTGTTTGATGAATAATTCCATATTCTAAACATATTTTTTCAAAAGGAGATTCATATTCACCACCCCTATCACTTCTTATCATTTTTACTTTCTTGTTAAGTTGCGTTTCAACTTCATTTTTGTATTGCCTGAATGCGTCTATTGCTTCATCTTTACTATTCAGTAAGTAAACATAGCAATATCGAGTACCATCGTCAATAAAAGTTATGAAATACTTCTTTCCACCGCGAGATGGTATTGACTTCATGTCACAAATATCTGTGTGAATTAAGTCTAAAGGATTTGAATTCCTTTCAACTGACTTATAAGGATGTTTAACATACTTAGATTCCACACATGTTTGACATTTTGATTTTTCGCATTCAAACTTAGGCAGTACTTCCAAGTTAATCATTTTTCGCAAGGTTTTATAATTGACATGACCCAAACGTACATGCCATAAATCATTTGACTCAAGTAAGTAAGAAGAAGCTGAAATATTATTATTGTTTTCCACAACCATTACATTCAGATTGAAAAGGCCCTCTGTGAGGTAACTTTTTCCTACAAATATTTCATTCTTACTTATGACAACCTTGTCGGACACAAAAATGCACTTAAAACCGTGCTTAACAAGAAGTCCAGTAGAGACTAAATTCTTTCTCATTTCGGGAACATGAAGGACATTGTTCAAAGTCATGACCTTGCCAGAAGTCATTTTCAGAAATATCTTCCCATATCCTTCAACTTTTGCTGTTGAAGCATTTCCCATATAAACTGTCTCTCCGGGTCCAGCAGGAGCATAAGTAGCAAAAGTTTCTCTAACTGCACAAATATGGCGAGTGGCTCCTGAATCAAACCACCACAGTTTAGGATTTCCCACCAAGTTACATTCAGAAAGCATGGCACACAAGTTATCAACATCATCATGCTTTACTACCATGTTTGCTTGACCCCTTTTCTTGTTTTTCTTCGGAGCACGACACTCCATAGATTTGTGTCCGTTTTTCCCACAGTTGTAGCAGTTTCCACTGAACCCCTTCTTGCTTGGGTTGTATTTCGGACCAGAAGCCTTCTTCCTCTTTTTGTTATCTTCAACAATATTTGCTCACATTATTGTTGAATTTCTACGGCCTCTCCTTTCAGCAGCTTTATTGTCCTCTTCGATTCTCAACCGAACAATGAGATCTTCAAGGGACATTTCCTTTTGTTTGTGTTTCAAATAATTTTTGAAGTCCTTCTACAACGGAGGCAACTTCTCAATCATTGCTGCTACTTGGAATGCTTTATTGATGACAAGACCTTCAGCAAGTAGATCATGAATAATCACTTGCAATTACCGGACTTGGGTAATAACAGACTTGCTATCTATCATTTTGTAGTCCAAAAATTTTGCGGTAACGAATTTCTTTATCCTGGCATCTTCAGTTTTATATTTCTTTTCAAGCGCATTCCACAATTCTTTTGACGTCTCCACGCCACTGTATACATTATACAGATTATCATCTAGTCCGCTAAGAATATAATTCTTGCATAAAAAATTAGAATGCTTCCACGCTTCAATCACGATAAAGCGTTCATTCTCTGGAGTTTTATCTGGCAGATCAGGAACATCTTCCTTGATGAACTTCTGTAGACATAACGTAGTTAAGTAGAAGAACATCTTCTGCTGCCAGCGCTTGAAATCAATCCCGGAAAATTTTTCGGGTTTTTCTGCCGGTGCCAACTCCGGTGTTTGGCTTGTCGATGCGTTGGCAGTCACCATCGGAACAACTTGATTTTCGCTTTCAGTCGTCATTTTTTCTGTAAAAGAATGACACAAACAAACGTTTTCAAACTGGAGTAAAAATCACGTAGATTTTAATCTCCAACAAAATGCCACGAAGGCTTTTACTCTCCAAAATAAGAGTACACAAAACCACAAAGGTTTTAGTTTGCAGAATAAGAAGAATAACATAAATACAGAAATAAATATTAAATTCCTTAAGATTGTTATTGCCGCTAATATTGCTGTATTTGTAAATAATAATTCTGTAAAATATAAGTTATCGTAATAAAACAGTAATTAATTCGAGCCCACTGAATTCACAGTGTTTCCTTAAGGAATTTAATCCCCTCCTAGTACCCAAGGTAATGGATTATTTTCTCCCAGGATAGAACGAATCACACACTGGTGTAGCGGTACTTCAAACCCCAGTGTTTCAGCGAACACAAAGTTCGGTAGAAAATCACACTTACAGTTGTTTTGTTTGAAGTTAAAACAATGCAGAACGAAGGAGTAGAAACTCAGAAAATCGTATGGAAATGCTGAGAGGATGGAGTGCAATGTATAGCCAAATCTGTTGAGCGATTTCAGTTTTGTGTCTTGTGTATTGTGTGTGTCTTTCTTCAACAGCTGCTGCACATATATATAGCAGTCAGTATTGAAGAAGAACAATCGTCCACCCTCCATGGTGGAGCAAGCATTAGCTTGTTTGTGGAGCAAGCACATTCATGGTGGGAAGAGCATTAGGCGGCTGTCTTGTGGTCAATACACGGATTGAAAAATATCCGTTACAAATGCGGATAATCTTACGTTAATATTTACTATTAACAAATAAATTTGGTCCAAAAAATCAATCAATCAAATCCGTAGCCGTAGCCGAGCCGAGCGAGCGACGACGACGGCGGCGCGAGGCTTGCTTTCTTCTTAACTCTTTAAGAGCTACAAGAAGAGCAATTATATATATACCCACCAAAAATCTTTTCCTCTTCCAATATGGGACAATGTCTCATTGTTAAGAGGGGGAAACTTAAAATTTTACTCAAAAATTTCATTTTTCCTCCATTTTCCATTCACCCTCATTTTAAGACTATTTCATCTTAAAAACAAAAAACCTCAACAATATGTACCTAAAGCGGTATTATGTTTTGTCTTCATCTTATAAAAATTAATACAAGGATTTAAACCAAAAAAGTAATAGACTGGTATGATAAATAATAAAATTACACGAACAAAGATAAAATTGGAACATTCCAAATATAAATCTTGATTGGGCATGTGAAAGTACTTCTCAACCAGATTTTTTCAGAAATTTATTTTGAACGATTAATCGTGACGCAAATATATAAAGCAAATAAGCAACAACCAAAAGACAAAAAGAAAAAAGAGATGTAGGGGAAATAATATTTATTTTGATTTTTAATAATATTTGATTAGAACACATAAAACCGTTATGAAACAACGAAGTAAAAATTTTCGTACTGGGCGTTGCGAATAAAACCATCAACAACTTCTTCTGATGCTATAAGAATATGGTTGTAGGTTTAAAAAATATATGAAGTTTATCTCCTAGAATTTGTTGATCTTCCACGGTTGATTATCATTCTCAATTCAAAAAATCAGGCACTTAAATTTCATGGCTTGTAATCCGTAAAAAGAGTCTCTTTATAGAAATATTGGAGCACTTAACGTTTTGACTTGGAATCAAGTTACAATAGGTTGTCCCAAAGTTGATTCAAACTCCCAAGATGGAAGAGTTACGATGTCACTACAAACCGAAGCAAATAAAATATTTTCCAATTGCAATTCAAATAGAGTTAGTGCACTACGTCACCTTAAATTCTAAACGGAACATGAGATATCTCTCCTATCAATAAGTAACTTAGTTGAAATAAGACAGAAAACTTAATGATAATAGTTTTTCTAAAGTATGTTAAGTATTTATTATTGAAAACTCAAAAATAAAGTTTTGGTAGGAGACTGAAATGACGAATTCTTAGTCAACTTGAAAATCTTAAATGTTAGTTCATATAGTATTAAAATACTAATAGAGATTACAATTTTATCCAACATAGAATGGAGCTTAATTTTTTTTCAAAGGGTATAAAAGTCTATCAATATTTTAGGGATATTTTAGTCATTCAACATTTAACGTTTTAACATTTGTGCTTTTATAATAATATAGATTAAGAAAGAAGAATAAGTGGTCATTTGTTTAAAATTATGGTATTTTAGCGTCGAATCATTTTAAGATAGGAACGTAAATAAAAGAAGTCTGCCTCTAGATTAAATAATATTTGGAGACTACACTCTACTTATATTTAAGGGACAATTTTAAATTAATCACGAAACTTGGGGACTATTTTGGTTTTTTTTTAAAATCTAATTCGGAAAAGTAAGGAATGTAAACTGGCCATGTAAATAAAAATTGCTGGAGAAATGAAATACACCATCAGACCAAATATTTCTTCATAATACTCCATACACCTATGCAGTGCCTATTTCCTAAAACCCTAAACCCCAAATTATTTTTCTCTTCCTTTAACAACATTCCAAAATCTCGCTCAAAGGCGTTCACAGTCCGAAGCATGAGTTCCGGGTCACGAATGTTCCAGCTCAAAGTCGACCCGCTTACCGGAAACTCCGAATGGGTCATCATTGAAGAAGACGAGGCTTCAGGAGATAGTAATACAAAGCAGCTTCTTGCAAATACTTCCTACCTTGACATGCTGAATGATACTCGTAGGAATAAAGCTTACAGGGAAGCCATTGATAAGACCATAACCAAGCCGTGCCATGTTCTTGATATTGGGTATTCACTATATTTTCCTGATAATGTGTTTATTTAAGGGCGTGTTTGGCTCGGGCCAAAAATGGTTTTGGGAAATATTTTTGCTAAATAATTTAGCTTTACTAAAAAGCCAACCCCTTTAATTTATAAGAATAGGATCAGCAGAAAATCCAAGACCTAAACGGAGGGTCTGTTTTAAGCTCTTTGCCATTTCAGCTTCTTCGGAAATAAGCAACAATTGAAAGGCGAAACGCTAAAAAAAATTGGTTTGTGATGATAATAGATGAAAGATAATATATACCTCAATAATATATAAAGTAAAAGTCACCAACTGAAAATAAGGAAAAAAAGGTGAGAAAAGCTTGGTCTATATAGATTATGACTTAGTGTTGACAAAATTTTGCCACAATTGGGGAGGTCTTAAGAGTTGCCACAGGTGGATGTATGGTTTGTTGCTCGGTAGTCAACATATTTATATCTTTGGTTCTGCTTCATAATGCAAATTGCAGAGCGGGAACTGGTTTATTATCTATGATGGCAGCCCGAGCAATGGGTCATGGAGATTCAGTGGAGAGCTCAGGTTCTAAGGGGATAGTTACCGCGTGTGAGTCATATCTTCCAATGGTAAAATTGATGCGGAAGGTTTTGCATGCCAATGGTATGCAGAGAAAAATCCGCATCCTTAACAAGAGGTCAGATGAATTAAAAGTTGGTGTGGACATGCCTTCACGGGCAGATGTGCTTGTGAGTACACTAGCCTTTTTTAATTTTATAATATACAAGATTCAGAGTATCGGCATACTTCCGCTGAACATGTACTTATGATTGATAAACTAATCAGGATACATTGCAAGAACATCTAATTGGGTATCAGAAAGATTATTATGTATTCAGTGCAATTTTACTTGAAGAATTTCACGTATAATCTACTGTTTAAATATTTTAACAATTTTCAATCCTTTTTTGATCTTGTTGATGTAATGTAACATTATTTAACATGACGCCTACTTTAAGTTTTTTTGGACCAGTGCTTATTGCTTTTTATGTTTTAAATAGGTTGAATGGTTGATTGTTAACCAAGGGTATGCCATCGTTGCATGAGTGTTTGATATTTGTTTACCCTTTGATTCAGGTTAGTGAAATACTCGACTCTGAGCTTTTGGGAGAAGGGTTAATTCCAACTCTGCAGCATGCTCATGACAACCTACTGTCAGACAATCCAAAAACAGTGCCTTACCGAGCAACGATATATGGTCAGGTGTTTGACCAAGGCTATTATGTTTAAGTATTCTTTTGCAGATTGTAAGTTTAGTTTACTGCTTATAGTTAGCTTTGATTTACTCATTTTTAGGTCTAGCTCTGCATCACATGGTGTTACTATTGTCAGGTTATAAGTTTAGCTTGCTTCTTATACTTGTATGTCCTGATTGTCAGGCTGGGTTTACTATGTTTGTATCAACTTAAATACGGATGCAGTTGCAAGTGCTTCTTAGTAAAATTTGGATAAAATCATCATGAATATAGTTACTAAAGCTCATTTCAGATCTGTAAATTGGATATTCCCTTTATATTTATTAAACTTAGCTAGTGAGTAATAGCTTGTGTGCCATCATATTACTTGGTTGTGATGGACTTAATGACTTATCAAAAAACAAATATTTCTTGGTTGTGATGGGCTAAAATTAATAGGGTATGTTCCCACCCCTGGGTTCTTGTGGTTGTAAATCAGTTATTTTTTCCCCACATTGCCTTTCAGATGGTAGAAAGCTCAGATTTGTGGAAGCTGCACGATTTGTTTAACAATGAAAAAGGAGTACTAGATGAAATTCGTCTTGTTCCAGACGAAATGGATACAGCTTTATGTGTCAAACGCCAACAATTTTCCATGCATTGTGATGCATTAAAAGACATCAAACTGGTAAAGTACTTCAGAGTAAAAGATGTTTCTATACTGACAACTTCTGAAATATCACTCACTTCTATTTCTACAGCTATCAGAACCCTTCAAAGTATTTGATTTTGACTTTTGGAGAAGGCCAGAGAGTCATCGCGAAACAGAAATGAGTGTAAAAGCTACTGATACTGGCACTATTCATGCTATAATCTCATGGTAATTATTTTGGTGCTGAAGTTATTGTGTGCTCTGACATTCTTATGTGGAAAACATTACTATGAGTTGGTTTTTTTTAGGTGGTTGCTCCAGCTTGATGAAACAGGCACTGTCTTCTACTCCACTGCACCAAAATGGATAAGTTGCCCATCTTGTGTGGAAGGACTAAATTCGTCCATCAGCCGTGAGTAGAGTATCTCTGCATTTTTCCTTCTTTTTACCACGAGGGCAAAATTCATGTTAAGTGTGCTACCTGGGGTGACAGACAGTTGGAGAAGGGCTTTATGAAACTTTATAATGGTTCTTTAAAATATCTCCCGTTGCCTAACCTCAAAAGAAAAAGCCAGGTGGAGATGTTCTTTCAACATTGTTGTATAGAGTTCCCTACTTCATTTCCTGGTTAATGCTTTTCTTTAAAAAGCTGTTTATATAACCAAGGAGTATTCTTTCACATTATATTTGCTGTTGGTATCTTTTACATGCTTATAAATGGAAAGTGGAGTAACAAGCTCTCTAATATCACAGTCAAAATACCATCTCAAAAAAAAAATATCACAGTCAAAATAACTCCTTATTTGTGCTTTTATCTGCATGCACTATAGGTTGTCAGAACTGGTGTGACCATTGGAAACAGTGTGTTTGGTTCATCCCAAAGAAAGGTTTGTCTTTATTGAAGGATGAAGAAGTTAATCTGCTGGCTGTTCACACTGATACTAGCATCTCATATGAAATGAAGACTTTGTCCCAGAACCTGAAACTTGGACGAAGTGAGCTCAGTACTCAGAAGTACCAAATCACTTTGCCACCAGAAAAAATTGCATTATACAGTGACGTCAGTTGGAGATGCTCCATTCTAAATGCTATTAAAAATGCAGTAAGTTAGCACATTTATCCCTTGGGACCACCTACCAAAAGAATGTTTGTACATGTACATTCATTAAGTATAGTTCTTTAGAATTGGACGCTGTGGACCTTAACCTGGACACTGAAAATGGAAACCTGTTCGGATGTTTGCAATCCATGCTGGTTGACCGTACCTTTGTTTGCTTTTGATGAACCGAAGCCAATATGCGTTCAGATGTTGCCTGCTTACTGGTAGTTTCTCAGTTCCCTGTTCCCAGTTCCCTTCTCCCTCACTTTCTTTAAACTGTGAATGCCTAGTTGCTGGTGTGGTGATTCTTTACTTCATGAGTATGATCTTGTTCCCCCTCCTTATGCTGTAAGGCACGACCGAGCAAAATATGGGGTGGCTAACAACTGGTGTACTAGACAGAGTAGACTGCCACATGGTTCTGGGCCATGGAAACACATTTCAAAGTTATGGGGTGACTTTCAACTCAAGTCATCACTCAAGCTTGGGAACGGAACTCATATTTCTTTCTGGAAAGATAGATGGTTAGGGTCAGAGATTCTGAAAGACGAACACCCAAGTCTATTTGTATTGGCCAGCAACAAGGATTCCACTATTGGGCACTATTGGCAAGATAACTCATGGGCACTGCAGTTCAGAAGAGATATCCATGACTGGGAACTAAATGACCTGCTGAGATTGCTTTCAAAATTATCAGATTTTAAGGTCAACCCTCAGGTGAAGGACAAGCTGGAATGGGGAGATTCCAAAGATAGAACCTATACTGTCAAAAGAGGATATGACAATCTTTGCTCCAATAAAGAGCTGATTGACAAATGGCAATGGAAGCTTATATGGAGAACCAAGCTCCCTATAAAAGTAATTGGTTTTATCTGGACAAGCCTGTAGGAAGCCTGCCTTACTCAAGACAACCTCAGTAGAAGAAGTATTCCTACAGTGAACAGATTTTTTATGTGCCAGGAGGAATATGAGAGTGTGAGATATTTGTTTCTTCAGTGCACAGTAGCAGCTGACATAAGGAACATGTTTTTATCAGTTTTTAGACTTGCCTGGGTCATGCCTTACAGTATCAAGGATGCTTATGAGAGCTGGTGCTCATGGAGAGTTGGGAATTCCATAAAAAAAACTTGGCAAATGGTGCCTGCTACTATATTTTGGTGCATTTGGAAAGAGAGAAATCGCAGATGTTTTGATGGGATTTCAACTCCTAATCACTCTCTTAAAGCAACTTGTCTAATCAATCTATTTACTTGGTTCAACCAGGCCCTTGTAACTTGCTTTGAATCTTTTTTGGATTGTGTCTGCTCCTTAGTTATTCAGTAAGTTTTTGTATATGAGCAGCTACACTTTTGTTGTATATTTTTGCTATGCATCTTCTTGATGCCATTTAATAAAATTATCTTACTTCACCAAAAAAAAATATCTGATGAAAAAAGTTTACTGTTAATCTTTTTCTTGTTATTTTTCTATCTTTTCATTTTTCATTTTGCTTCCTGCATTAACTGTTATACTGAAAAACAAAGTCAGCTAGATCACTGATCATATGTGCTTATTTTGTAAGATCATGCATGTTATTATCTTTTACATGGAACTAACTGCTTGTTTAGTTTACTAATTTTATTTACTTCAAATTGTCAGTTAGAGTTAATCTTGCTTCTTTCTTCCTTACAGATGAAGCAGAAATTGCCCTCCCTGTGTGTTGTTGTGGATGATAGCCTATTTTTGGCTGTTGCTCTCGCCCATCTCGCAAAAGGGTCTCATGTGCTATCACTGTTTCCAGGATTTCAAGAGAAAGGTGCGCAATATTTGCAAGCTGTTGCGACTTCAAATGGTTATTTAAAGGATCACGTAGAAGTCCAGAAGATGAGTGAACTGTTGACCTCTCAAAGTAGTCGGAGAAAGGTAGAAAATCCAAATTTAACATCTTTTCTCTTGAACCTCGAGCAAAAGATTGCTTCTTGTTGTCTCTTCAACCATATATTGCACGATATCTCAAATATATAACTTAGCCTGCCTAAAGCTATACCATTTTCTTTCAAATGCTGATGATTTGTTATTTATTTGTAGATTGACATGATAGTTGGAGAACCTTTCTATTATGGAAACAACAGTGTGCTCCCATGGCAAAATCTGCGGTTTTGGTAAATGATGTAACTCGTTCTTTTGATTCTAGTTCACTGGGTTGACATTATGACTGAAATGATTCGGTGAATGCTGAATAATTTATGTTATGTTTTTGACAACAATCTTGGAGTTTTATCTCTGTAGATTAATACTTGTTACTTCTTTCTTGCATTTGCTTTTGTTAGTGATTTTGCCCAGCTCTTCTGTTTTGATAATCTCTTAACAGTGCTGATCAGCAGTTATGTCTTGTGTCACAGAAAAAGAGTGATATCATTAGCACTGTAGAATTTTGATAACATATATGATTCGTAATATGTAATGAAATCTTAGCTAGTGAAAAAGAAAACCTTAGCTAGTGTCTCACTGAGCTACTATGCAGGGAGCTTATAAATTCAACGATGCCACCTGTATCCGTTACAAGTTCTAGATTACACCAGACATTAGATTGAGGGAAGTATGCTTTACCTGTGTCTAGTTGACTTCTTTCCTTCAAAGGAGCTATTGTTTGTATCTATCCCCAAATGGCCCAGAAGAACATGCTGGAACTGTCCTTCAGTTTTTTTTTTCTGCATTCTGCATCCCTTCCGGCTTCAGAAGCACTGTACTATTGTACATCACCCACCTTATGCCTAATAATATGAGGAACAATACTCCATATTTTCCTATATCAATCACCTGAATTTAATCAGAATGCATAGGCACAGCACGTTTTCCTGCAAGCCATGTGGGAATCACAATCAACACAAAAGAACTACCTAACCATATTATCAGTTACTACTAAACGAGCATTAGTTCGTTTGTTAAAAGTCTTTATGAGATAATTCTATAATTTAAAATTATTCTGAGCTGGCAAGGGAGTGAAAGCCTAGTGGTAAATAACCTTTACTTCCAACCATAAGGTTGGGGATTCGAATCACCAAGGGAGTACAGTGATATTGGACTGGCTACGGGGTTTTGGGGAGGGTATGGGGTTTACTGTATCAAGGAATAAAAATATTCATATCATACTGAGCTCTACATTTATGGAGCGGTTACCATTTCGCAAAACAATCTCCAGAGTTGGAGATACTGAAAATTAGAAACGACCACGACAGCAATGCAGGTGTGACCTATTATCATTACACTCGATGGCATATCTGCTTCTTTTTTTTTTGTGGTAATTTTGTTCCAATTCTTCAATTATACTGCTCTTTCTTCTCCTATTTTTTTGGTGGGGGTGGGGGTTGTTAGAATACCTATAAGAAGTGTGGAACTTTTTTCACGGGATTTACTTATAAGTATCTGTGCTGATCTTGATATTGTTTGTAGGAAGCAAAGAAGTTTATTGGATTCAATCCTATCAGAAGATGCGATAATTATCCCTTGCAAAGGATTGTTAAAGGCTTGTGCGATGTCTCTTCCTGTAAGCTTCAATGCTTTAACCATGTGAAGATTTAATATCATGTGAATGACATGTTAAATTGTTCTTGCAGGACCTTTGGAGAAGTCATAGGTGCCTGCAAGATATTGAAGGTTTTGATCATTCAGCTGTCAATTCCACATTAGGGGCATGTGGAGGTTTACCTGCTGGACAAGAGAATCCTACTCTGCCTTTTTCAATCTGGCAATGTGGGGAGAGTAAGGTAGTTTACATCATTTCTGATGAAGAAGAATGCTCCAAATGAGACTATCTACAACACAATCTAAATCTGTTTGTTAATACAATTAAGATTGAATATTGCAGAAACTGAGTGACATAGTTACTATCATGGAATTCAATTTCTTGAAACCGATGAGCCTGTCTTCTGGAAAAGCTCAGGTATCAGGTCTTACATGGCTACTAGCAAGATTCTGCAGGATCTATTTTTGTTCACAATAAAGGCAGTTTGCGACATTAGCTCACGAAACCAAGGTGTTGCAGGTAGAATTTATTGCGCGTGGAAAATGTCACGGATTTGTTCTTTGGATTGACTGGGTGATGGATACAGAAGAGTCCATTGTCTCGTCTACAGGACCAGGTATGTCTTTAAGTCAGTCTAGACGAAAATTGCTTGACATGTCGGATTTTGCTTGGAGTGCCAAATACTTGCGTCCTGTTTTCTTTTCACAAAATATTACGTTACCCCTTTATCCTTGACGTGAAGTTGCATTAGCTTAATGAACTTCTGTCTGATTCAGAACAAAGATACTGGAAGCAAGGGGTAAAACTTCTGAAGGAGCCCGTGGCCGTGGGGAGCCATAGATCTACCACTACAACCAGTGATTGTCACTCAGCAGAAATTAAAACATCTTTCGATCCATCAACTGGTGACCTCATTGTAGATTATGCTTTCTTATGACGAAGACTGCCTCAATTGTCCTTGGCCAATTAGTGTATATCTTCTCAATGCCATCCAAGTCCAGAACTGTAAGTCATCCTAATTTTCTCATTGTAAGTGGCATAAATACATTTGCGATGAAAATCTAGCCCAAATTTTGAGGCCACAGCTTCGAGGGCGTTAGAGTTCTAGTGATTCTCACTGTCACCAGTACTTGCTCTGTAATACTGCCGAGTTTGCAACTCCGTGATCGTGAGTTACTTTGTGATTTCATCCTTTTTTCCGCCAAAATAAAAAAGGTATTAGCCAAATGTGGCCATGCGCGCAGAAGTTTTGCATCTCGGTTATGTAATTTTGATTGGATTGATGGAACATTCTAAAAGATTGATCTAACGTTCTAAAATGAAGATTAAATTGATTGACACTTTAATGTTCCTAAGCGTTTTGTAGTATGTTGAAAGTATCGCTGCTTGCGGAGCTGCCAATGAGTGCCACCTGTGTAATACTCCTTCCCCTTTGTCTTCCCCCTTTCTCTAATAGTTTTTTTTTTAAAAAAAGAATGAAAAGATAATTAGCTGCTTGGAGCTAGCTATATATAAGTGAGAGTTTCCATTATGCAACCTTCTATCCCTTTAGGCTTGCAAGTTTCAGTCTTTTTTCTCTCTTACTCATTACCAAATTATTACTAATATTTTTCGAGATTGTTTAGACCATTTGTCAATTTTGAGTCTCTTAAAAGGAAATTATTGGATGCTAGTAGAATTCATGAAAATTCCATTTACATCAAGAATGAGTAGGAATAGGAATCATAAAAAACACCTTCATGTCCCATCATTTTACCTTATCGTGCCGTTGAAATAGGTAAGATTTTTTATCACTTGATTTTTTTATTTTGAATCTCTAGGATATTTTCCTCGACTAAACCTAGGCCCCAACATTTGTCCTAATCTAAAGTTCTCACATGCAACATTTGTCCTAATCTAAAGTTCTCACATGATGTGGAATTATATTTACTCAACAAATATACTGTATTTTCACCAGTCAAAGCATTTAAATGGATGAGATATTTGTGGTCTCCAATCACCATTTATTCTTCTAGTGTTACTGGGACAATAAAAGTTTAGCTAGATTGTGACTTTTGGTGCATATCACCTCTGTTTAAGTATTGTGTCCGACCCAAACGATCCCTTAGTGTTTAATTTCCGAGGACCAATTACTAGTACTATGAGGAATACGAAGAAGTTGTCATGATTTTGACTTCTCATCCACTAAAATATGTATTGTATCTATTTATTTTGGTATCTATTTATTGTTATCTCCAAAGCCACTCCAAAATCCTTCTTCTCACTTACATAATATCCATCCATTTGCTGCACAAGAATAAAGATACCAAACCATCAGAATAAACTAACAATTCATGGGTTTGCATTTATTGATTGTTGTAAAGCTGAATCTGATGGTATCTTCTCAGAGTTCTATAAATACTCCTTTAATAGTAAGCTTGTTATTCCCTTTTCTGATAAGACTAGCAACTTGTAGTTTCAAAACTCCTCACCAAAATACTCCGATTTGGTCCATTCTTTTAGGCTTTTTTTCTTCCAAATGAGCCAAATCACCGTCAATTCTCAATCTGCTCGTCGATGGGAAAGAGGTGTTCGGCTTGTGTATGAGAGGTTTACACGTTCAAGACATTCACAGTTCTGGGAAACAGACGAGGAAAGCTTGCGTGCTCTTTCTATGATTGCTCTTTGAATTACTCATTGAATCCATCCTTAGGTTTTTCCCCATAGGTAAGAGTTAATTATCACCATACTAAATGTTGTAACATTCCTTTTTAATCATGTTCCATTATGCTTCAAAGCTCCTCCTACACGAGTCCTAGTCATTAAATAGCGCAGTCTATTTTAAGCTTTCTCTACCTCCACGAGGTAGGGGTAAGATCTGCGAACACACTACCCTCTCCAGATTTCACTTCTAGGACTTCACCGGGTATATTGTTGTTATTCTGTTTTTAAGCTTTACTTGTGCGATCTGCAGTTCTGATTGGTTCCAGTGACAGCCACTAGTAATTAATTTTACTTATTCAGTCATTTTAATAGTTGCACGGATCAACAATGTAGTTTCTTTCAGGGAAGTGTTAGTCCTTTTATCACAAACTTGTTAAACATATTTTAGCTTAGAATGTAGAGATTTCTTTAGTTTATGCATCTTTTAGCTAATATTTGTTTACTTTCCTTTTAATGCATTTGCTTAATTAACTTTCAAAAAATATTTCAAACAGTTTCATTGAGAAGGATATTTACATAATAATAAGTCATTAATAATGAACTTGTGGTAGGCATGTTCATTCGGTCCATCTTCATTGCGGCTTTAACCTGAGATGGCGTGGATATAGCCGTATTGAAGATAGTTTTGAACTTGTTTAGTACTCCTAAGTTAGCCAAAGTATCAGCCACCTAATTGTTGATTTCCATATAACAGTGATTGATCGCAAACTGCCCCAGCTCCATTAATCTTTTGATTTTTACTAAATGTTTTCTTGTAGTTGTCAGTTTGCTTTGATGCTCCCCTTTATCATATTCACTACAGACAAAAACTGATAAATAGTAAATTATTTTGATGCGACTTTGACATGTTACGTCACAAGTGTACGTATTTAATTTGTACTTCGTAGCTCTTTTGCTTGTTCTAATTCTACTTTTTTTCCTTCTTATCATTCTTTCCTATTTTATCCCCTTCTCCAAGTCTTCGGGTAAACAACAACTTAAGGAGTCAGATATTAAACTACTTATTACTTCCATCGAGATTTATCTTATCTTGAACTATTATAAATTGGTTTTATTATAAATAATTTATGTGATGATAAGATCTAAGTCCGTGACGAGACTTGTTTAATTATTGCTTAAACATATTTGAATTTCAATCAAATTATTGAAATTCTTTTTCAAATTTTTAGGATAAAATATACTTTTTCTTTTTTTGGATAAGCAATTCACATATAAAGAACTCGTCATATGCTCTAAGAGCTTTTTGATATTTTCAATATTCTTCTTTTAGCTATAAAAATTTGCAAAGTTTCAATTTTTACAGTATTAAATTTTCATTAGTATTCTGCTTTCCCTTTTTATTTTGAATTTTATGGTAAAACCTGAACATGATTAAAGATAAACATTATGCAATGATTGTCAGATTATAATTGATAATATTAATGACAAACACAGATTTATATCGGCAAGATTATAGTTTATCTCGTTGAATAATGTGCAAAATTATTAATATGTTATAAAACACTAAAAATATATATGTCACTTGATATTATCTTGATATTATGACAAGTATCGTGATGTATTCATGGTATTAAAAACCTGATTCCGCGCCTCTGTGAAGGTGCACGTCTAACAACATTCACCTGTGCCCAGCACTGTGTACCGGGTGTATAAACTACGGCTATAAACTTAAAAATTAAATATAGCTACGTAGGTGCTTGTGTTAGGCTGTACTTTTATGCAAATCTCTTTAATATAAATAAATGTCACACCTCAAATTGCAGCTTGCCCAGAGGAACTAGCCATGGATGAATTTTAGTACATATAGTCTGATTAATAGCGTATTAACAACCACATTATCATCACATTTTATTTAGTTCGCTTTCTTTCAGTTAACACACGATTCTCTCTTAAAATCTTAGCAAATTTTTTCTTCAATCTCTCTTCCTTCTCTCTCTTCGAACACAATCTTCTCATCTGGCCGAATATTGGAATCGCTGAACATGATTGCCAGATCTTAATTTTGCTCAAACTAATTAAAACAAGAACATGATTAACACAAAATGGTCAAAAAGAGCGTTCGCGGTGTTTGAGGTTTATCAGAGAGCATCGACTCTTGAAAAGTTGAATCAAAACATTATTGGACTCGTTTCTACGCCAGATATTGTAATAGATTTGTACTGCTTAGTTTCTACGCCGGATATTTGCAATGAATTTGTACTGCAATATTAGAAAGAAAGAGACTGCGGCTTTCTTCTACGCTAGATATTGCAATGGATTCCTCTACACGGATACTATAATATTTTTTACGCCGGAGAAGATTCAAGGGCCGGTGTTTTTGTTCGTCTCCATTTTTTATTTTAATACAATGTATACAATATTTTACTTGACCGGAAAATGCCATCTCCGGCGAACTTTCTTCTCTTCTTTGCTGTTTAGTCACATACAATGATACAAATACATTGTATTATATATAAATTCACTCAAATACATTGTATGTTTGTATAAATACATTATTCTTTGCATGTATGTATGTATTTTGAAGATTTGTATAAATACATGTATTCATGCATGAATACCGGATATAAACATTGAAATACACATAATACAAACATTAAAATAGAGTAGAATATAGCGAAATACAGTAAAAAAAAAATACACTGAATTCAAATAGAAATACAGTGAATACAACCAATGAAATATACTGAATACAATAGTAATAACATGTATTAGGAATAACTAAAATACTGTTAATACAAATACATTTGAATACACTAAATATAAAATAACGAATACGGTAAATACAAACATTGAATCTAATGAATGCAACAGTAGAAGACTAAATATTGAA
Organism: Nicotiana tomentosiformis; assembly: GCF_000390325.3. Classification (NCBI taxonomy): domain Eukaryota; kingdom Viridiplantae; phylum Streptophyta; class Magnoliopsida; order Solanales; family Solanaceae; genus Nicotiana; species Nicotiana tomentosiformis. The sequence goes on from NC_090817.1 coordinate 112,373,235, forward strand.
ACACACTAAATACAAAAGTTAAATACAACACCTATATACAATTGAAAAATAATTATAATTATTGGGTTGATAATGAGGCATGTTAGAATTGATTTTGTTGAGTTATATTAGGAGTGTATCACGCTAATTGATATTATTTTCGTTATTAGACAGCTGGACATATCTATTTTAAGGTGATTGTCGTTACTGTATTCATGAATACATGGCGCGAATATACGTGAATACATGGGCGTACAATTTGACTGCCCTGATTTTAGGCGCAACACGAATCTAAGTTGCTCGGACACGGGTATGGGTGTCCGACACGGATGCAGATCTAGAGGTCAGATCTTTCAATATGTAATTTTAAGATTCGGGGATACGAATCCTAGTACGAATATGGGTGCGGAGATCCTGCTAAAAATAATTTAAAAAAATATATAAATCTCTCTAATTTATGAGAAATTTTGTGGAATACTTACGTATAACTTGTAAAGTGTGGATTTTCTTTTTATTCTCAAGTTGTACATAAGTAAAAGATTGATTTCCTAGATAAGATATGCTATTTTCTTCAAATTTATCTTGGTTTTAGTTCTGATTTCGGTAATCAAATTGTATCTCATCTCAAATTTTTCTGTCCGTCGTGGTCAAAGTACCCAAAATTATTTGAACAGATCCGGTATGGATCCCATACCCACACACATACTAGTGTCGTGTCGACACGGGTGCGGCACCTAAACTGCCATGTCGGAGCAACTTAGGCGCGGATACATGTGAATACATGCGCGTACAACTAGATTACCCTGATTTTAGGCACTTTTTGCTGATAACAGCGCGGATACATCAAATACACTACCGTAACAACTGAATAGTAGCTATAGGAAGTAATTATGTATATGGTAGCTATAGGAAGTTGTTTACCCGAAAAATGGATAACAATTGAATTTGTACGTGGTTTTAAGAATACGTGATATATAGCTTGGTACAAATAGAGAAAATATAAATATTGGTATCGAAATTGGTTGTAAACGAAATGAATGCAAACCGAATGAATCAATTAGCCTAGGCCCTCAAGTTTGATCACCCTCAAACTAAATGGAGGGTAAATTGATAGTAGAACAAAATGACGGAATATTGAAAATCAGAAGAAATGCAGTATATTGCTTTTTTATTCTATGAATGAATATCCCCCTTACAAATGATCAGACCCCCTTTATATAGCCGAAAAGTCCTATTCTTAATATAATTTCTAAATACAACAAGGAATCCCATGATAGATTAATTAATTGGCCTCTCCTTGATATGCGTCGGGCTTTCTGCCGAGATTCTCGCCTAACTACAGATATTTTGGCTTTCTATTTTTTGGCTCGATAAGCTTTCTTCGATCTTGGCCGATCTCGATCTTGATCGGTCTCTATTTTGCTCGATCTCGACCTTGATCGGTCTCTGGGTCACGAACTCGACAACCTAACTTCGCATTATGGCTCGATATTACACGAGGTTGAACATTGCACAGTCATGTTCTACTCTCGATAAGTCACGTGAAAGGCAGGTTCGATTTTGACCGTATACAGATAGTCCCCTCGTTTCTCGGAAAGAAGATGGCGAGAAACGATATGAATTTCCGAAATGGGTAATGACGTCAGCGACGAGCCCGATTATGACTTATGTGACAAAACATCCCGTCGGTGCAATTACCAAGGCATTAAATGCCTGTCAGTCGTTGGTCGGCCACTACCAGTTCTGAACCGTCATCACCAAGCTATAAGTATTCAAACTTTCACATTAAAAAGCTCTTTCTACTCTTGCTTCTTCTTCAGGAAAAAAAATCCTTTTGCTCCACAATTCTTGCACCAAAATTTCTAGAACTCTAATCAAACTGCATATCATCCTAATTCTCTTTTCCTTTACTCATAAATGGCGAAAACTTCCAAAATCGTACCGCAAAAGGAAGTTGCTTCTTCATCACGGCCCGCCGGTGGTGAGGCTATGGCGGAACCTCACCCTGAGAAATTCGTTCTGGTAGGGTGCCCGACTGTTACTGATTTTAGGGTGGAAAAGGCCTCTTTGGTAGCGAGCCGATATGTACTGATCTCGAGGTACATATCTACTATCACCGAAAAACTCCTCCCTAGGGTTAAACATGAATGCAACTGGGTCGATAAGCATGTGGTAGTTCCTTCGCCCGAGGAATCGATCACTACCTTCGTTGGAGGGGTTTTAAGTGTTTACACTTACCCCTTTACATTGAGTCCCTTAAATCCCAACATTATTGACTTTTGTAAAAGGTATGATGTGACCCTCGGCCAAATCCACCCCTCTTTCTGGAGAATAGTGATTCTCCGCCAATTTTTTGTAAGCAAAATCGAGGGATACCCTTTACCCTCGACCACCTCGCGCGCCTCTATAGTCCCCGACTCTATCGAGGGGGGTTGATCAAGCTTGCTCGTCGAGCCAATAAGGCTCTGTTCTCGAGCATAGATGAAGGTCGGGACCGAGGTTGGATGGGTCGATTTGTTCGAGTAAGGACTTCAGATCTAATCCCTGCTGAATACATGCCATTTTTCGAGAAATGAAACATGAAACGTAAGTAGCGCTTTGCTCAGAAGGTTTTAATCTCGTTGCTTTTCTTCTTATTTCTTTTTTATTGATATTTTCTGGCGTTACAGTTGTGGCCCAGATGCCGGACCCAATTTCGGGTCTTAGAAAATGGGTCGAAGGCCTCGTATTATAGAGGTCGTACTCAGAGCGTGCTTGAATGGAGTTGTTGAAGGGTCGATGAGAGGCACGTAACCATGGTGAGTTTCCTTCTTAGAACGGTGATCGTTTAGGTTTTTCTTCGAGCTTACTCATCTTTTTATTTTGGAGGCCTCGGAATGGATGTTGCAATGAGGCCCCCGTCTGGTGATGAAGAAGTACTTCCAACTGCCCCGAAGCAGGCCAAAGAGAAGAAAAGAAAAGAGACTCTGAGTTCCCCGGGCTCGGAAAAGAAAAAACCGGCGAGGAAGTCCCGCAAGCTCAAGGGGAACACCGGTGGTATGTCTTCGGAATTAATCAGTCGATTAAGGGACGAGCCCAAAGAAGTAGAAAAGGAAGATAACTCCAAATTAGTGTCCCGCGTACGGGCTGGTACTTCGATACCACAGTCCTCTAATATGGCGGAGGTCGAAGAGGGAGCTTTGGCCATAGTTCCTGAACCATAAGGGGAAGAGGCCACTCCGTCCCAAGCTGAGATGACCGAGAGAGAGACCGGGGGCGAGGCTTCTCGGGCAGCGGATGGTGTATCGAGGGACGAGCTCGTAGTGATCGATATTTTCAGATCCTCTCAAATTTTGGACGCTATGATCCATAAGTCCAATATGTTGGAAGGTCGCTCTTACGAAGGTATTCACGAGGCGACCGATATCCATGGCTTTTTGGATGGGTTTGAGTTTGCTTCTTCGGAGGATGCCACCGGGTTTGGTGGTTTATCGGTACCGAAAAAAGTACCGTTATCGGGCGCTACCGATTCTTCATCGAGCCCAAACTGGTGGACCGATTCCCGACCCCAAGTGTTAATCCTGACCGTAGGCAGAACATAGTTCTTTCTATCCCGGCGAATGCCCGAATTTTCTCTCCTACCGTGGGGATTGCTAGCTACCTTCGATCCTTGGTGATTGAGGAAGACCAAGTCGCGGTGAACGCGGTGGGAGCCGCTTGTATTTTCAATTAGGCCCAACATGCTCTGAATAAGGTAACTTCAAAGGTTTTTTCATTATTTCTTTTAAACTCGGAGTTGTAGATAATTCTAACATCTTCTCCCTTGTTTGCAGGCTTCGATGTTGCATCACGAGGCTTTCCTACGAATCCGGGAGGAGCATGAGGTTGAGGTTCAGAACCTCACTGAGAAAAGTGATACCTACAAGCCTCTTAGTGAGAAGCTTCAGGTCGACTTAGTGACGGCTCGGGAGATAACCACGATAGTGAACATGAATTGGAGATAACCACTAACGATCTAAATCTGCAGGTTCGGCAGAGGCTCGAACAAATCGGACGGCTCCAGACGCAGGTAGATGCGATACAGGCCGAGGCGGAAAAATTCATAAAGAACATGGACATCCTAGCCTAAAAAAATGAGTCCGTCCAAGCGCAATTAGAGTTGGCCGAGACCCAATTTCGAGCTGCAAAAGAGAAGGCCTCGGTGCAGGTCGAGAAGATCAAGGAGCGTCAGTTTCAGTTGGATTTGGTCATTTCTGACAAGGCAATCTTGGCCAACGATCTCGAAGTGGCCAGATCTGAGGTGATCGTGGCCAGATCCGAGGTGACCATGGCTAGATCCGAGTTGGGCGTGGCCAACACAAATGCTGATGCTAAAGTGGCCCAGTTTAGGGTCTACGCTGAGGCCATTCAGGCCAAGGCCAAGGGCATGGTGGATCATGCAAAATGGCAAGCTTGAAGGGCAGCTCTCGAGGGAGTTAATGCCTAGGGCTTCTGTACTATGGCCGAAATTGAAAATGTCTAAGTAGAGGAAACCAGGGCCCGATGGCTGGCCTTCCCTGAGGAAGACTCCGAGAGCTCAAGTGAACCCGAAGACGGGGAAGATCCTAAGGATAGAGATACAACCTCCGATGACGACCAATCCACTTAGGACTTTAGGTTTTTTGTTTTTCTTTTGCATTTTTTCTGAGGCTGTTTTTGGGCGTTGTAAATTTTTGTATTAGGCCGATTTGGCCTTTGTAAAAAATTATTGTATATGAATATAAGGCTTTTCTTTCCCTTTCAACTCTCATATATTTCCTTTGTTTTGTCATTTACACTTACAAAGGTAAAAAATGCCTTAGCATGAAATAACGTTGTGTTCGAGGGTTCGAACAAACCTTTGCCTTTCTGGGTTAAGGCGTTAATGGACGATGTTACAAAAGTTATTTCCCGAAAACATCTAAAGTTTTGAGATTTTTGCCGAGGGTAACCTTTAGACCAGTTGTGAAAGAATTTCTTACGGGTTTCGGACGTCTCCGAACCGTGTTAAGTTAGTCGTAGCCTTTTTATTCGGGAGCTGCCCATTGGGGTTATTTTCCCGTTTTATCCGGGCTTACCCGAGATCATAGTCCCTGAGTGGGGTGGTCGTGACCTTCAGAAATCGGGGCGTTGCCTATTAGGTCTTTTGCTCTCGAGGCCCGATGACTTGGGCTATTTGAGTCGGACGTCAGTCCCCGAGTGAGGGAGCGATCATTCGTATTCTGGTTATGTGTTGCCCTTGAGCTTGTTATTTTCAGAAGTACGAAGCTCTTTGATGTGTAAAGAGGAAATTTTTTTAAAACATACGTTGATTGCAATAATAGTATGTCTCTTTATTCTTGATCGAAACAATCATACATGTGTGCATGTTTTACGCCAGGGTTCGAACGATCTACATGTGCACGACTTGTCTTGACCGTTTGGCCCTTACAATAAATCCTATCTATCGAGACCCTTCATTTATTAAGTAGTCTCCTAGATAGAGTTTTATATTCAAAGATAAATGCATATCCGAGGGTAACCCCCCAGTATTTGAGGTTGATTGCAAAGGAACCTTAAATATTGTTGGATTGATCTTCGGTGCCGATTCATAATCGGGCTTGATTCTAAGTTAGCACGATTCATCGTCGCCTCGTTAAAAACCTCACCAGAAAAACTCATTTGGGACAAAAATCGGTATGAGGGAAAAAAATGCGACACGTGCTTTCAGACCTAAAGACTTCGTGTCGTTCGCTAAAAAAATCTACCGTTGTTTCTTGTCGAGCACCTGTATGTGTTATTTTGAAATAGAAAAGGAACTGAAAAAGGGCGTACCTTAGCAGTAGTACCGTTTTAGGTGAGATATGCTCCAATTGTTTGGTAGTTGTTCCTTATTCATCGTTTCGAGCTTGTAGGACCCTTTTCCAGTGATCTCAAGAATTTGTTACGGTCCTTCCTAATTCGGACTCAATTTTTCTTCATTAGAATTTCGGGTGTTGAGGGTGACTTTCCTTAGCACTAAGTCCCCGATATTAAAATATCGAAGTTTAGTTCTTCGATTGTAGTATCTCTCGATTCGTTACTTTTGGGCGGCTAATCGAACGAGGGCGGTTTCACGCCTTTCATCCAATAGTTCCAGGCTCGTATTCATGGCCTCATTATTTGATTCCTTTGTTGTATATCAGAACCGGATACTTGGCTCTCCAACTTCGACCGGTATTAGAGCTTCGGCACCATAAACTAATGAGAATGGAGTTGCACCGGTGCTGGACTTCGAGGTTGTGCGGTATGCCCAAAGAACTTCGGGTAGAATTTCCTTCCACTTTCCTTTGGCATTGGTTAGCCTCTTCTTAAGATTTTGAATGATGGTTTTGTTGGTTGATTTGGCTTGCCCGTTCCCGATGGGATGGTAAGGTGTTGATAGTAGGGGTGTTCAAAACCGAACCGAAACCGAAAACCGAACCGAAATCGAAGCTTAATGGCTTATTGGTATCGGGTTAACGGCTTAACGGACGGGGAACGGATTGAAATTTTTTTATTAACGGCTTATCGGTTTGGGGGCGAATTATTCAATTTTCTTAACAGATAATCCGTTAACCCGTTAAGAATATATATATATATAAATTCATTTTATCCATATATATAATATCAAAAACCCTTCCACTTCTTCCAGTACTCTATCTCTAAGTTCTAACGCCTTATTCCTAAATAATCAGAACCCTTACGTACTGTGCATCAGAAGATCCCAGGCTTGGCTTGGCTTAGCTTAGCTTATTCTCCCACCCTACAACAAGATTGTTTAAGCTGTTGTCTATGGTTCACCTCTGCTTTTGTTTTTTTAAAACTAATGCATGCTGTCTATGTTTAATAGAAGAACAATAGTATTGTGCCACAACTTTTTTCACCCTACAATACATGACACACTACATCATTCTTATGTAGGCGTTAACAGACATGTATGTATGGACTCAATGTGTAATTTTCTATTCTGAATTTGTATGATAGACGGTCAACAAACAATTAATGAACGCAATATAGATTGAATTAGGCCGATAAACCGCCCAATAACCGCCCGATAAGAGCTAAACCGTTACCATTCTGCCCGATATATTATCGGGTGGCTAGCGGATTAATACATTTAAAAGCCGATAACTGTTAAGCCAAACCGTTAAGAGTAATTAACCGTCCAATCTGCCCGATAAGCAGCCCTAGTTGATAGGATTCATTTGATCTTGTGATCCTCGAGAAATTTGGTTACTTTGCTGCCGATGAACTATTTATCACACACAATTTCGGATGGTATCCCGAATCGATATATGATGTGATCCCAAATGAATTCAATGACTTCCTTCTTCCTAACTTTCTTGAAGGCCTGAGCTTCAACCCACTTAGAAAAATAGTTAGTCATAAATAAAATAAATTGAGCTTTACCTGGTGTCCATGGAAGAGGGCCAATGGTGTCCATTCCCCACTTCATGAACGACTATGGTGACAAGACCAAATGGAGTAGCTCCTCGGGTTGGTGAATCATTGGTGCATGTCTTTGGCATTTGTCACATTTTCGAATAAACTCTTTCGCATCTTTCTCCATGTCGATCTAGTAATAACCGGCTCTAATTACCTTTTGAACCAATGATTCGGCACCGGAATGATTTTCGCAAGTACCCTAGTGAACTTCCCTCAGAACATACTCGGTGTCTCCCAGCCCCAGACATATCTCTAGTGGACCATCGAACATTCTTCTAAACAAGGTTCCGTCTTCGGACAAGGTGAATCGTGCTGCCGTCGCACGCAGGGCCCTCGATTCTTTCAGATCTGAGGGAAGCTTTCCGATTTCCAAATACTCTATGTATTTATTTCTCCAATCCCATGTCAAGCTTATGGTGTTTATCTCAGTGTGACCTTCTTCGACGACTATCCTCACGAGTCGTACAACGGGCTTCGAATTGAGTTCGTTGTCCTCGACTAATGACCCTGAGTTTGCAAGGGCATCGACCTCACTATTCTGATCTCGAGGCACATGTTGCAAAGTCCATTCCTTGAATCGGTGCAGAGTTACTTGCAACTTATCTAGGTACCTTTGCATTCGTTCTTCTCTAACTTTGAAAGTTCCGTTCACTTGATTCACCACGAGGAGGGAATCGCATTTGGCTTCGATCACCTCCACTCCCAAGCTTTTGGCTAGTTCGAGACCTGCAATTATGGCCTAATATTCGGCCTCATTGTTAGTCAATTTTATAGTTCTAATAGATTGTCTAACCATGTTACCCGTGGGCGGTTTAAGTACGATGCCGATTCCGAACCCTTTTGCGTTCGAAGCACCGTCAGTTAAGAGGGTCCAGATTCCCGAAGACGTACCCGATTTTGTCAATAGTTCTCGTTCGACCCCAGGTACTAGGGCCGACGTGAAGTCAGCCATAAAGTCCGCCAAAATTTGAGACTTAATGGTTGTTCGGGGTCGATATTCATTATCATACTCGCTGATTCCTATGGCCCATTTGGCCAACCGTCCCGAAAGCTCGGTTTTATGCAAAATATTTTGAAGTGGATAAGTTGTTACAACACATACGGGGTGACACTAGAAGTACGATTTTAGATTCCTAGAGGCACTTATCAAAGCGAGCGCTAACTTTTCTAGGTGGGGATATCTAGTTTCGGCTTCACCTAAGGTTCGGCTAACGTAATAAATTGGAAATTGCGTACCTTGTTCTTCCCGGACTAGGACTTCACTTACCGCTACCTCCGATATTGCCAAATATAAGTATAGTTGTTCGTCCACCCTCGGTGTGTGAAGCAGTAGCGGCCTCGATAAGTAACGTTTAAGTACTTCCAAGGCATACTGTCACTCCGGTGTCCATGTGAAGTCATTTTTCTTCTTTAGTAACGAGAAAAATCGAAGGCTTTTATCGGAGGACCTCGAGATAAATCGCCCCAGAGCGGCTATGCGCCCGGTTAACCTCTGCACGGCCTTTACATTGTCAACTGATGTGATGTCCTCGATATCTTTGATCTTATCGGGATTGATCTTGATTCTTCGGTTGGACACCATGAATCCGAAAAATTTTCCTGACCCGACCCCGAACACGCATTTTTTCAGGTTCATCTTCATGTTATATTTCCTAAAGATACCGATGGTCTACTGCAAATGTTTCAAACGGTCCTCTGCTTGCAGGTACTTAACTAACATATCATCAATGTAAACTTCCATAAATGTCCCTATTTGTTCTTTGAACATCCGGTTTACTAGGCGTTGGTACGTGGCACCAGCATATTTTAACCCAAATGGCATTACATTATAGCAGTGGTTCTGTATTTGGTGATGAACGAGGTCTTTTCCTGATCATTCGGGTTCATTTGTATCTGGTTGTACCCGGAATAAGCATCGAGAAAACTGAGGATCTCGTGGCCGACCGTGGCATCGATCATGCGATCGATATTAGGCAAAGGAAAAAAATCTTTGGGGAATGCTTTATTTAGGTCTTTGTAATCTACGCACATTCTAAGTTTGTTTCCTTTTTTAGGAACTACCACTATGTTTGCTAACCATTCAGGGTATTTTACTTACCGGATGGACCCTATTTTAAGGAATTTGGCTACCTCGTTTTTATGAAGGTGTGATTGATCTCGGACTGGGGTCTTTTTTTCTGCTTCACCGGCTAGAACTTTGGGTTCAAACTTAGTTTATGGGTGGTGATTTCCGGTGGGATCCTTGTCATGTCGAAATGGGACCAAGCGAAACAATCCACGTTAGCTATAAGAAATTGTAAGCTTTTTCCTGAGCTCGGTATTTAACCTCGTACCCACGTATACCTTTCATTCGGGGAGATGTTTGATTAGTATGATTTGCTCTAGCTCTTAGACCGTTGACTTGGTAGCATCGGAGTCATCGGGGACTATGAAGGATCGAGGGACGTCGTAATCATCATCTTCGTCAGTCCCATGCTTTTGTAGTTGGGTCGAGGGCGGTGTTTATGATTGCTATTTGGCCTCCTATTTTCCCTTCGAATTTAACCCCTTCGTTAATGAGAATGGCGACATCGAAATCACTTCTTCAACGGAATATATTTCTTTTGCAGCTGGTTGATCCCCGTAGATTATTTTGATTCCCTCGGGTGTTGGGAATTTTAGAACTTGGTGAAGGGTTGAGGGCACTGCTCTCATGTTGAGGATCAATGGTCTCCCGAACAAGGAGTTATACCTCATGTCATCCTCGATCACATGGAACTTCGTCTCTTGGATGGTCCCGGCCACGTTCACTGGCAAGGTTATCTCGCCCTTAATAGTTTCACGTGCCATGTTGAATCCGTTTAGTACTAGGGCTGCGGGCACAATTTGGTCCTGTAGGCCGAGTTGTTCTACGATCCTCGATCGAATGATGTTGGCCGAACTACCTGGATCAATCAACACACGTTTAACTCGAGTTTTATTCATGAGTACAGAAATCACCAGTGCATCATTATGGGGCCGTATGATTCTCTCTACGTCTTTGTCGTTGAAGGATAAAGTTCCTTCTAGTGTGTAAACTCGAGCATGTTTTTCCCTTGTGATTGAAACTTTGGTGCGTTTTATCATCGGACCTTGAGAAACATCCATCCCTCTGATGATCATATGAATGACGTGGTGGGGCTCGTATTGTTCACTTTGTTTATTGGAATCCCTGTTTCTGAAATGATTCTTAGCTATGTCGCTAAAATATTTTTTAAGATGCCCGTTATTGAATAACCGGGCTACTTCTTCTCTCAATTGTCAACAATCCTCCGTTCTGTGGCCATGTGTACCATGATATTTACATATCTGGTCGGGATCCCATTGTACAGGAATGGTTTGTAAAGGCCGAGGCCATTTAGTATCTTTGATGCATCCGATAGCCGATACGATAGCGGATGCATCAACATTGAAGTTATAATCTGACAACCGTGGTGCTTCTTTAGATCCGGTATGTCTGTCGAAACCCTTCTTGCTCATGAAAGCTCGAGAGCGTTGGCCTCGATCATTTCTCCTTTCATTTCACATAGGGTTGCGCCCAGGTCCGTTGCCTCTATGCTCTCAATTATACGGCTGATATTGATCCTTGTTCGACCTTAGTTCTCGGTTGATATCCCTCTTAATTCTATCTACGGATCTGATAGGATAAACTGACACGGGTGAAGCCACGAGTTGGTCATCTTCGACCTTGATCTTCGATTGATACCGATTGTGGACATCGACCCAAGTGACAGCCGGGTATTCTATCAAATTTTGCTTCAACTGATGCGAAGCCACCAAACTTCGAATATTGAGTCCTTGGGTGAAAGCTTGAACTGCCCAATCGTCGGCGACCGGTGGTAGGTCCATTCATTCCATTTGGAATCGGGACACGAATTCTCTGAGCATTTCGTTGTCCTTTTGTCTTACCTTGAAAAGGTCTGATTTCCTGGTTTCGACCTTGATGGCTCCGGCGTGTGCCTTTACGAAAGAATTTGCAAGCATACCAAAAGAATCAATAGAGTTAGGTGGTAAATTATGGTACCATATCATTGCTCCCTTTGACAGGATCTCCCCAAATTATTTCAGCAAAGCAGACTCGATCTCGTCGTCTTCCAAGTCGTTCCCTTTGATAGAACACGTATAAGAGGTTGCATGTTCGTTTGGATCGGTCGTTCCACTGTACTTTGGTATTTCGGGCATACGAAATATTTTAGGGATCGGTTTTGGGGACGTGCTCGGAGGAAAAGGCTTTTGTACGAACTTCTTTGAATCCACTCCCTTTAGTATCGGGGGCGCCCCAGGGATTTGGTCTACCCTAGAATTATAGGTTTCAACCTTTTTATCGTTTGTTTCGATCTTCTTTCCCCCTGACTCTATCCGCTTTGTCAATTCCTCGAGCATTTTTACGATTCTGGGGTTAGTCCCTGATTCCTTTTCATTTGATCTTACCACGGGTGGGTGACTTCTTGAGGTGGACCGGGCTCAGCCCTGCTCGGTGCCTGGGTTTGGCTCTACAACTGATCTATTTCCACCTAATGAGCTTGTAGCATTTCGAAGATCATTCGTAGGCTCATCCCGCCTTCTCCTATATTTTGGGTATTTCGAGCTAAATCGGGTTCCACCATGGACGCTATTTTCGGGACCAGTATGTTGGTTCGCGTCGATGGTCACATGTGAATTAAGGTCAATGGGATCCACGGCCCAAGTCCCAACGGGGTCAACGGGTGACCTTACATCACCGGGCATCACATTGTTATTCTCTCCTTGATGACCAAATTTGTTGTCGATATGTACGGGGGAGTAATTGAGAGTTCGTCATCTTTAGCCTAAAATCAAAGACACTTCAAAGAGTAAGTGTAAAATTGTATGTTTTATAGAGATTTGTACTAAATAACCACTATTATCCTTAGCCCCACGGTGGGCACCCCACTGTTTACCCGAAAAATGGATAACAATTGAATTTGTACGTGGTTTTAAGGATATGTGATATATAGCTTAGTACAAATAGAGAAAATATAAATATTGGTATCGAAATTGGCTGTAAACGAAATGAATGCAAACCGAATGAATCAATTAGCCTAGGCCCTCAAGTTTGATCACCCTCAAACTAAATGGAGGGTAAACTGATACAAGAACAAAATGACTGAATATTGAAAACCAGAAGAAAGGCAGTATATTGCTTTTTTTATTCTATGAATGAATGCCCCCTACAAATGATCAAACCTCATTTATATAGAAGGGAAGTCATATTCTTAATATAATTTCTAAATACAGTAAGGAATCCCATGATAGATTAATTAATTGGCCTCTCCTTGATATGCGTCGGTATTTCTGCCGAGATTCTCGCCTAATTGCGGATATTCCGTCTTTCTATTTTTTGGCTCGATACAGGGGTTGCTATGTCACAACGTGACAACCATCACCGACCAGTGATTCCAGCCGCGGTTCGTCTGTCTTCCGCGCCACGAAGAACAAGTAAATTCTCATTTTACGATTTACGCGCTAAATCTAATGTGTTTAGATTAACGAGTTCCAACATTGTGATATCAAAGCCATAAGCTGGTTTTCTAGTCCGTATGTATATATATATTTCTAAATTTATGTGTGAATCTAGAACATCGTGTATATGTATAATTTTGAACGTTCATTGTGCAATTGAATGGTTAATCTGTTGTATGATATATTTTTTTTCAGTTCAATGAAATCAATTTTCGGATCTGATAAAGAAATAAATAAATAAAACATAGATGTCAGTTCTTTTTCTGTATGTATTTGAATCTATGTATATTGTTTTAATCTGTGTGTAATTGGGTAAATAAAGTTCATACACAGGTTTGAATTAATGTTTCAAACCAGTGTTTAATTTTCTATCAAGAAGATAGTCGGTTCTTCTTTTCAAAACTGCAAAAAAAAAAAAAAAAAAAAGGAGAAGCAAAGTGGCTTCTCCATTGACAAATTCCTTTTCTTATTGTACACAAAGTGTACTTAGCTTGATGCTCCATTAATGGAAGTATTGACCAAGAAGTAAAGGAAGTGGAGAAGAAAAGAGAGAGAGGAAACAATGGTCTCTTTCTCTTTCAAAGTGGCGGCTGTGAAACAAAATAGAAGAAGAAGACTAGGGTTTTCTCTTTTTAATTTAATTTGCTAATTTAATAATTAAAAAAAAAAGAAGTTCAAAATTAGACCAGCACACAGAACTAGTGAATGGGTTTTTAAGTGGCTACTCAGGCCTTCTTTCTTTTATTGGCAGATTTTTTAAAACTAGGCTAAAGGACCATTTTAAATGCTTTATTAAATTACATGTCATGGGCTAAGGGTCCACTTAAAATTGGTCTATTCTTTTTGGGTGCTAGCAGACTTAAGACATTGGGCTAAAGGCCTACTTTCATATGTCTTGTTTAGTTTTATTTTGGGCTGATGGCCTAAATAAAATTTAAATTAACTTCTGTTATTTTTTTTTAATAAATCCCAAATTTCGAAAATTAGTTATAGGGACTTAATTTTCAGAATATAAATTTAGTATTTTTATTCCTTAACGAAAATTATAATAATTTTATTATCCCAATTGCTTGAAATGTTAATTAGTTTAACATTAAACTTGTTTGTTAATTTGTTTAACATGCTTGAAATACTAATTGTTTTAACATTACTTTGGTTAATTAGTTTAACACATGCTTTCTGTTAATTATTTAGCATGAAATCAATATTAATTAGTTTAATATTAATATTACTTGTTAATTTGTTTAACATGTATGATATGTTAATTAGTTTAACTTTAAGGAAAAATTTACGTGAATTTGTATAACATGTAATAAATGTTAATTAGTTTGACATTAATTTTTATTTACATGCTAATATAAGTTATTAGTTAACTTATGATCCACATGGGATTGTAAAATTATGATAGATAATTATGTTATCTTAAATATGATTAAGACGCTTAGCTAAATAATTGAATAGGTTAGTTTTCATAATATTTTAATTTTTGGACGATGATTGGGAACATAGTGAACTATCGACTCTATGATTAATATATGTGTTTATTAACTTAATCAATTATTGCTTAGTGTCATAATATGTATGTATGTTGAACATCGTTCCCTGCGTTATATTTTTTTTTACATGATCCTCATAATATTTTTTATTTTGTTAAAGAATGACTACTGCTTCGAAAAATATTATTGCGGAGCTCAACAAAGGGTTGAAACTAAATGGTGCCAACTATGAAACCTGGAGCTTGAAAGTCCAGTATGTGCTAGAGGAGCAAGAGGATTGCTCAGCATAGGCGTGAGCGTGAAACCTATGACAGTTGGAAGAAAAAGAACTTCATTGATCGTATTACGTTGTTGAGCACCTTGGATGATGACATCTTAAGGGAGTTTAAGGATCACCAAAGAGCTATCGATCTTTGGAATACTTTGAGAAAAAGTTTTGGTACCTGTTTCACTGCAAGGCTGCGATTCTTAACAATCAAATTTGATTCATATAAGAAAAGCCCAGAACATTCAATGAAAACACATCTGAGGCAAATGACAAATATGATCGGGAGTTGAAAGATGTTGGGTATGTGTTGACTGATGAACAACAAATCCAAGCTGTCATACGCTCTTTACCTAGTTCTTGAGGTTATATGAAAATGTATTTGACCCATAATGAGCGAATCACAACTCTGAAGATGTCCGGAGATACCTTGAGTTAGAGGAGGAACGACTTGAGGCTGCAAAGCCAATAGCTGAGTTGCACATGGCAACAACCTCCAAAACCAAGAGTGATTCAAAGAAAAGGAACTGGGGAAAGAAGATAGGGCCACCTCAAGCTCAGCTAACTCAACCTGCTAAAAGAGCAAAGACTGAAAAAGGCAAGAACAAACGCCCCAAACGTGTCAAAGTTGTTAAAGTGAAATGCTATAATTGTGATAAGATGGGTCACTATGCTAGAGATTACTCTAAGCCTCCAAGAAAGGTATTTCACGATACTCGAATTAGTGAACTTTGTGTTTCTAGTACTATTTTTCTAACTGAATCTAATCCTTTGTTGAATTTCGGCGAGTTTCACGTGGAGCAAAGTAGATATATGTGGGAAACAACAATAAAGTTGATGTTGAAGGGATCAGTACATGCAAGTTAGTCCTGCGTGGTGGTCGAGACCTAATTCTACATGATGTTCTCTTTGCACCAACAATTCGCCGGAATGTTATTTCAGTTTCAGTTTTGCTTAAGCTAGGATTTGACTTGTTTTGTCATGGCAATTGTCACACCTCTTTTCCCCCCAAAAGATATGTGTGTTATAGATTATGGGGGATTAAAGAGTTTTCTCAATTAAAGTGACAAGCTTGAGTAGGGATTATTTTATTTACAGAGTCGCCACTTGGAATTGAGTTTTTGGGTATTCCAAGTCACCTTTTATTTGAATCCCTAGTCAAAGGAAGGTTTGACTCTATTATTATTGGTCTGCGAAATAAATTTCAGGTAAGGAATTCTGTTGACTGGGGAGAAAGTGTAAGGCATTCCTCGAGTCCCGTGGTTCTAGCACAGTTGCTTTATTGACTATATTTGGATTATATTATTTTTGGATAAACTGTATTTTATTGGATTTCTATATTTTACCTATCTGCTTTTAATTATTTTAAAACAATTATGGAATTTATTTAAGCAAGTCGTGGTGTCGCGCACTTGTTATTTTGTACACATCGCAAATCACGCCACGTGAAACGTATCCGTGATTCGCAACATGTTTGTTTTAATTATTTTGAAATTGTGGTCAAGTCGCATGAACGCTCACTTGAGTTGGGGTTTACATATCATGACTATGCCGCGAGAACCGTACCCATAGTCGCAATGATTTATTATTAATCGCGCTTAGAACAAGCTACGGATGTTCAAAGATGTTCGTCCTAAACTAACTTGAGATTATTGTAAGGTCAAGGAGTTATGGATATAAAATTATCTTTGGAACAAGTGTATGGTTTTAGCTATTTAGGGTATTGATAAATTATCTAAATTTAGAAATATTTACAACTATTCTATAGTTACTTTTTTGTTTTGTTTTGTTTTTGGGGCTAACTTTTAACTACTCTCATAGACCCGATGACTGAAAGGCAATCGGCCCAGTGGTATTAAATGGCCTAAATCTTTTTTCCTACTATTAATCAAAACCCAAAATACTCTTTACATTATAATATTCTAAAATCCAAACTTCTCTACCTAACGAAACCTTTCAATATATCGTAATCTCAATCAAGCAATTAAAAATTCACAAACATAAGTCAAGCTAAACGGTGTTTAAAAAATAGCAATTTAAGAAGCAACTTTATGTTTTCTAAATAATACTTCAAAAACCTATCCTATATGCACAGATTTAGACATGACTCATACATGAATAAAATAGATAAGCAAAGCAGGTTCAATCACTAAATAAGAAAAAAGGTTTGAAATGAGATCAAACACATGATAAAGACACATGGCATTCTAATAATAAACCAACACTACTATCGTAAGATCCAAAAGCAGTGAAAACAAACAAATAAGATAGAGATGGACCTTCAATAGTCGTAGTTTCAATTCAATTAATAAACTTTCCAAGTTGGTTTACAAAGCGAGCAAATGGTTATTCCGAAAATGCTAAGAGGTCGAAATCGCTACCGGAGCTCGAACAGTAAACCGGCAGCACCAAAACTTGAAACGCGACCTCAAGTTTCAACCTTTTATACCTTTTATAACTCGACCAAAATGAGGAGACAAAATCGGAATCTTGGCAAGTTTACGGGTTGTTTTGTTGTGGATTTTCAACTGATTTTGGGTGGTGTTTTGAAGTGGTTTTGGAGCTGAATTTGCTGCATTATTTTTAGCTGATTTCAGCAGGTTTTTGGCTCATTTTGGGGGTGGATTCAAGCTTGTTTTTCAGCTGATTTAGGGTTGTTTGAGGTGGAAAAGAGCTGATTCTTAGATAAGCTCTCAACTGATTTTCGGGCTGAGGGAGGTCGTTTTTTCCAGGAAAAGATAAGCAGCGGTTGCTGCGTTTTTGGCTCTTTTAATGGCTGAAAATTGCTGCCCGTTTTTTGAGATTTTCTTGGCTGAAATTTTTTGATCGAAAGTGGCCAGCTTTTCATGAGCTTTAAAGACTGATTTTTTGAGGGTGTAAGATGATTCCTTCCTCCTCTTTTCACGCCCATTTTCCCTCGCTGTCCCCCTATTTCCTCCTCACCTTTTGACTTTTTATTGTATGTGTAAGAGAGAGTGGGAGTGGGAGTTATAAAGAGTAAGAGTGGGGGAAGTGAAAAGTTAAGTATTGGTGAGATATGTGCAAAAAATTCAAGCATGGCAAAAAATTAGGTACTCACAGAAATTCAGTCAAGTTAACTTTTGGTTCAACTTTATTTGATTTTGGTCATGTGACCGGAGGTTTAATTATTATAGATTTGGATTATGATTCATTTAATAATAATGCTAGTTTTTCTATGTTTGTTTCATCACATAAATATGATAGTGATGTAAACATATGGCATGCTAGACTTGGTCATATTGGCCAACAAAGCATGCAAAGGTTAGAAAAACAACGTTTGCTTTCCAACATTGAACATGTGGAATTGTCCACTAATGAAAATTATCTAGCTGGAAAATCTGAAAGAAAACCTTTTGGTCAGGCGACAAGAGCTGAATATCCTTTGCAATTAGTTCATTCGGACATTTGTGGGCCTCTGAATGTTAGGGCTTGGCATAGAACAAGTTATTTCATCACATTTATTGATGACTTTACCCGTTACATTTATATCTATCTAATTTCCCACAAATCAGAAGCAATAAGTTGCTTCAAACGCTATATGAGCTTAGTGGAAAATCAATTAGACAAGAAGATAAAAGCTCTTCGAACTGACCGTGGTCATGAATACTTATCAACCTAGTTTAATAATTTATGTGATAAAAAAGGAATAACTCATGAGTTGACTATCCCAAATACTCCACAACAAAATAGTGTTACGGAGAGAAGAAACAGAACACTCCTAGAAATGGTTAGGTCACTGATGGCACAAGCTAACCTCCCAATTAGTTACTGGGGTGATGCGTTGCTTACTGCCACCTTTGTACTTAACCGAGTGCCTGCAAAATCAGTTACTACTACTTCGTATGAGTTATGGACTGGAAGACAACCCGACATGAGTGTATTAAGACCTTGGGGTTGTGCTGCTTATACACATGATTCCTATCACAAATATGGCAAATTGGGCCCGAGGGGAAAGAAAAGTATCTTTATAAGATACTCTGAAACCTCAAAGGATTATGTGTTTATAGGTCAGCAAGACAGTGGGAGTGTAACTGAGTTTGAATCATGAGATGTCATATTCTTAGATGATGAGTTCCCTAAAAAGGGAGAGGTAGGTCAAGACCTAACCTTATTTGAGATAATGGATCAAGAAGTACAAGGATCACTTCATTCAAGTGGGAGAATTTTAGCAGATGATGAATTAGTTTCTCATCAAAGACCTCCTTCATCATCAGATGCGAATGAAAGTAATCCTTCTACATTTACTGGAAGTGACCAAATGGATCTTGTTCCAAGTGGGAGCATGATGAATGATCTTCATACGAGTGGGAGCAATAATGATCCAAATGGGAACAATGATGAATCACAAATAAGACGTGGTTCTCGTAAAAAGATTCCCCATCGAAGATTTGATGTTGAAGGCGGCGAACTATTTATGATGCTCCTACAAGAAGAAACGAGCCTAAAAATGTAAAAGAGACTCTCTCATGCCCTTCTAAGGATAAATGGACAAAAACAATGGAAGATGAATTGGAGTCTTTGAGAGTCAACAAAGTTTGGGAACTAGTTGATCTCCTTGAAGGACACAAAGAAATTGGGAGCAAATGGGTTCTCAAAATTAATCTCAAGGTTGATGGCACAGTTGAGAGATATAAGGCTCGACTGGTAGTGAAAGGGTATACATATCAGAAAGGAATAGACTACGAAGAGACTTTCTCACCTGTTGTACGATTTACCTCGGTTCGCCTGGTTCTTGCTATTGTTGCAAGCTTGGATGTTGAATTACATAAGATGGATGTAAAGACTGAGTTTCTCAATGGAGAACTAGATGAAGAAATCTATATGGAACAACCTGAGTGTTTCATTGAAAGAGCCACAAACAAAATATTTGTAGACTTTTGAAGTATATTTATGACCTCAAACAATCTTCAAGGCAGTGGTCTATACACTTTCAGAATGTTCTTGTATCCAATGATTTTACCATGATAGATGAAGACCATTGCGTTTATACCAAGAGATCAAGAAACAAGCTTGTGATTTTAACATTGTATGTAGATGACATACTTATAGCTGGAAATGATAAGGAGTTTATCACCGAGATAAAGTCATGGTTGTCATCTCAATTTGAGATGAAAGATATGGGTGGAGCTGCATATATTCTTGGAGTTAAGATTTCAAGAGATCGTCCAAAGAAACTATTGTATCTCTCACAAGAGAATTACATTAGAAAAGTTCTTGAACGATTCAATATGCAAAATAGTAGCCAGTTGAAACTCCTATCAGTAAAGGCCATACCTTGGGAAGTCAGATGTGTCCTAAGACTCCTGAAGAGATAGAAAGAATGAGCCGAGTTCCTTATAGGAGCACAGTCGGAAGTTTAATATATGCTATGGTGTGCACTAGACTTGATATCTGTCAAGCAGTTGGCTTGGTAAGTAGATATCAAACCGACCCAGGTTTAGCACATTGGCAAGCAGTAAAGAGGATCATGAGATATCTGAAGGGAACTACCGATTATGACCTTTGTTACCAAGGCGGCAAGGATATGCGATTAGTTGGATACATTGATACTGATCATGGAGGAGATTTAGACGAAAGGAAGTCTATCTCAGGATATGTTTTCTTACTCAGTGATGGCGCCATATCATGGAGTAGTAAGAAACAATCATGTGTATCACTATCTACGATGGAAGCCGAATGCGTGGCTCTCGAATCAGCAGCACAAGAAGGTGTTTGGTTGAAAAAGTTCTTGGAGCACTTGTTGGATATCGCTGAAAATACTGAACCAGTGTTAGTCTACTGTGATGGTGAGGCTGCAATATCCTCTACCAAGGACCCTAAGTTTCATTGTAAAACAAAACATATAGATATCAAGTATAATTATGCGAGAGACATGGTTAGACGCAAGGTAGTGAATGTGACGTATGTGTCTACAAAAGATATGTTAGCAAATCCATTGACCAAGCCTTTGTCTAGAGATGCATTTGTGAGACACACTAGGTGTCAAGGCTTGTGTAGACTCTGAGATACTTTATTTTGTTATTTATTTTTCCGTGTTCACAAAACTGATGAGGTTTTTAACGAGGCAACAACTATGTACTACCTGAGGACAATTCAACAGTATCCAAGGCCTCCTTATAGTCAACCTCGAATACTAGGGGGATTTACCATCAAACAAATCAAGTTCGATACAAGAAAGTTATTTCATATCAAATTCATGTCAGACAGGGTCTCGATAGAGAAAAGTGTAAGGGCCAGATGGTCAAAACGAACCGTGCCCGCATAGTTTTGCTCGAGCCTGACGCAAAATACGAACACATGTATAATGACTTATAAAAGAAAAACTTCTTCTTTACTGATATCTCATACTTTGAAAAGTTCGTTTTACTTCTTGATTCAAACAGGCTTAAGGGCCGACCACTATCGAGTTCGAGCAATCACTCACTCGACCATAAAGCCTACGGGCTACAATACTTCGAGTTCGAGTTCAAGCAATCACTCACTCGACTATTAAGCCTAAGGGGTATCTTACTTCGAGTTCGAGCAATCACTCACTCGACCATAAAACCTACGGGGTGCAATACTTCGAGTTCGAGTTCAAGAAATCACTCACTCGACTATTAAGCTTAAGGGCTATCTTACTTCGAGTTCGAGCAATCACTCACTCGACTATTAAGCCTACGAGCTGCAATACTTCGAGTTCGAGCAATCACTCACTCAACTATTGAGCCTAAGGGCTATATTACATCGAGTTCGAGCAATCACTCACTCGACTATTAAGCCTAAGGTATTCTTTGATTATCAATAAAGTTGATTTACATACATACATATTTTTATTGTTGAATGTTATGTGCATTCCTTCTTTTTTGATAAGTACGTCGGGTAGACAAGAGTTTGGCCTTCTCACACAGGCAACCGCCTCCTTATCTTAGTGATGTGAGAAGATAAGACATGGTTTTAAGCAAAATTATCATAAGGATAATTTGAGAGCTATTCGCTTAAAATCAGAATATCGCTTAAACAATGACATAAGGTCATTGGGGTAAAAAACGTTCACTTAATATACTTTGTGAGCCAGATGTAAGTTAAATATGATTTTGTAGATCAAGGAACTCAAATTTAGATACTTATGGTGTCTAAATATCATCTGTACAACATTCCTTATGAGACAAAGACATATGCTCCTTGGAAAAGAGGAGAAAATGTTGTAGCACATGTTTCATATCATGTGTGCTAATGTCGACCAATTGGGTTAACATAAGTCCATTCTCAACTTATTGTTGTGTGAGACCAGAGCTTTTATGATGGCTCAAGATTTTATACCCTCAGAGACTCTAATCAGATACTTGAGACTTAGTGTGATGTTATCTATCTTAGTGTGTTTCCAAAAGATCATGTACATAGATTCGGTCAAGCGGAGCATATCTAGAAAAGCTGTCATACTAATGTTAAGGGGATCGTGAGAAGAGGAAGATCATTGATGGAATCTCATTTATTTGTATTCACTAGTGCACCAATTATAACTTATGAGTTATGATTGGGAATACAAGAAATAATGATATATGAAAATTTGAGAATATATATATATGTGATTCATATGATCTAGGGTACTGCATACTTTATGATCTACTTGCAGGTTCACACTCGACGAGAGGCTATATACTCCTAACAAATGTATAGCACTTAGCTCTCACAGTATGCTGGTCGCACGGTCTACTTCCCTATATGAATGATTGAGGAGATGAGTTGAGAATATGTTTCTCATACTAGATGAGCACTCCCATTATATCTGAGTGGGAGATGTAGGAAATAGAGTCCACCGTAAAAGGTGCTCTTAGGGCCCACTAGGGTAAAATACAATAATTTTAGTAATTACTGTAACCCTAGTATTCCCTATATAAGTACACTTACTGTGTATAATAAAGTAGTACTCTATGCTGCATTTTTCTACGTTATTCTCTCTCAATTTCAGTTAGGGTTTAGATTGTGATATAGGGGGTTGCTCCGTCACAACGTGACAACCACCACCGATCAGTGATTCCAACCGCGGTTTGTCTGTCTTCCGCTTCCGCGCCACGAAGAACAAGTAAGCTCTCGTTTTACAATTTACACGCTAAATCTAATGTGTTTAAATTAACGACTTCCAACAAAAAATAAAAAGTTTGCTCAACTGTTAAAAAGTGCAAAGGATCAATTGCATTAGTGTGCAGAGAATAGCGATCGATGTACAACTTCTGAAGAAGAGGTAATCATTTGGATTTGGTCAGCTCAAAGGTAAACACGGTGTAGATTTAACCTTTTTGACTTGAAACTTTCCTTTTTTGGGATTTTCTCCGTTAAGAGTCAGAGATATGGTTTCTTACTTCGCCTTTGGGTTTGTTGAAAGGTCCATTTCAGCTAAATTCATAAGCGAAACCGTGTGTTTCTAACTTGGGATGAAAAAAACAATTTTAATCATTTGATTTCTTTCGCAATAACTGAAAATGACTCTTCTTTAAGGTCGTGCACGTTTTACTTGTCAAGATAGTTATTCCCAAATACTTCTCATTTCAGGAAGAAGAAAAAAACAAAAGATAATTAGTTTCTTTTTTTCCTTTCAAGTTACCCTTAGTTTAAAGATTAATATAGTGAAAGCAAGAACTAATATTGAAACGAAAGAATGAATAAGGATAATTAAGTTAAATTATTTTTTAATTAATATTTTCGTAAAGAACGTGTAAAAATGTGTGACAAGTAAAATAGAACGGATGAAGTATAGTTTTTCGTTGATACACATGAAAGGATCAATCATATATATGTTTGTGCTCTATAATAGTTCGATTATTTGTTTGTTTTTAGTAATTGGGAAATGAAAAGAGCACGCAAGCAATAAGTCGTCACGATCGAGTATATTGTTCGAGATAATGGCAAAGGCATACAAAACTAAGTGCACCGAATATTCTCATTAAACCATGATATCCCTACCTTAATATATTAAAAAAAAATTAACATCTTCAAGAAATTAAGAATAACTATAATCTGTCTTGTAACGTGCTGCTTGCACTACACCAGCTGTAGCTTTAATTATTCCTCGACATCTACTAATTAATTATTCAGACACCTTGGTTAGTTTCAGTCTTACTTAGTTGGCTTAAAATTTTCATATACTAAATACTGCGCATTCATGAGTTTATGAAATAATTTTAAATGAGTTTAGCATGATCATGAGCTGCTACATCCAACAAAAATCATATATGGTAATTCTAGATTCACGAGTGAAATTTAATGGAGACTTACGAGAGTGAGAATTTAGATTTGATAAAGATTAGCTCTCATGTCATGTGAAAGAATATGAGTATAATCGGTTGTATTTTGTGAGGCGTGAATGAAAAATGAAGGCCGGATATTATTCCATATGGAATAAATAGAATTAGAAAGTTATTCTGTTTATAGTATAAAGCACTTTTATACTAGTAACTTAAAAGGTTGGAAAGAAGCAAACATCTGTATTGTCTTTGTTACTCCGCTTTGAATTTGAATTTGATCAAATAATTTAATTGATTAATATTTGGATTAACAAATTTACAAATTTCGGTTCATACTCAGGAGATAATAATATCTAACATGAATTCTTAGGCCATGGATGGATTAGCTCAAGATTTTTATAAGACCTCTTAAAATAATATTTCCAGAAAACATATGTGTGAAGGCTTTACCTACAACAACTAGTCAACAACGATATACCCATGTGATCCCACAAGTAGATTGGGTACTTTGTGTAATATAGAGAGTCATTTTCGATAGACCTTGACAACTTTAACTCAACTACTTAATTTTATAGAAAGTTCGTTAGCAACATAGTTGACTCGTTGTACTATCCTTTGTTACTATGAGTTTACTTGAACACTAATATACTGTACCCTGTAAAACTTATTTATGGTGGAGATAAGTTTTTCTGAATAATACTCGATATATGTATTCTTATGTTAAATACAGTAATTAAGTTTCGAAAGTAAAATAATGTAATTATCTGAATGTCAAACAAGTAGTTTGGCTGTGGTACACAACAACATGCGATGCTTCCTACTCCACTTGTATCTTCGCAAATTGTCTTTTTGTGAAATATTCAAAAGTCCAGTTTCTATAAATAGTCAATTTTGTCATTGAAGAAAGATTCGTAGTTGAATCCACTTGCATTACTATACGAAATTTCCAATTCAGGATTATAAAAATTCTTAATTATATATCTTGCTCTAGTCGATACATTTGGTACTTATTTTTATATTAAAGAATGGCCACTTGGCCATTAGGGTTTTGGTGGATTACAGTTTAGAATAGAGATCTGTCATTTTTAAGGGGGAAAAAAAATCCAAATGATTCATTATTTCTCTACTAGTAAACGTGTTTAAGGAGAAGAATTAAGGTTTAAAAGCATAGCAAGAACGAATCAAAATATTCAACACAAAATCATAGACAATGAATGGAATGGTTCAAATTTAAATGCTTTGAGTGTCTATCTTTCTTTAATTTTTTTTTCCTTTGTTATAGTGGGAAAATAAAATGAATCTTCTTTTAAAAATGTAAAAAGAACTATGTGTCCTTAAACGTTTACTTCCGTACAGGACACTGCAACAAGTTGTAACGTCTCTATTTATGTAGAAAGTAGAAACAATTGCTGGTCCATTCCCATTGTAGAGAAGAAAACAAAATTTGGTAATTAGGCATTTCTTTAAGTAAGATATTTATTCATAATTACTACTTAAGACAAAAATTTCTTTGCCGCGTAATCCAAAATTACCCGTAAATCGAGTCAACGTACAGAAAAAACCAACGCATAACCCATCACTTCCAACATGCAGTCCCACATATATCTATCTCAAACAAGTACACCTCGAAACAACAAATAAAAATAAGTACTAGTAAAATATTACTCCACTAGTTGGTCGTAGAAATTTATACAGTAGGATTTTAAATTTATAAAAAGCCGGTTCATTTCCATAAACTCCTTAACTTTATTCCAACCTTCCATTCCATACTCTCAGCCCCCAGATCCCCTTCTTTATTTTCACAAAAAGAACAGAAACGTGTTGTTAATATTCTGTGAAGATTGGTCATTGAGGAGTTTGATAGAAAGCTAGGGGAGTGGTGGTGCAGCCATTTTTTCACCGGAATCTTGTTTTTCCGGTGAACTTTTAGACACCCTTCTAGCTAGAAGTGGACAATGTCATAAGAAAAAACATCATTTTTTTTAAACACACGAAATAGGAGAAGATGATAGGGAAAATGAGCTTGTTGTTTGTATGTGGGTTTTGGGTTTTGATGATGTCATCAGCATCGGCGACATTAGTAGTTCGTGGTGCTGAAACGGCGTCGTTTACAGAGGAAAGGAAAAATGGGGCGCAACACAGAAATGCATATGCGACAATGATGTATATGGGAACACCAAGAGACTACGAGTTCTACGTAGCGACACGTGTCATGCTCCGATCACTTTCCCGGCTAGGCGTTGAAGCTGATCTCGTCGTTATTGCTTCACTTGACGTTCCTCTTCGTTGGGTTCGCACTCTGTAAGTCTCATTTCTTATTTTCTCCATTTCTGCAGTAAATTTAACATTGTTGACCGCAAAAAGGTTAAACGCAGAGGTTTTTGCGGTGAAAGTGAAAACAAATAGTCGGAACTTTTAAATTTGTGGTCCTTAACAATTTAAAAAAAGTGCTCGTAAAAGATTCTAGGGTATAAGGGTAAGTTTTAATAAAATTATTTTCGAATTTAGAAAGGATTATTTTTTTTTAGAAATAAAAAAAAATATGTTGAAATAAACTTTGGAACGGATATAGTATACTATATACTTTCTCGTCATGATTTGTTTGTTATTGATAAGTTGGTGCTGTTAATATATTTTAGAACTCTATCTAAATTCGCTCCTTTTTATATTTTAAAACTCTTCTATATATTCAATTTGAATTCTGTTATTGACATGCTTGGGTTATTAACCTTCTTGCTAGGTATATTTTTTGTCATTTTATACAATAGAGTATTGTTTTCTACTCGTTATTGAACTTGGGGGTGTTGAACTTGAAACGTTTAGTGGTAGGTAGGCCCACGTGAAAGGGCTCCTCTTAACCACACTGACAAAAAAGGCAGAGACTTGTAAGGATTATAGTTAAAAGGTTGGCTTTTTGTACTATTTTAGTACAACTAAATTTTGTTGAGACGTGGAAAAATAGAGTATACTGAAGTTGGAATGGGTCTATTCCTATTTCCATCTTAGTAGAGTATTTAATTTTTCTGAATAGGTTTAGAGCTCGTAAAAAGGAGGCCAGTTTGGAGTTTAGGGACTAGTTGACAATTTTGGCCATCTTGATTTTGCCAGCTCAAAAATACGTACTTAGGATTTTTCTAAACTACCAAAAGATATTAGAGATAGTACAAAATTAGCTGTTAATTCACATGCTCTTACAAAAGTTTTCCATCATTTTTTTTTTCTGATCCACTGATGCTACGAGACGAAATGACTTTATTTTATGTGTTTCATGCTATGGGACGTCAATTAAAGACGACTATGGGACAATTAGGATATTATTGTTTTAGCCTTTTTAGGGATAATTGACATGAAGAGTCAAGAGATAAGACTAAGAAAATAATTGCGAGCTTCTTTTTTTCTTCTTCCTTTTTTTTTTCCCTGGAATATGATTATGTCACATGGCCCACATCTTTTACTTACCAAAACATATTTATCACAGAAAGGGGTGATAATAATCTTGTAGAACAGTACGAAAATTAAAAAATTTACTAATTCTTAGTATGACTTCAGATATTAATTCCTTATTTTCTTAAATGAAATAAAAAGATTTGGAAGTAATTTGAAAATACTATAAAATCATAATTTACGGAGTCGATTCTCTTGAACAGAACAAGAATATGTGGCAGCTTAGTATGTCCAAAAGTACAGGAGAACCTTTAATAGATAAGATATTATTATCAGTATTTAATATTTGGTTATTCATAGCATTACTATATATTTATAGTTTAAGAGTGTCTGCAAAAAACTTGGTAAGATCGTTGTATATAACAAGAAAAAAAATTGGTACACTAAAAAACTGTGATAGTGCTACATAATGTGGGCAGAAGAATAATAAGCTTTTTCTGGCCAATGAGTTTTGGTTGGCAAAGGAACTATTGCATGAATTCGTTGCTTTAGGAAGTGCCCCTTCTTGCTATTTTCACAGCTAATATAATATGGCCACTCTTCAAGTCTTTGGGAAAGTCACTCTAGGCATTGCTGGACGCATGTGACTTTGGTGCTCACAATTGAAACTCGAGACATGACTATTCTTCTCTAGGGAAAAAAAAACAAAAAAGAAAAAGAAAAGCACTTGATACTCGCTATTAAAAGTTTCTTTTTTGTCCCATGATTAAGGTACTTTACATGATATGCTCAACATATGTTAGTGTGCCTAAATATGAACAATCTGCAAACTCTAATGGTTTATGTCATGTGTCTCTTCTAGTTTTCTTATTCCTCGGATAAAAATGAATGTTGTCTAACTTCACAATGTAGGGGTAAGGTTTTCATACACACTATCATTTTCGGACCATACTTGTGGGATTACACTGGGTTTATTATTGTTGTTGTTGTTATTATTATTATTGGATACGAATGAAGTATATTTGTTCTACAAAGGATATTCCTTTTTGATTCTTTATTTTATGATTCAAGGGTAAGATGACTACGATGGTTGCCGCATGTAGGAAGACTAAAGCTATCAAAAGGGCTACTTCATTAGAATATGTGTTTGCACTTTGCAGTTTGTGTTTTAACTTCTAATTTGCCTTTTGGTACTCCTTAAGTAAAGCATATTCCGGTTCCCTATTTAGTTGGGACCTAAAGTTGGTCTATTCTCAATTTGAGCCTTCCTCTCTTTGCGTGTTCCAATCGTTAAAGAAAATTCTTTTTGGTATGTTCTTCCTAGTCAAGTTGTTTTAAGCTATGTTGCACAGACTCTCCAAAAGTGTCTTTGTGTGTGGGTCGGATCCTCCGAAAGTAGTACATTTTTGGAGGATCCGACATGGGTGCCACATCATTTTGGAGAGTCCATGCAACATAGGTCTTAAGTGCTAAACGTTATCCACTGGCCAATTGCAATCTACGAGCACAGCACAAGCTAAAGTATATTTTCAGCTTGGGTATTCCTCCATTTTTTCTCGTCCATTTCATAATCTTGATAAATTGAAACTATGATTGGGGTGAAGGGGGGCTCAAATAGTTTCTTTGGTTATGTTCCTGGCAATTAAATTGGAGCTTGAATATTATCTTGTGGAACAGGATTGTTCCTAAAATTTGTTCACCTTAGACCTAAGTAGTTGAAATATTTGAAAAACCATTAGCTTGAATCCAATTGACAAATTCCATCTGATAAGTGATCTCGGTCATTAGGTGCCTTTGTAAGGCCTAGCAGCCATTCTACTTTGCAACCTAAGTAAGTTCATTTACTAGATTTTGTTTTAGCTAAGATTGGTTGACCAAGATTTTGCTTGTAGAATCCATGTAACAATTATGTGCACACTTATAAGTGGGGAAAATGTGTGACCATAAGATCTACTAGAAATCATTCCATTTCAACCTACTTGCCTAGGTGAAAGGTATATTTGCTACGATGTATTTGAAATTTTGAATCAAATTAGTGTAATATACCATTTCAAGTGAAATTAAGCAGCTTAACATATAGAACTATGTAAAAGTCTTATACTAAGTAGACCGTTGTGACTGTTACATCCATTCTATTGTTATGTCACTGTGAAAACTATGTGAACCTTGAAAATTAACTAATGCTTTACGTACTTGGTATGCAGAGAACAGGAAGATGGTGCGAAGGTGGTGAGAGTTAAAAATCTGAACAATCCATACTGTCTCAATCCTAATTGGAGATTCAAGCTGACACTGAACAAACTTTACGCATGGAGCCTCGTAGATTATGACAGGGTTGTCATGCTTGATGCTGACAATCTTTTCCTCCAGAAAACTGATGAACTTTTTCAATGTGGCCAGTTTTGTGCTGTCTTCATTAATCCCTGCATTTTCCACACTGGTCTCTTTGTCTTGCAGGTAAATTAATTTAAAGCCTTTCAATAGTATTCTAGCCCTGACTAATTAATTTGCTAATGTTGGCAACTCAATCAGTATGATCAGAGTTATTGGCTTAGACTTTTGTTTGTTGTTCTGAGAAGAACTACCTGAATCAGCTAGTGCTTCTTGATTGACTTCAATTGAAAACTGCATCTTTCTTACATGAGCTAAAATTGCAGCCATCAAAAAAGGTGTTCAATGACATGATTCATCAGATAGAGATTGGAAGGGAAAACCAAGACGGTGCAGACCAAGGTTTTATTGGAGGCCACTTCCCAGATTTACTTGATCAGCCAATGTTCCATCCTCCTCTTAATGGTTCTAAGCTCCAGGGAAATTACAGACTTCCTTTAGGTTACCAAATGGATGCATCTTATTATTGTAAGTTTTGAGACTCTGAGTATGTTTACTGAACAAAGTTTGTCATATTTCACTGTGCAGTTTTGTAGAGTCTTAGACAAATTATAACGATTATCTACTTTTAATTATTTTCAGACCTCAGACTCCATTGGTCAGTACCTTGTGGACCTAATAGTGTCATTACATTCCCTGGTGCACCATGGTTAAAACCATGGTATTGGTGGTCGTGGCCTGTCTTACCTTTGGGCATCCAGTGGCATGAACAGCGGCTTCTAACTGTTGGGTAAGATTACAACACTTTCTGCTTTGAGTGACATATACACATGAAAGGTTATTCCTAGATTAACCATTGTACTCGTCTGGAGATTGTTGTCAATGAGTTTAGAAAATGAGCTGAACATTACTTACCTGACCGGCGTAGCAATTAACTGCAAGATTTATGCAGCCCGGTGTTTCTATAAAATAGCACGAATTGATTACTTCTTTCATCCCTGTTGCTGAACGCTTAAACCTCTTCCTGAAGTGCATTCATAATCTACAAGATTCATTGTACTTGTAACCAGAGATATTTGATGCTCATGACAATAACAGCTGACCTGTTTGTATTTGGCAGGTATGGTGCTGAGATGACAGCAGTGCTTATCCAAGCTATATTTTACCTAGGACTTATTGTAATGACACGCCTAGCACGCCCTAATTTAACTAAGTTGTGCTATCGCCATGATGATAGCAAGAGTATCTTCTTACTACGAACTGGTCTTAAGTTGATTGCTATATGGTCCATTCTTGCTGCCTACACAGTTCCTTTCTTCGTCATTCCTCGTACAGTTCATCCACTAGTTGGCTGGAGTCTCTACTTACTCGGTTCCTTTGCACTATCCTGTATAACAGTGAATACATTCCTTTTGCCGATGCTACCTGTTTTAGTACCATGGATTGGAATACTTGGGGCCCTTTTGGTGATGGCGTACCCTTGGTACAACGACGGTGTTGTAAGAGCAATGGCTGTTTTTGCATATGCCTTCTGTGCTTCCCCGGCATTATGGATAGCACTGGTTAAAATCAAGTCTTCTCTTCACGTTTCACTTGAGAGGGAAGGATTCTTGCCTAAGTTAAGTGAATCTACGGCACCTGCTGGTTCTAACAAACTGTATTGAAATTCTTGAAGTTGAAGGAAACAAAAGGTGAATTAATTCTTCAGAAACACCTCCAATTCGCTAGTCGGCGTAGTAGGAGATTGAAGTGTGCTTGTGCTATCCTAGCTGCCTCAGTCTGTGTTAAAAGAAAGGAATTTGTGAGTGGGTACTGATGTGAATTACACAATTTAGAATTTGGATGATATTTTGTGTTGTACATGGGACTATCTCAGGTCTATTAATTTCTTGAATGTTACTCCAGGAAAAAGATTCATTAGTTAATGTGAGTTAAGCTACAGTTTCTCATTGATTATTTCTTTTGCTAACATGTATATTGGATAAAGGTTCTTAACTTCTTTCATTTACTCATGATTTAATTTATATACATCGACAATATAAACCTTATTGTCATTGTTGTTTGATTAATATACTAAGATTTAGCCTGAGAACTGGTCAAGTTGACCTTTAATGAATACGAAGTGGCAAATAAATTGGCAAGAACTCTTCTCCAATGGAGGGAGTACTTTGTTCTATTTAAATTTGCCAAATAAATCATCGTCAGCCTCAATCTCTTTTCGTGTTTACATGTTATATGTAAAGAAGTGGTCTTGCTATCAATTTACTGTAATCATATCTAGTTGATAATGGTAAGAAAAAAATAAAAAACAAAAAGGAGTGTAGATTTTCTTTCCATTAACATATTTGGAGTAAGGAAGTCTTGGTGAAATACGTAGAATAAAGTCTGAGATGACGTTGAAAAGGAAACATTGTAATAAGAAAGATCAATTTGCCCCTAAATGGATATCCTCACCTTGTGCTAGAAAACTCGCATTGGATTAAGGGATAATCAGGCTCCAACTTATGACTTCCACCACGTCAAGATGACACTCTACCGCTGAGTTATATCCCTTCCCCGCACCATCGAAAAATAGAACTGACTAATCCTAAGTTAAAGGGCCGAGAAAGTCAATGCCAGTATTCTTGAACAATTTGGAGCCTGGCCTTCTTTTCATACTATTACGGATACGAAAATAATGGTAAAAATTAGATTCAATTGTAACTCCTTGATACTTTCTCTTTCTTGATATATCAAAAATTGTTAGGCTTTGGAGGTCCTTATGCCTAGAAAAATCGTGCAACTATTGGATGATGATATAGGACAAGCCACATGACATTGATCAATGAATTTTAAGTCCTTAGACTCTTACTTCTTGAAATGGAACTAACGATTGACATCACATGTGAGGTAAAATGTTGTTAAATTACGGTTGCACTAGATGGTTTTTCGACTTTTAGATAGACTGCTTTAGTAAATTTCTTGCTGTTTCACAACAAAATGAGAAGCAACATATGTTAATAAGTTTGGGATTTGTGTCTTAGTTACTGCCCTTTGTGTGGAAAGGTTTCCGCTTATGCTAGAGTTGTGTGTTGCATACAGATTTTTTTTCGCTTAACCATGATTAAGTTATAGATATTTTCGCTTCAATTTATAGCTTTTGTTAGGATCAGTAAACCGGGTAGTGCGGAATTTAGTCAAATAATGTTATAATGACAATAACAAAGACAATGCAAGTTGATAATAACGGCAATTAAAGAAGATAAAGAAGACACAAATTTAACGTGGTTCGGTCAAGTTGAACTATGTCCACAAGCGGAGAGAAGCAATTTTACTATACCAACAAGAGTACAAAATTAGAGTAAATACTATAATTAGTCCCAAATACCTTAAGAAAATAACCTCACAAAACCACTCCAAAGAAAGAGTTCACATAAGTGTTTCCCAACACTCACTCTCTTACAAAATACTCTATAATGAAATAAAGGAGGAGAAAGAAAGACAAGAGTGAAAAACTCTTGAATTGGTGTGTTTACAAATGGGGAGAAGCTCCTCTATTTATAGCAAGAAATCCTTGGCCTAATAGTGGATATTATGTCATGGTAAATGTCATGATCCACAAATTTTGTTATAGTGGATATTACGTCATGTCAAATTTTCAGTTTATATATAGTAAATTTGCTCCACCTTCTCCGCAAAAATCCCAATGGGCAAAATCATTCTTCATAAATGCTAATCAAGTTCAGGCAAAGCTTGAACTTGGACACTGGAAGAGGTTTTGTGAACATGTTAGCAGGATTGTCTCTAGTATTGATCTTCTGAACAGAGACTTTTCCTTCATCAATGGTTTCTCGGATGTAATGATACGTTATATCAATGTGCTTCGTCCTCTCATGATACATCTGATCTTTAGTCAAGTGAATGGCACTTTGACTATCACAGAAAATGGTAAGACCACCTTGGTGTGAACTGAGTTCCGCAAATAGACCCTTTAACCATAAAGCTTCTTTGATTGCCTCGGTCACTGCTGTATATTCTGCTTCGGTAGTAGCTAAAGCTACTACATATTGTAACGTAGCTTTCCAACTAATAGTGCAATTACCAATGCAATATACATAGCCTGTCAGTGATCTTCTTTTGTTAAGATCACCTGCATAATATGAGTCTATAAACGTGTATTTGAAGTACCTCGTAAGTATCTGAGAATCCATTTCACAGCCTGCCAATGTGCTTTACCAGGGCAAGCCATATACCGGCTTACCACGCTCATTGCTTGTGAAATGTCTGGACGTGTACAAACTATTGCATACATAATACTGCCGACTGCACTGGAATAAGGAACCTGTGCCATGTACATCTCTTCTTCCGCTGACTGCGGGGATTGAGCAACTGATAACTTAAAATGAGCAGCAAGAAGGGTACTAACTGGTTTAGCGTCTTTCATGCCAAACCTCTGCAAGAATTTCTCCAAGTACTTATTTTGGGTCAGAAATAGCCTGTTGGCTTTTCGATCTCTTTTGATCTTGTAACGACCTGGCCGGTCGTTTCAGGAGTTATAGCCCCGTTTCCCCCTTTTCTACTTCTTTTTGTGTTATTCAGCTACATTGTGTTATACCGGGTTAGTCGGTTCGGGTCCGAAATGGTTTCGGAGTGGATTGAGACACTTAGTCTCTAAAGTAGAAGCTTAAGTTGGAAAACATCAACCGAATGTTGACTTATGTGTAAACGATCTTGGAATTTAATTCTGATGGTTTCATTAGCTTCGTTAGGTGATTTTGGACTTAGGAGTGCGTCCAGAATGTGATCTGGAGGTCCATAGTGGAATTAGGCTTGAATTGACGAAAGTTGGAATTTTGGTGATTTCGGTCGGCAGTGGAAAAATTTGATATCGGGGTCGGAATGGAATTCCGGAAGTTGGAGTAGGTTCGTGATGTCATTTGTGACGTGTGTGTAAAATTTGAGGTCATTCGGACGTGGTTTGGATAGTTTCGGCATCGGTTGTTGAATTTGGAAGTTTAGAAGTTCTTAGGCTTAAATCCGAGGGTAATTTAGTGTATTGATATTGCTTTGAGTGTTCCGAAGGCTCGACTAAGTTTGTATATTCATATGTGACTTGTTGGTATTATTGGTTGAGGTCCTGAGGGCATCGGGTGTGTTTCGGATGTTCGACGGGTTGGTTTTTGGTGTTTGAGAGCTGCTGGTGTGAATTCTGCTGGTGTTTCCGCACATGCGGAAGGGGAGCCGCAGGTGCGAGGTCGCAGGTGCAGAGTGGTGGAGCGCAGATGATACAGTGTGGATATAGGCTGGGTCCGCAGGTGCGTAGAAGTCTGTCGCATCTGCGAGCCCGTAGGTGCGAGACCTGGGGCACAGATGCGGAGAGGAGGATTTTGGGCAGGCTTCACAGAAGCGGAAAGGAAATGCGCAGGTGCGCGATTTGTGCCGCATATGCGGAAAATGGGAGGCTAAGGCTGGAGTGCAGGTGCGAAGGCTTGGCCGCACCTGCGAGCCCGCAGGTGCGAGGCCCAAGCGCAGGTGCGGAGGCTGAGGGATTAAGTGAGTTTCGCAGGTGCGGCGATTTGACCGCAGGTGCGGTCCCGCAGGCGCGAAGAATAGGCCGCAGGTGCGAAAAGCCTGGGCAGAAAATATAAATTGCACACTTCGCGAATTTTGGTCCATTCTTCACTATTTTCAGTCGGTTTTGAAGCTTTTGGGAGTGATTTTGAAGAGGGATTCAAGGGGATATTAGTGAGGTAGGTTTCTTGAGCCCTAATACTCGTATATATATGGTGATTTACCGTTGTTTAATCATGAAATTAGTGGAAATTAAGGGTAAAAATGAGGGGTTAGGGTTGGGATTTTGGAGAGTTTAATTTAAGGATTTGAGGGACCAAATGATGTCGGATTTTGATGAATTTTGTATGTATGGACTCGTGAGTGAATGGGCTTTCTAGTTTTGTGACTTTTGTCAGTTTTTGAGGCGTGGGCCCGGGGGCCGGGTTTGAGCCAATTTCGGGTTTTGAGTCTAATTTGGTATTTTTCTTGTGGAATTGATTCCTTTAGCCTATATTGATCGTATTTTATTGCTTGTGGCTAGATTCGGAATGTTCGGAGGCCGAATCGAGGGGCAAAAGCATCGCGGAGTAGGGATTTGATCGGTTTGAGGTAAGTAACGATTGTAAATCTAGTCCTGAGGGTATGAAACCCCAGATTTCGTATCATTTTACTATTTTGAGGTGACACACATGCTAGGTGACAGGCGTATGGGCGTGCACCATTGGGGATTGTGACTTGGTCCGTCCCGTAGCAACTGTAAAGTTGCATATTTTGTTGAAACTATATGATACTTATGTTTTTTAGAAAGCGTTTCTGTAAATTGGGCTTAATGCCATGTTTGGGTTTTGTGCCAGTGCTGTTTGGACCCTTAGGGGCCTTTTCTTACTATTCTCTCACTGTTTTCGATTGAAAATCTATACTCAGTCATTGTTATACCTTTTTACTTCATAACTCAGTTTTTATTACTCTGTTTTGATCCATATAAATGTTGTTTTGGGCTGAATACCCTATTTTACTGAGAGCCCGAATGGCTTGAGAGGTTTATGACTGTGTGAGGCCGAGGGCGTGATTTGTGAGGATATTTATGGGATCGAGCTGCACACCGCAGCATGTTTGATATAGGCCGAGGGCCTAATTGATTTATGCCATGATTTGGCTTGATATAGCGCTTGGGCTGAAGGAGCCCCTCGGGAGTCTGTACACACCCCTAGTGAGCGCAGGTACCTACTGAGTGCAAGTACCGAGTGCTGAGTGACTGGGAGGCATGGGTGATTATGAGGTTTGCCAGAGGGGCTGTATACGAGTGATTGTGAGGTTTGCCCGAGGGGCTGTATACGAGTGATTGTGAGGTTTGCCCGAGGGGCTGTATATGAGTGATGTTGCCCGATGGGCTGATTATGATTTCATTATTTTTGCTCACCTTTGCATTGGGCTTTTATTTGAAAGCTGTTGAAAATATCTTTAAATGATTTTTATTGGAATTTGGTTTACCGAGATGATTTGATTCAAACACTGATTTTTAAAGCATGTTGTATTTTTCGAGATTTCATGATATGAACTTTATATGATTTATTGCTCGTCACTACTGCTTAGTCTTTATTTACTGTTATTACTTACTGAGTTGGCATACTGACGTTACTCCCTGCACCTTGTGTGCAGATCCAGGCGTATTTGGACACGGTAGCGGCTATTGACTATTCCGGTTGCAGATTTTCTTGGGGATAACAAGGTAGCTGCCTGGCGATTGCAGCCCTGCTCTTCTCCCTCTTATCTTCCTTTAGTTGTATTTAGCTATTTTTTAGACTATGTTAGTCTCGATATTGTCAGACAGATTATAGTAGATGCTCATGACTAGTGACATCCCGATGTCGGGCTTTTCTTTTCCGCACTTTTGTTTTGATTTGAACTCCTTTACGAAGGTTTTTATATTAAACAGTCTTGAAATTATCTTTAAAATGAATATATCGGTTTGTTTTAGAAATGAGTCGGCTTGCCTAGTTCCACGATAGGCGCCATCATGACAGGGTTAGTTTGGGTCGTGACAGGTTGGTATCAGAGCCTAGGTTACATAGGTCTCACGAGTCATGAGCAGGTTTAGTAGAGTCTTGTAGATCGGTACGTAGACGTCTGTACTTATCTTTGAGAGGCTGCAGAACCTTTAGGAAAAATTCCACATTCTTGAATTCTTGTCGTGCGAATCTGTTGATTCTGGTAACTAAACCTCTGTTGTTTCATTCTCTCACAGATGGTGAGGACTTGTACTACCGGGCAGGGTGGACAGCCACTGCCGCGAGAGACCGAGGTCGCGGTAGAGGCCACGGTAGGGGAAGAGGTGCAACCCACACAACAACTGGGGCAGTACCTCCAGATCCACCAGTTGTTCCAGATCAGGACCAGATTTTAGTTGTTGATGCACCCGCTCAGGCACCACATGTGCCTATTGTGATTCCAGGCCTCCAGGATGCCCTAGCTCAGATTCTGACAGCGTGTACCGGGCTTGCTCAGGCGGTATCTATCTCAACGACCGCATCTACTTCTCAGGCCGGGGGAGGCACTCAGACTCCAGCCGCTCGCACACCCGAGCAGGTTGTTCATGGACTCCAGACACCGGAGGCACCACCAGCCCAGCCGGTTACAGCTGCTCAGGACTATGTGGTTCCTGCTATGTCTGAGGATGATCAACGTAGGTTGGAGAGGTTTGGGAGACTCCAGCCTCCACCTTTCAGTGGCACAGAGAGAGATAGAGGATGCTCAGGACTTCTTGGACATGTGTCAGAGGATACTCACTACAACTGGTATTCTAGAGACTTGTGGGGTCTCATTCACTACCTTTCAGTTTTATGGGACTGCACTCAGATAGTGGGAGACTTACGAGAGGCGTAGGCCTGTTGGCGCAGTACCCCTTACTTAGCAGCAGTTCTCCGTGGTCTTTTTGGAGAGGTTCGTGCCTCAGTCCCACAGAGAGGAGCTACGCAGACAGTTTGAGCAGCTTCGCCAGGGTGATATGTCTGTGACGTAGTATGAGATGCGATTCTCGGAGTTGGCCCGTCATGCTCTATGGTTGGTTCCCACAGACAGGGAGAGGATCATAAGGTTTATAGATGGTCTCACTTTTCAACTACGATTGCTTATGACCAGAGAGAGGGTGTCTGGTGCTACTTTTGATGAGGTTGTCGACATTGCTCGACAGATTGAGATGATTCGCGGTCAGGAGAGGATTGAGAGGGAGGCCAAGAGGCCTCGAGGACAGGGAGGAATTAGTGGTGCTCCTTATGGGGGTCAGTTCCAGCACGGCAGAGGACGTCTATTAAGGCATGCTCAGCCAACCCGCACAGTTCACCGTGGTGCATCATCGGGACACGATTCTCATAGTTCTCATCAGGGCCACTCATCACTCAAGTGCCCTTCCAGCCCAGAGTTTGTCCCGTGCTTCATCAGTGTGGGGAGTTTGGGCATATGTGGAGGGAGTGTCCTCATCGTCATGGGGGTTCATCTCAGCAGAGGAGTTAGCCATTGACTTCAGCTCCAGATACTTCACCACCCGCCCAGCCAACTAGGGGTGGAGGTCAGTCAGCTAGGGGCCGCCCTAGAGGGGGAGGCAGATCA
Source organism: Nicotiana tomentosiformis (assembly GCF_000390325.3). NCBI lineage: Eukaryota > Viridiplantae > Streptophyta > Magnoliopsida > Solanales > Solanaceae > Nicotiana > Nicotiana tomentosiformis. The sequence goes on from NC_090817.1 coordinate 112,412,015, forward strand.
AGGGGTGGCCAAACCCGTTTCTATGCTCTTCCTGCCAGACTAGATGCTATTGCTTCAGATGCTGTGATTACAAGTATTGTCTCAGTTTGTCACAGAGAGGACTCTGTATTATTTGACCCTGGTTCCACGTATTCATATGTTTCCTCGTACTTCACCCATTTTTTGGATATGCCCTGTGAGTCTTTAGTTTCATTCGTCCATGTATCTACTCCTGTGGGCGATACCATTGTTGTGGACCACGTATATCAATCATGTGTGGTGATTATTGGGGGTCTGGAGACCCGAGTGGACCTTTTGTTGCTCAGTATGGTTGACTTCGATGTTATATTGGGTATGAATTGGTTATCTCCATGCCATGCTGTTCTAGATTGTCACTCTAAGACCGTGACATTGGCGACACCGGGATTTTTGAGGGTTGAGTGGAGCAGTTCTATAGATTATGTACCTAGTAGAGTAATTTCATATTTGAAAGCTCATCGTATGGTTGAGAAGGGTTTCCTATCTTATTTGGCGTTTGTGAGGGATGTTAGTGGTGAGACTCCTGCCATGGATTCTGTTCCGGTGGTACGTGATTTTCCGAATGTGTTCCGTGTAGACCTGTTGGGCATGCCGCCTAATAAGGATATTGACTTTGGTATTGATTTGGTGCCGGTCACTCAGCCCATTTCTATTCCACCGTATCGTATGGCACCATCAGAGTTGAAGGAGTTGAAGGAACAACTTCAGGAACTCCTTGATAAGGGGTTTATTCGGCCTAGTGTGTCACCTTGGGGTGCACTGGTTCTATTTGTGAATAAGAAGGAATGTTTCATTAGAATGTGTATTGATTACAGGCAGTTGAACAAGGTCACAGTCAAGAACAAGTATCCTTTGCCTCATATTGATGATTTATTTGACCAGCTTCAGGGAGCGAGGGAGTTCTCCAAGATTGATTTGAGGTCCGGGTATCACCAGTTGAAGATTCGGGATTCGGATATTCATAAGACAGCTTTCAGGACCCGATATGACCATTATGAGTTCTTAGTGATGTCTTTTGGGCTGACCAATGCCCCAGCAGCGTTCATGCATTTGATAAACAATGTATTCCAGCCCTATTTGGACTCATTCATTATTATATTCATTGATGACATCCTGGTCTACTCTCGTAGCCAGGAGGATCATGCTCACCATCTGAGGATTGTATTACAGAGATTGAGGGAGGAGAGGCTTTATGCAAAGTTTTCCAAGTGTGAGTTTTAGCTTGGTTCAGTAGCATTCTTGGGGCACGTAGTGTCCAGTGAGGGTATTCAGGTTGATCCAAAGAAGATAGAGGCGGTTCAGAGTTGGCCCAGACCGTCCTTAGCTACAGAGATTCAGAGCTTTCTCGGTTTGGCCAATTATTACCGTCGGTTCGTTCGTGGTTTCTCGTCTATTGCATCGCCCTTGACCAAATTGATCCAAAAGGGTGCTCCATTCAGGTGGTCGGATGAGTGTGAGGAGATCTTTCAGAAGCTCAAGACTGCCTTGACCACAACTCCAATGTTAGTTATGCCATCAGCTTCAGGTTCTTATACTGTGTATTATGATGCCTCGAGGATAGACATTGGATGTGTTTTGATGCAGGAGGGTAGGGTGATTGCCTACACCTCGCGCCAGTTGAAGACCCATGAGAAGAACTATCCTTTCCATGATCTTGAGTTAGCAGCCATTGTTCATGCCTTGAAGATTTGGCGTCATTATTTGTACGGGGTTCATTGTGAGATCTATACTGATCACCGGAGTTTGCAGTATCTGTTCAATAAGAAGGACCTTAATTTGCGTCAGCGGAGATGGTTGGAGCTTCTTAAGGACTATGATTTCACTATTCTGTACCATCCAGGGAAGTCCAATGTGGTGGCCGGTGCTTTGAGTTGCCGAGCAGAGAGTTTGGGGAGTTTAGCATATATTCCAGTAGCAGAGAGACTTTTGGCATTGGATGTATCAGGCCTTAGCGGGACATCTTGTGAGATTGGATATTTCAGAGGCTAGTCGGGTATTGGCTTGCGTGGTCTCCAGGTCTTCTCTTTATGACCGTATTAGGGAGCGTCAGTATGATGACCCTCACTTGCTCGTTCTTCAGGACAAGGTCTGGCGAGGTGATGTTAGATATGTGACTATTGGCTTTGACGGCGTGTTGAGGATGCAGGGCTGGATATGTGTGCCTAATATAGATGGGCTTCGGGAGTTGATTCTTGAGGAGGCCCACATTTCGCGGTATTCCATCCATCCGGGTGCCGCGAAGATGTATCCGAATTTGAGACAACACTATTGGTGGAGGCGGATGAAGAAGGATATTGTTGGGTTTGTGGCTCGGTGTCTCAACTGTCAGCATGTTAAGTATGAACATCAGAGACCGGGTGGCTTGCTTCAGAGGTTAGAGATCCCAGAGTGGAGGTGGGAGCGAATCACCATAGACTTCGTAGTTGGGCTCCCATGGACTTCGAGGAAGTTCGATGCTATTTGGGTGATTGTAGATCGGCTGACCAAGTCTGCGCACTTCATTCCAGTTGGTACTACTTACTCTTCAGAGAGGTTGGCAGAGATTTACATCCGAGAGATTGTTCGCCTGCATGGTGTCCCAGTTTCCATCATTTCAGATAGGGGCACTCAGTTTACATCGCAGTTTTGGAGGGCCGTGCAGCGAGAGTTGGGTACTCAGGTTGAGTTGAGCACAACTTTTCACCCTCAGACGGACGGGCAGTCCAAGCGCACTATTCAGATATTGGAGGACATGTTGCGTGCTTGTGTCATTGACTTTGGGGGTTCATGGGATCAGTTTCTGCCGCTCGCGGAGTTTGCATATAACAATAATTACCAGTCGAGTATTCAGATGGCTCCGTACGAGGATTTATATGAGAGGAGGTGTAGATCTCCAGTAGGATGGTTTGAGCCGAGTGAGGCTAGGCTCTTGGGTACAGACTTGGTCCAGGATGCATTAGATAAGGTGAAATTGATTCAGGAGCGGCTTCGTACGACGTAGTCTAGGCAGAAGAGCTATGCGGACATGAAGGTCCATGATGTGTCTTTTATGGTTGGGGAGAAGGTTTTGCTGAAGGTATTACCCATGAAGGGTGTTATGAGGTTTGGGAAGATGGGCAAGCTGAGCCCCCAGTTTATTTGGGCCTTTTGAGGTGCTTCAGAGGATAGGGGAGGCGACTTATAATCTTGCCTTGCCACCCAGCTTGTCGAGTGTGCATCCAGTGTTTCATGTTTCCATTCTCCGGAAGTATGTTGGCGATCCGTCCCATGTTTTGGACTTCAGCACGGTTCAGTTGGAGGGTGATATGACTTATGATGTGGAGCGGTGGCCGTTTTAGATCGGCAGGTTCGGAAGTTGAGTTCAAAGGACATATATTCGGTGAAGGTGCAGTGGAGAGGTCAGCCTGTGGAGGAGGCCACCTGGGAGACCGAGCGGGAGATGTAGAGCATATATCCATACCTATTTGAGACTCTAGGTATGTTTCTAGACCCGTTCAAGGACGAACGTTTGTTTAAGAAGGGGAGGATGTAACGACCCGACCGGTCGTTTCGGAGTTATAGCCCCATTTCCCCCATTTCTACTTCTTTTTGTGTTATTCAGCTATATTGTGTTATACCGGGTTAGTCGGTTTGGGTCCGGAATGGTTTCAGAGTGGATTGAGACACTTAGTCTCTAAAGTAGAAGCTAAGTTGGAAAAAGTCAACCAGATGTTGACTTATGTATAAACAATCTCGGAATTTAATTATGATGGTTCCATTAGATTCGTTAGGTGATTTTGGACTTATGAGTGCGTCCGGATGTGATCTGGAGGTCCGTAGTGGAATTAGGCTTGAATTGGCGAAAATTGGAATTTTGGTGATTTCGGTCGGCAGTGGAAAAGTTTGATATCGGGGTCGGAATGAAATTTCGAAAGTTGGAGTAGGTTCGTGGTGTCATTTGTGACATGTGTGTAATGTGTTTCGGATGGTCGACAGGTTGGTTTTTGGTGTTTGAGACCTGCTGGTGTGAATTCTGCTGGTGTTTCCGCACCTGCGGAAGGGGAGCCGCAGGAGTGAGGTCGCAAGTGCAGAGTGGTGGTGCGCAGATGCGTACAGTGTGGAGGTAGGTTGGGTCCGCAGGTGCATAGAGGTCTGTTGCATCTGTGAGCCCGCAGGTGCGAGACCTGGGGCGTAGATGCGGAGAAGAGGATTTTGGGCAGGCTTCGCAGAAGGGGAAAGGAAATGCGCAGGTGCGCTTCCGAAGGCGCACGATTTGGGCCGCAGATGCGGAAAATGGGAGGCTAAGGATTTAGTGCAGGTGTGAAGGCTTGGCCTCACCTGCGAGCCCGCTGGTGCAAGGCCCGAGCACAGGTGCGAAGGCTGAGGGATTAAGTGAGTTTCACAGGTGCAACGATTTGACCGCAGGCGCGAAGCATAGGCCGCAGGTGCGAAAAGCCTAGGTGGAAAATATAAATTGCACACTTTGCGAATTTTTGGTCCATGCTTGAGCCCTAATACTCATATATATGGTGATTTCCCATTGTTTAATCATGTAATTAGTGGAAATAGGGGTGAAAATGAGGGGTTAGGGCTTGGGATTTTGGAGAGTTTAATTTAAGGATTTGAGGGACCAAATGATGTCGGATTTTGATGAATTTCATATATATGGACTCATGAGTGAATGGGCTTTCTAGTTTTGTGATTTTTGTCGGTTTTCGAGACGTGGGACCGGGGGGAGGGGTTTGAGCCAATTTCGGATTTTGAGTCTAATTTGGTATTTTTCTTGTGGAATTGATTCCTTTAGCCTATATTGATCGTATTGTATTGTTTGTGGCTAGATTAGGGACGTTCGGAGGCCGAATCGAGAGGCAAGAGCATCGCGGAGTAGGGATTTGATCGGTTTGCGGTAAGTAACGATTGTAAATCTAGTCCTGAGGGTATGAAACCCCAGATTTCGTATCATTTTGCTATTTTGAGGTGACACACATGCTAGGTGATGGGCATGTGGGCATGAAGCGTTGGGGATTGTGACTTAGTCTGTCCCGTTGCAACTATAAAGTAGCATATTTTGTTGAAACTATATGATACTTATGTGTTTTAGAAAGAGTTTCTGTAAATTGGGATGTATGCCATATTTGGGCCTTGTGCCAGTGCTATTTGGA